>NC_071611.1:19571161-19896417 GCF_024509145.1 Vidua macroura
CAGGTGGAAAACAACTTCGAGGAGAGACTATTAGGAAAACTGAATAGGGGTGAATAGGGACAAACCATTACAGTTATACTAAACAATTTCTTAAACATAAACTTCAAAATCCCACTACTATGGCTTTTGAGGCCCCAAAGTGTTACTCTGAAATTCTGTTTTATTTTAAAAATACAGTCTTTGTTCTATAGACCTTTCTCACTGAATTAAGTGCAAATCCAGAACAAAATGTGGTACCTCATTGACTAGTTTTATGCTAGTTTTATGGTGTGACAGATGTCTTTCCAGCCTCTGGTTCGTATGGAGGAAGCTAAGCTGCAGTCATAATCTCACGGTGGTATCTTGGTCTCAACTCCCCCAGACGCTGGAGGAGACATGTCTACACATACCGTCTATCATGTGCTCATCTCTCGGGGACTATCACCAGTGCATCCCACAGGTGGCTACAAGTGAAATTCGAATGTCACCAACATCTGGTTATAGATGATAAAAATTTCCCTCTTCAGACTCTGCATACTTGGAATATCAACAAAATGTTATTTGAAAATTACTGGGCTCCATTTCCTTCTCTGTCTGGAAAGTGATTGAGAAACCAGAAACTGTGCCTGAACACAGGGGCTGAAGTTGATCTACTTGTTAATAGCTGTACAAAAGGATTCAGAGGGCCTGGAGGTTCCCAGGCTGTGTCCCTGAAAGCAGTCTTTGACAAAATAGCTGTGCAGGCTGCTACATCCAGCTCCTGGGGAAGACTCCTGAACATCCAGTGTTGTTCTGCCTGTCTGCCTTCTCCTGGGGTTGTAGGAGAGGTTACTGCCTGCAAAAAGGGGTGATAATAAGAGGCTGTTTTTCAGTTTGGATTTGTGCCTTTTGAGAAATTTAATGGAAGGCAAAACACATTATTTTTTGCATAAAACACTCTTTACTATCCTGAAAAGAAGGCTGTGCTAGAATAATATTGCAAGAGCTACTTCAACAGGAAGGTCCATGCAAGAGGGAAAAAAAACTATAGTTGTTTAAATACAGGCAAGTACCACAACAGAGTACTCATTCATCCTTTTTTTAAACATAATCCAAAAACTTGATTAAAACAAGCAATACTCATTTAGGTTTTAGTTCTCATTTCTCTTTGTGGCTTCCCTTCCCTCAAGCTTTCTTAATAGCATGTTTTTGGTTTTTTCCTTTTTTTTCTTTTTGTTCCTTTTGTTTGGATTTGGTTTTTTTTTGTTTGTTTGTTTGTTTTCCATATTTTTTCATGGTTGGCAAAACATTTAATGTTGTACTTTGGACGGAAATTTTCAAGTCAAAACTTTGGATGAAAATGTTTTTTTTTCAGAAGATGAAGTTTCCTCTCAAATAGGTGAAGTTCATCCACATTCAGAGGGCCTGCTTTCAGTCAGATGGAATGCTAGCTATCCCAAGTCCATTGAAGATACAGATTGTGAAAAGACATCATGCACAAAGATAAATTTCTGCCTGAAGGAAATTTCCCCCATAAGTAATTACTATCTTCCTCTCTCCCTTGTTTAGGGAGTTCTCCTTACCTGTCCATCTCTCCGTTACTAACAGTAACTTTGTGCAGATTTCCAACGTACAGGCTGGGGATAGGTTTGAAAGCAAACCCTTCACTGTTCCTGTTATCTGACCCATTAGCCTCAGTGCTGCTGAGCTGCACCTAAATAAAGGCTGCGAGATGAGGCAGAACAAGAGGGAAAAAGCAGTGAAGCTTAAAGAAAAAAAAACCAAAAAAACAAAAAAACAGTAAAATCAGGTGAACTACTGGTCACCAGCCAGTCAGGCCTAGGTAGCCCCTGTAGCCGTACATGGCTCAAGTAAACGCCAAAGCTAAGGCTCCTTCTCTATGGGATGTAAAATTATAGAATCACAGAAAATGCAACCCCTGAGGATGATATAGGACATGACCCTGAGATGTTAAGATTCACAGAATTCATTCCAGATATCCACTGTTGGTTGATTACCAAGAACAATGTTTGAACTCTGCTTTCCATGTCATTATCCTTCATTGTCTGTCATTTTGCCTTATCTTATCTTCCATAGCTAAGAGAATAGACTTATTTTTCTGATCACTTCCCTAACACCTGAGGGAAAAGAGCCATAATTAACATTTATGACTATTTTCCTCTGAGTCAGAAATAGTTTTGGGGTAATTTTGAACAGAATACGCATTTTCTGTGTGTGGGAAGCTCTTTTCTCTGACCCCAAATCTCCACTACTAGAAAAGATAAGTAAAATTCACCTTTTTTTAGACAACACATATGCTTGTGGTCATATTAAATGCAATTTCTTAGTAGCTGTTAGCAAGACTGCTGTTTTCCCCCATTTAAATTAAAAAATAAGAAGTATGGATGATCCCTGTCATTCAAAGTCCAACTGAAACCAGCATCTTTGCCACTGATTATAGATATAATTATTCAATCAATTATTCAGTCAATGCTATTTAATTCTATTTCATTATTTGTATTCAACTATACTGCTCATACTGAGAAGTATTCTTATATATTGTATATATTTGTATAAAGTGTTACAAGAGCACAAGAGCATAAAATTCTGCTTGGAGGCCTTGGATGCAATGTTAGTTTTTGGAAGGTTTTCTGATTTAGAGTCTTTGTTTGGTTTTTTTTTTTTTTTTTTTTTTTTTTTTTTTTTTTTTTTTTTTTTTTGTAGTAGTAGTATATTATCTGTTCGAGAGAGAAATATTGTCTTCCTGCAAACTACAAGCTTAACACCCTGAGTCCATTTCAGCTACAACACAACTTTCAGTTTCTATACAAACACTTTATCAATCTCTCTTCTCCCTTGAAGTTTTTTTTATTAGGAGAAATTCTCTTCAACATAAGGCCTTTTATCTATATCAGTAGTTTTCTCTGAAATTTTCTGAACTGAAGCAAGATAAAACTTAACATCAGTGGTAAACAGACAGGTTGAATGGCCAACTTAAAAATTCTCTTAGGCAGTCATACAATCCCTAGGTCAGCCTCAAATTAAGGTTGGTAGATTCTACAGCATTGGTTATGTCTTCCTTTGCAGATTTTTTTAGCTTCAGGCAAGAACCATGGGTCCCTCTTGTACTAAACCAGGGGCATGGACTTAGCAAGGTACCAGTCTTAATTCTGGAAGAGCTGTTATGAATTATAAAATCTAAATCCATTCTTGGCTGATTGCCAAAGGTCTTGAAGTCATTTGCTATGTGCATGAAAACTTAATGTACTGTAAAATTACTGTTTAGATCCAGTCCTTTGCCCCCAGCATTTGAGGGGTGAAGAGGGAACAGAGATGCACATAATTGGAATTGGAAATGCCTTATCTAAGCATACTCTGGGTATTAAGGGTGGGTTTGGGCGGATGACACAAAACCATGCACAATATGTTCTATATTTAATAATCTACACATAAATCAGTCCAATGTTTATTTTTGTTGAAATTGTGCTAATTTAATTCTCTCCAGTGAGCACCAAGAAGCAAATATTATGAATGTGATCTCTCTTTCACTTCACCTGGACAAAGCATTTGCTAAAGCCAGCACTTTCATTCTGAACTGGAGGTTAAATGAGATATTGAGTTAAAATTTAATTTCTATAGAGGAGATCCATACATTTTGTTTCAAATTAACATTTTGAATCTGAACATCTCAGTTTTACTCAGGCTCCCTTGCCAGATTACTCTTTTGATTGTCAAATATTTAGCTGATAGGCATGTTTTGAACACTAAAAATATTAAAGTGGCAATCAGAATACACTTTGGCAATAAATCTTGTTTTGGAAGTAATTCTAATTGTCTGTCAATAAAGCTATTATTAATAAGAGTTGCTTAACCCTCCCACACATAGATGAGGGGAGACTTCTGGAAATGTTTCTCTAAGTTATAAAAGTAGTATGGCTTTGTTGGCTTTATGTTGGGCTTCTCTTTGGCGGCTTTTCTGATAGGGGAAACTCTCTTGGAGTAGTTTTCTGTTAGGAAAAGGAGATGTACAGGATTTTTTTGGTCTTTAGCGTTTTGTTTTATTGTTGTGTACGTTGTTTGTACTAGATTTTGTATGTAGGAAAACAGCACAAAAATGGCTAACAATTTTGTGTTACAAGGTTTTTTAAGTTTAATTAAAAACTAAGTTGTTTAATTAAGAAGTGACACTTAGATTATTTTCTTTTTTAACTTAATAACTGACTTTTAAAATTTGTAATGTGGATTTTTTCACTCAATTATAAGATACTACTTAAACTTAGGAAGAAGAAGGAAGAAAAAGGAACATGAGACAACACTTTATACTTTCTATCTTGTTTCTATCTACAACATACTAAAAATCTTTAAACTTAAATTTCTCACCTAAGTGACATACTATACTACTTTTTATAACTTATTTCACACTTTTGTGGTCTCTAGTTTATTTTGAGGCTTTGGAGGCTTTCTCTATGAATGTGAGTCAAAGTTAGTGTTTCTCTGGGAGTCAGAACCTCTTAGGGCAGACAGAGAAATATGCCCTTGCCTTGGATTTCCATAAAGTAGTTCAGCTTTATGCCCAAAGCAAATTTTTACAAAAGTTATTATTTTACTACCCACCATTAAGAGGAAGTTAACTGACAGCCTAATCACCTAGCAGCTTCCACTAAATTCTTTAATCTACCTTTGAAAGTATTTTCTTTCATGTAGAAATACAACATGCAAGCTTGTTTGCAATACTTGCTTTCCTTACTGGAAAAGTTTGAATGTGGGAATACAAATTCTTCTTACTGGAATCTAGGGGAAGAGAGGAGATATAATTGCTGTGCTGTTTTCTCCCTCTCATCTTTCTTCAAATTTCAAGTTCACAAAGTATTTTGCAGGTTATCATTGTGCCTCTGTATGTTCTCTTCCAGTATTGTCCTAAGGTGGAAGACCGTCCACTTAGTACATTTTTGTGCATCAAATCTCTCTTGAATGAACTAAATAAGGCTTATTCAATCTTCATAATTCTGCTACAGGAACTAGCCCTGTAGCCCTGGTATATCTTTCAGTAATATGTCACTACCTCTCCTCTCACTAATTCTCTTCCCAGTCCACATACTTCCTCTTTTAATTCCTAATTTTTCAGGCTTTAACACATGGCATTTTATGAAGCCCTCAGAGTCAATATAATTCCTAAATAAAATCTTTGGTTTATCTTACCAAAGAAAGGTATTAAGCTGGCTAGCATGGTCTAACTTTGATAAATCTGCCGTGTTAGATCCAAATTGTATTTCCATGGTTTGTTTTGAAGACTGTCTGTTATTGAGTCTAATTTAATAAGTTTGTATTTGCACAGAATATTTTTACTTTCCATCCCTCACAAAATACTACTACTGTCAATTGCACAATATGCCAGGTGACCTGATAAAATTATTCAGACACCTTACAGATGAACTTAGAACTTTGTAAGTAGTCTTTAGGCTCTTGGATGAAAATTACCTTCTATCTTGATGCAGATGTATTGTTTAGTTCCTGTCTTGGTAGGCAGTTTCTATCTATCATTCCATTAGCTTTTAACTCTTTCTGTTCAAGAAGCTTTGTTCATGTTACAAAAAACAGAGATAGAATATCATTGACATAGGAAAACGTGTCTTTGTCATGCTAATCTTGACTCTGCATTTATTGCATTTTCCTATACATAGTTAAAGAATGTTTTCAATATTTCCTTTCCAAGGCCAAATGCAGCTTTGGCAGCCTTCTTTTTGTCTCTAAAATTAATGAACTTAATTCCTTTTCTGTCTTGAGTATACTCAAAACCTATATTAATTTAATGTTGTCCAGAGAGAACCCAAATTACTGTTTCACTATTTGAATTCCCTACTAATCTACTAATTTGGTTTTTGGTAAAAGAAATAAATTTTGAAAACGCAACTTAGGGAGCTAAGAAGGCAAATTAATGTAAAATTCATTAATATCCCCTCTGGTAGAGGATTAGAGGCCTAAATTGTTTGTGTGTTTGGTTGGTTTTTGTGCTTTTGTTTTGTGATACAGTCACTGCAATATAAGTCCAAAGAATAATAATATGGTATATAATAAGACAAGCAATTATTTGTGGGAAGAGGATCTATCAGCAATTATATCCTGGGTTTTTTTTTTTTTTCCCTTTAGCATCATTATCAGTATTTATTCAGTAATCCCAAATTTTATACAAGTTTCACAATTCTAATTTGTTTGAGAGTTCCTGCCTGACAAATATTTGAAGAACTATACTTGTATCCAAATCTGAGACTCCTTTCACTTTTTCCTTAATGGTGCCAACTTTTTGCTATTTATATCACAGTTCCTTTTGGTCATCACTTCACCATGAACTTAGCTCTGTGTTCTCATCATTTCCAGGTATATAATTTCCAGGTATACTTTACACTTGCTTTATAAAACCTTTGTATTTATAAACCTTTGGGAGAATAACAGGGAGGAAAAGTCATGATGGGAAATGACGCTATGTGCTTCATATTGCTGCACCTAGGACTTCTCAGTTAGTATTTTTTTCCCACATTTTCCGTTCCTCTCTTCTTGTGACCTTTCCTACTTGTTTTTGTCTCCATATAAAAAGGTAATGTCTACAATTATGACACAATCTATTTTCTGTTTTTTTTTTTTTTTTTCCTTAATTTTTTAATATGCTGGCCATCTCAGATTTCAAATCCAAGCTATTTTTTCCCCATTGTATTAGTTCAGGAGCAAGAACCAGGCAGCTTCAATGAATGGCAGGAACTTCCCCACACCCAGACATAGTTCAAGTACTATAACCAAATAGTGACCAAAGGAAGAACTTATGAGACTATTATCAAGAATGGGTCAAGCACACAGTTCTCCCCTTTTCTTCCTTCTCTAATTCCTGGGCGTACTGTCCCTTTTGTTTTATCTCTGCCATGAAAATTAACTTTGCTTCTTTCATTTAGATGTGGCAGCTGTAACTAGCAGGCAGTTGTCTTCAATCTCTGACCCTCAAGACTTGTGCCCTCCTCAAAGCATGAGTGTATGCTTTTACTTTAAAGACTGAACAGCTTTAATAACTAACATCGTCTTCTCAAAATCTGATTTTGCCTTGACATTTTCCTTCTCCTGTCAAGCTTCTGTATGTTTTTTTTCATCCATTGAAATAAAATAACTTCAGAAAGGAGACTCTATTTTTTCTCAGATTATAAATGAGTCAAATGAGTCACAGAGGTAAAAATGTGCAAGCTAAGAACATTCATCAGGTCAGTAACAGCTAAGAATAAAATCCAGGTCTCTTGACCCCAATCCAAACTATGTTGGATCACCCTGCTTTAATCCACTGAAATCAGTAAAGTGGATGACTTCTTAAGTTGCTAGTCAGTACGAGAAAGAATGGCAGGAAAAGGCATTTAAGTTGGAACATAAGCTGCTGCTTGCATATGTGAAATACCTGTTTCTAATTATCTGTGCCATAGGTACTAGAGGTGGACTTTTTCCTTCTCAGTTATGTGTGTAAATTTTTGTTGCTCTCCATAACTCATGCTTGGTAAAGTGGGTTGAGATAATAACCCATCTTTCCACTTGTCTAACCAAGAGTACTTGTCTTCCCATTTGCATCATTCTTAATGTATCTCCTTGCAACTGAGTGTGTGTGCCCTGAGCACGCCTGGTACCCACTGAAACCCCTGAGGTTATCATGGCATGTGACCCTTACTTCTGCCTAGTAACTTAGTGTCTAAGAGGGCTGCCTCAGACTGAAGGAGCTCAGTCCAAGTCACTTGCCGTTTCTGTGAAGTTTGGCTTAGACAGAAAGAGAGACAAAGGACATCTTGATGCAACATTCAGTTAAAGTTGAGTGCATTCAATAGCCTGAAACCAGGAACATCCCTGTTGTCAGCTAATGACTGCTAAATTAGATTCAATAACACATCACAGGAAGACAATCTTCTGATGTATTGGTACCTAGGTAGGATGACAGAG
This sequence comes from Vidua macroura, assembly GCF_024509145.1. Taxonomy (NCBI): domain Eukaryota; kingdom Metazoa; phylum Chordata; class Aves; order Passeriformes; family Viduidae; genus Vidua; species Vidua macroura. The sequence continues at coordinate 19,579,079 of NC_071611.1, forward strand.
ATGAGGTGAGGCTTGAATCCAGATTCCTGAAGCCCTACCTCAGGCTGTAAAGGCAGGTGTCAGTTTGTTGCTCCCCCGCTGGCTTATGCTGAATTGATTCCACAACCGCTGCTTAAGGGTATTTTCCCAAGTCTCTTCTACAGCTAAATGCCTAGGGCCTTCTTTCAAAGTACAAGAGTGGGTTTAAATTCCAGCATGAGAGAACTGAAGCAAAATCTCTCATTGCTGGGGAGAATGCACTGCAGTGAGGATAGTGGGAGAGAGGAAGGGAGTGTCAAAAATAGAAATAAAAATTAAGCAAAGGCTGCTGCTAGCTGTCCTTTCAACCGGATGCTCTTGCAGGCAGCTGTGTTTGAACACGTGTTTGAAATTTCCAAATACTGGAGCGGTTTTGACGATGAATCTCTTTTCACAGATCCACTTAAAAGCAGCAATTGGTTCATAACTATATTTTGTGAATAAAGTTGGATTTCAAATATACCCTTCTCCTCAGAATTCCATTTTCACTTTCTGTCTGGCATGATGACTATTTTGAAACACATTCTACTCATCTAGCCAAGCTGTTTACTTGTATTTCGTATTCTCCTTCTGTCCTGTTCTAGACTTGACCTTTTCACAAAAGTACCTCATAAAAGAATTCTGGGTACAAAGGCTGGATGAAGTCAGATGACATTGGCTATTGGCAAGTTAACTAATGTTTGCCAGATTTAACAGAAATATGCATGGAAAAGACTTGCAAGTGACCCTTGAAAGATTCTGTTATAATCAACATAGAATTAGCATTGCAAAGAGGTCTTATTGATGCCTAGGTGTGATGAAAGTGGAAATGAAACCTGAAGGAAACATACTGAGACAGATGACGGTTTATGCTCTTTATTTTAAAGCAGGTGGATGACCACCATTTATGAAATAAAGCAAAAAGATCCCCAGTTTCAGTCAGATGCAAAAAAGTGCCATCTCTTCAAACAACAGACTGGCTTGGTGTTGGTATGCCATCATAATCATCTGAGTAGTGCTGATACTGGTCAGTAAGAAGAGGCTGATGCAACTCATCTTTATTTTTCTTGACACGTACGATACATGCAGCAGCAGCAAAGATAATTGCAACAAGAACCAGTGCAGTCACTATTGCAATAGTTATCATCTCTGTGACATGGAGAGCCCGACCTAAAAGAAGGAAAGCAAAAAGCAAATATATGAAAAGCAAAGTCAAGTCATATGGATAAATATCTGAAGTTCATACTGGAACTCAGCATTTGTCATTATTCACTGAGTTGGGGAGTAGAATTAATTCAAATTTTTTTTGATAATTTTTGTTCAAAAATGATTTAGTCTATCTTGCTTCACTCTAAAATCTGTTCTGGACCTTTCTTCTGCCACCTTGTTTGTGAGGATTTGCATTCTCTCTAGTGAGTTAATGAATATTTGACATAGGAATGACGACATTCTGTAAGGTTAAGATGCAAATGAAAACTTCTCCTAAAATCATGGTGGGTACTGGGAACTTCGTGGTGGAACAGTCTCTGACCAGTAGCTATACCAAATCCCAAACAAACATCTGGAAAGTAAGGCAGGAAAGGAGACAAAGGCTTTACAAAGACAGCAAATATTGTTGGTGAAATTTGAATAAATTTCAAGAGACAAAGATATGAAGGAAAAAAAGGAGAAGAAGTGTCTAGGCTGCACAGTTTACCTGGCCACTCGACTTCATAGCTGTATCCCAGGTTTTCTGGTGCAGTAACAAACATTTCATTATTGGTTACTGGAGGCCAGAAAGGCACCATGTTGTACTGTCGGTTATGTCCAATAGGGGCATTCTCCAGTGGGTATGTTGAGATATCTATATTTGAAAGTCAAATCACATTTCTGTAAATAAATTCAAAATAAATTGCACTACTTCATTTTTTTTTCCAACTCAGGGTTTTGAGTATCCCAGAATTCTTTTTCAGTTGTTCCAGAAGGATTTGTTTCCTGGTGTAGCAGATATAAAGTAGAGTATGCTGTCAAAACCAAGCCAAATAATGTTATCTCTGGTTTTGAACAGAAATCACCAGTAAATTTTTAAAAATTTTGCCTGTTTTGGGCTTTTTGTTTCTTCTCACTTGGAAAAGAAGAAATATGGCAAAGATGTTTTTCTACATTCTTGCTTTGCCTGATTGCAGCAGAGATGAACAGGAGGGCAGTTGATGTAAAATCCAGTGAATTTTTTTTGCAACATTATGCTAAATCAGAAGGAAGTCAGCTGAAATAAAAACCAAAACAAAACAGAAAATCCCCAGACCGAACCAAATCAAACCAGCAGCAACAACAACAAAACACAAAACATAACAGAAAGAAAATACTTTGTGGTAAGATGATGCCAAACCTTGTGATAGATCATGTAAGAACCACAAGGGGATACAATTGCTCTCTGAGAGCTGTGTGAGAAAATTCAATTATGCAGGTTGTGGAAGCTGCACAAAGAAGTCTCAGTTGTGCAGCAACAGCTGTCTTCTGTTGAAGAAGGAAGAGGAGCATAGATTATCCTAAGAGAATAAAGTTGCTGCATTGTGCAGAGGAATACAGTTGCTGCATGATGCATAGATATAAGGGTTAGATTGAATTCTCCCCTAGTCCATTGATAAGTCTCTCTTTCCTTCTTTAGTTTTTTGGTTTTTGTTTTTTTCATTCATTCCTTTCAAATCCCTCCTTCTGTTGCTCCTTTCTCCCTCTTTTCACTTTCTCTTGTATTACCTTTTACTGTTCTTTTTGGAATTAAAAAAGCAAGGGCAGAAGTGGTAACTATCCTTTAGAAGTATATACAGATGGTTATTGAATGCCGGTAGTAATAACAAAGGTGGTGAATTTAAATGTTTATGGCATCTGTTCTTCCTTTGACAAGAAGAAAATAGTTATTTACTCCACACAACAGTGGGATGTCCTTCCAGGGTTGCAGTGTCTTTGCTCTATGGAGACAGTGTATTCCCACATACTGTTCTCTTGAATTGTGCCTGCTGTGTCTGACCAGATCCCTTCACAGAGAGTGATCTGCAATTGGATGTCAGTGGGGTGAGGAAGAGAGCTTGCTTGTTACTACTTTGTCTTTGTTAACTATACTAACTCCTGAAATCCCAATTCTCTCTCCTAAATTTAGGGGCATCTTGCTGTCCCACAAGAAGGAGTTGAGTTTTTGTGACTACAAAGACTAACAACCACCCATTCTGCCTCTGTCCATGAGAACATCTTACCTGCAGAATGCCGTCTCAGCCACTCATCAAAAAGAGCATCTGTAAATGTGTGCAGGAGGACAAAAATGGGGTCATTTGGTGATAAATGAGTTTGCCCTCCTGTCCCATTCAAAAATAGATGAGCCAAATTATGAAGACTTCTAACTGCTGGGTCATATTTTCCTGAAGGATCACTGTACCCTGAATATGCAAAAAAAAAAAAATAAAAAAAAAAAAAAAAAAAAAAAAAAAAAATTCCAGTGAAGATTTTGTTTGTAAGCTGCAGTCTCAGATTAATACTTTTTTTTTTCTTTTTCCTCTGAAATGCTTTCATGTTGTTATGTTGTTCTGCTTAATACAAATGTGTAGCTAATTCTCTACCTACTGACATTTGGGAAATGTTCCTGGAATGCATAATTTTCAGATTAAAATAGCCTTTATTAAAGAATGCTGGGAATGTGCACTGCAAAGCTGCTGAGTTCTACCACAAAAATGGCCAAAATAACATCATAGCATGAAAACAGAGGTATATATTTAGGCCCTATATATCTTTCACTATACTAAAATAGTTGCATGAATTTTCTATTTGCTTACTAAAGCAGGTGTATCTTGACATTTATTCTAATGAGCTAGCTGTTAGGTTTCCATACTTCACTTCCATGTATATTGGGAGCATATATTGGAAAGCTTCACATGCTCTGATATTGTTTATTTTTTCAGTGAATATAGAGTGTAGCTTTGCTTGTGCCCAAAACCTCATAACCTTCAAGTCAGGTGTTAGAATCTGAAGCATCATGAAAACTCCTCCTGTGTTCAAGCTTTGGACAGTTGTTCCAGGGAGGGATTCATAAAGTTAATTTTTTAAAGCCATGTTGAACACCTAGGTATTGATAGGCAGCAATTTGAACTGTCACTTTTTAATCTTTTCCTGCTAAAAGCTCTGTTTTATTAAGGTATAGAAGAAGTTGTTAGGATGCTGTCTGAACAGTATAAATCAAACCTTTAGGCTCTTTACTCTGTTGGGTGTGGGGATGTGGGGGTGTGTTCTGGTGCACTTTCAAAAGTGCAAAGTGTTCTTATGGAAGAACAGAGTTTTATGTCCCAGAGAGTAGGGCTAGCATGTCTAGCAGTAAATTCTGTACCCAGACCTCAATTACTATTTCAATATCCTTACACTAAGTGCTACCAAAGCTTTCAATTTATTTTCATTTCTTTTATTTGTTTTAATTCAGATACAAGAATAACTGCTAGAAGCTCTTGTTTGCTTTATTTAGGGATGCAGAGGCATCAATCCACAGGCAAGGACTGTGTTTTCAACAAAGGCAACTTACTAACTATGTGCCAAGGACCTGAAGTTAGTTTCTACTTAGTATACCATCAGCAGACTCTTGAGACTTTTATGCATTTTAAGAGACATAAGCTATAGCTGTAAAGTAATTTACGTAGAGCTTATTTCCGCTAATACTTAATGCTAAGAACAATGTGTTCTTCTTGTCCAATAGCCTGTCTCAAAACTCATACTTGCAACAGGAAAATGTGGCTAGTCTGCTCCCTGACTTATTTGGAGTTGTTCCAGGTCTTTTTATTTGCCATGTTTACCTTCTACTGTGTTACGGAAACTGTCTGTTGAGTTGGAATAGAAAGGAGGAGTGTCAAATACACCAACTTCCAAACACTGGGCAACATCCTCAGGCTCTGGGAGACGCTGTACCATAGGTCGTGCTACATTTCCAGCAGGATTTCTACGGATGGGACCACCCTCAGTACCTGGAAATGGAGAGAAGACAGAAAACAAGATAGGTGGCAGAACAGTAGGCCACAGAATGAATCACTCTCATGACTTAACCATGGAGGAAAAAATCCCTCACAAATAACATTTACACTGAGTAAACTGATCAGTTCCTTATGTTGGGCAAAGAATCCTCATGGGGCTCTGTGTTCTTGATTCTTGGCTCCAGGATGTAAAAAGTCATCTAGAAGCTTTGTACTGAAGTTTGTTGTTCTCTAAATGATTCAGGAAAAATTTATACAGACTTTCAATGTGATTTCCTGAGGAGACCTAGGCCAAGGTTTTTGAGGATGTCCTGATAGAGTAGCTGGAGAAAAGATTATGTAAATGACCAATCCAATATTGGGGGATTTCTATTTTTTTTTCCCATACTTCCATGATGATGCTTATATGAAGAAATTTATTGGTATTTTAAAAATTATTTTAATTTGGGTAATTATGTTAGAATCTGGTATTATTCACATTTGAAACATGGTGCACATAGTTATTATGGGGATTTGTTGGATTTTCTCATTTTAGTAGCAGAATGGCATGAAGGTGATAAGTGGAGCAGTCAGAAGAAAAGTTAAGCTTCAGTTAAGAAATAACACTGCCAGATTTAATTATTTATGGTGCAAGGGATGGATTGGTACTGCATAAGAAGGGAAGGCAAAGCATTTAATCTTCCTTCTGCTACAAGCTCCTGATAGTATGTATTATCTCAACAGACTGATGAGACATGGATCAAGAATATTCAAAAACCACTTTAAGACCTTTTGGCTGGAAAATGTCACTGCAATGTAACATATTATATTTATTTATTATAAAGAGAATTTTCTCTCCAGATATCTACCATCATTAAAACTTACTGTTACAGATGGTTCCCAAGGTTTCATAATCGTCTACATTTTCACATAGCACTCGCCACTGAGAGAAGATTGAATTCTGGCTTATAAGAGAGACATCAAAATTGCTTCTAGCTCCCATCAAGTCATCTGAGCAGATATCACATGTATTTTGTCCTGTTGCAAAGTTCCAGTAGGGCAGGCCAAAAGTGGGGTCCTGTAGCATGTTCTAAACCACATAAATATGGTGTTACTATGTGTTTGACACAGACAGCTATAATATTTACTGCTAGAAGAATGCTAAAAAACAGCAAAATACATCATAGTAAAAGTCAGAATCCTGCCTTATAGAAGAGAAGAACTCTATGTAAAATTCATGTAGAAGCTTTTGGTAGTTTTTCACATTGATACCTTTGTTCAGCAGAACAGATAGTTGTACTACTGAACTGAATCATGGATCTCCCCCACTAATAAGACAGTACCTCTCCCAAAAAAGTAGAAAGAAACATAAATTAACACTGAGACCGCATTTTCTAGATATTTTTAATGGTCTGTCAGCAAGAACAGTCTTTGTAGTGCACACAGTAACTAGGTCAACTGTGGAACTTAAGGAAATGTAAAGAATAAGGGTACCAGCTTTTCCAGTTGGCATTGTTTGGTTCTAGTATGGGTTAGAGTTGAACAGTTCTGGAGTTAGTGAGACAAAATTACTTTGATTAATGATCAAGTCTACTGACATAAATAGGAATATGTATTAAATCACAGACAGATAGAACTTCTCAGGGCTTTCACTTAGAGAAATGCTGCTGATGACAAATGTGTGTCTTGGAAGGGAGTTTGTGCCTCAGCCTGACATAAAGCAATTAAAGCTAGTGGAAACACTGAAGTGATTTCAGACACTATTCCTGACCTTGAAAACTTAATTCTTGCTTTTTTAGGAAGGATGATGGTTCATAAAATACTATACACATTTTGTGAATAGGTCCACATAAGAGAAGAAAAAAAAGAGAATCATTGATTTATGGAATAGAGTATAGCAAAACACTAATTTTTCTAACCAGTTACACAAATTAAATGTGATTCTGAATTCCTAAGCCATCTCTGTTATCACTTTCTTCAGAGTTTCTGCTCATTAACATTTGGTTAATGTTATTCAAGAAAAATGGCTGTGAGATTAAAAACACCACTGAAAATAACATTGTTGGTCCAATAAAATGTCTTACATCTAGAATACATCTTTTTTTTCAAGAGATTTTTATGGAAATTTTACATTTTCTATTTCTCTGATTAAAATATTATATTTAACATCTCATAAAAGTGACAGTCTGAAGCTTAAATGCACTCTATGAAATTTCATATACCAAATGAGTTACTGAAATTGAAGCAGAATAATTTCAACATGTAGGGAAAGCTGCTATCATTTTTACCTATTTTAATATGGATTGAAGTTCTTTAACTCTACAAAACAGCATGAATACCACCAAACATTTACAGGAACTTCACCTGCATGTCTCTTTCAAGCTGCAATAGATGGTATCTATGCCACGTGACAAAAGCTGGTCCCTCATGAGAGAAATCAACTCCTCCAAAACTCTGCTGCCCCACACCAAGGAAAGTCTTCCTGACAGAATAATAATGAGACCAGACAAAGTAGTTATAAATGGAGATATTTTCGAACTGAGGTGTGTTGCCATCTGGTCCAAAAATTTCTTCACGTCTTCGTGTGGCAATAACGATGTCAGGATGGACTGTCACCTTGGCTTGGTGTAAGGCATTCACAAAGCGATTCCTTTCTTCTGCATTTAGATCCAAAAGATTCCTTCTGACTGTGATAACACAGAAGAAGCAAGTTACCAAAGTAATACACACTGAAGTCTGATCTCAGAGAACTCATTTATTGTGTTCCTAATAATTCTGGCTAAGTCCCTTTTTCTTCAAGTATTCACCCTTTTTTATTGGGGAAACTCACTGAGCATAAATAGATAATGTTATTTATTTTCACAAAATCTAAAATAGATTAAAATAAAGCTCCAATCCTTGCAATTTTAGTACTTTTAGGAGTACTGTTACAGATTGTCTTTCCATCCTGCTAGACAAAAGACAATGACAGTTCTTTGTCGTACAAACCTTTCAGAACTTCATCCAATATACTTAAGGTTTTCTGTGGTAGTACTCTACAAGAAATAAACACTATAAACCAATTTATAATAATTATAAACTCTTTGTTTGGCAATTTAATGAAGAATTAATTTTTTTATTCTTGAACCATTTTAGGAAAAATGGTAGATTCACCAGTGAATTATTATGAATTTCACAGAATACAGTATCACTTGAATCTGAGATTATCTCTTATTTTATCACTTTAACCTGACATTATTAACAATTGCCACATATTAGTCCTTTTTAGCAGTATATCTCAAAATAATGAAAAAATGCCATTGTCCACATGTAGACAGTGAAGCAGGGAAGAATACTGACTTGTTGAAATAGCAGTGTTTCAGCAAGAAGAACTGAGTTCAGATCACCTCTGTCCTTCTTCACCTGATCTGAGAAAATCTCTAAGTTTAGACTAAGATAAAGATAGAATTCCTCACAATTGTTATTCAATATTTATTTATTGTCATTATTAAAAATACTGTAAAAATCCATAACTCATTGTCCAAATTAGTGATTGATTCTGTTGATATAAGAAGCAACAGATCTTCAACATGAATCTATATGAAGAATAAAAGTGAATTATGTTTCACTAAAAAATTGATTCAGTGAGGGATATTTTAGCTTCTGGGAAATTTAAATAAAATCTTTCCTGAAACATGAATTTCATCCAAAGACTGTGTATCCTGAAACATATTTTTTTGTTTTGCAGAACTGAACTGACATGAACTGAACCTCATCACTGAAGTGATGGGTTTTTGTTTTTGTTGTTTTTTTGGTTGCTTGCTTGGCTGGTTGATTCATGGTATTTTTTGCAAGTAGAGAACTATAATTGTCCACTAATTTAGATTTACATAGGCATCTTAACATTTTCATTTTTAAAGTATATGCCTGAACCACAATAAAAAATTGTGACTATTATTAGAGTTAGTCATGAACTGAGAAGATACGAAGACACCAAACTGCATTTTGTAGTAATTTAGTATGGATTTACCAACAGTAATCATTACTGTTCTGTAATCAAGTACCAACAGTAATTATTTCTAAAATCTGAGCAGATGGGGCCTATGGGTCTATGAATAAGCAAAAGAGGTAACCTCAAAGTGGAAACTTAGAGCATAATAGGAAACTAATTTACACTTTTTAACTCATGTTAACTCATGTTATCATGCATGATGTATCTGATTTATTTGGCATTTTAATGCATTGTAAAGGATTTAATGTGAGAAAAGTAAAAAGTGCTCTTGTACATTCTAGAAAATCACCTAAAACTGCTGTTTACTTGTCTCTAGTTTTACATTAACTTTGTGAGTAACATTTATCTCTTGATTATTCTCTAGAGTTGTTATCATTTTAAAGTAGAGTAGGCCAGAATATCAGAGAGTGCAGTCTGGTTTAGCACAGCCAATTCACAAGTAATACTTTATGCTTTCTAGTTTAGTTCTTGAAGCTGAAAGAATGAAAAAAACAAATCAAAGATCTTTTCCATAGCTATCAGTAAGTTGTTATTAAGGAATTGTTATTAAAATTTTGATTTGGTAAGAGGTCCTTTGTTAACCCTTTCTGGGACATGCTCTTTCATGGAATATCCATGGAATGTTCCCTTATCTGGTGAAAATGTCAGTGCTGATTTCTGTTTCTTCAGAAAGAAACACTGCATATTTGTGCTAGAGATCTCTTGTTTAACATATCAGCAGAACCCATTGCTTATTTTGGGAGATTATGGAGTTTACAGGATTTCAGTAACATCTTTGAAGTTAAAAGTGTATAAGTTTAAAAATAAAGATTGAAATCTTGTCCGTTCAGATGGTTTTCAGATGAGAACAAGGATCTGTCCCCAGGCCTGTTTGTCTTTTTAAATTTACCTATAATTTTCAATATTTTTCCAGTCCTGCAAGGATTTCATATCCATTAAAAAAAAATTAAAGAACTGTTTAGTGATATGCTGGACTTAACTGAAACTGGAGTACTGAAGAAGGGCTTACCACACCCTGGACTGATTCATTTGAACTGTCCACAGTCATGACTAATGTTCTTAAAGATACTGACAGCAGCAGGGACAGCAAAAATATACCAGACCAGGTACATAGTTTAAAATTGTATTAAGGGACTTTGAATGAAAAGAACTGCTAAAATAGTTAAAATAGTCACAAGGTATTAAACATATTGAGGTACATATTATTCCTAGACATGCTCATAAACACATGTACGTGCCCATATACATTGTTTTACTCTTAAATCCAAATAGTAGCTTTTTTTTCAATATAGATGCTGTATTCTTTACTGGACTTTGATACATTGACTACAGGTTTCTTTTCTTCCTTTTAATGGATAGTAAGTGTAAGTGATTTATGCACATGCTCAACAGCTCCTCTAGCACCTGCCTTAATAACTCCTTTATCAACATACTAAAATGCTAAATAAATATAATGGACATTTTATACCTTAAAGAGAACAAATCCACTAGGCACATTTAGAAGCAAGCACTGACAATGAGCAATTTCCATGTCATAGTTCTGATGTTCTTACCTATGTTGATCTGTTGGCTGCAGGTAGGTCCAGTCCAACCAGGCCGACAAAACCCGCAGTTATAGCCAGAGAAGTTCCCATTGCAGCGGCAGGTCTGGTTGAAGAAGCGGATGGGCCATTGCTCACGGTCATCCCGCCCATCATGGATGTACTGGGGGCCGTGGGGCCGCGAGTCGACAGTCACCTGCACGCACCGGCCCCTTCCCGTAGACACACCACACCGGTCAGTACCGGGCCCAAACACAGGGAAATAGTCTGGGCAACACATGCCGCTCCTCAGGGACTCAACAGTAGCGCACTGTCGAGGGAACTGAGCTCCAGCTTGGCCCAACATGGTAAGAAGCAGTAGCAGGGAAAGGTAGAGCAGCGTGGGGATCCGCATGACAGGGGGTCAAGCAGAGCCGGCTTGTTCCCAGAGCTGGCTGTCCACACACACCTCCTCTCCTGTGATGGAACACCCGGTTCCCTCTATGGAGAGAGAAAGAAAGCAAGAGAGAAAGCAGAATAAAAACAAGTGATACAAATCTCTGGGCTACCCTTTTCACCCCAGAAAATTCCTTCTGTCTCTACCTGAAAAGGCAAACAACTCTGACCACAGACACTAATGTTCTTCTCATTATCTGCATGAAATATAGCAACTAAGTAGATCTATATTTGCTCATTAACTTCTAAATTCTTCCAAAATGTTCATTCACGTTTTACACTTGCCAGACACATTTGCTTCACTAGCACCAAGTTCTAAAACCTAACGCAGCAGTTTTCTGAAACTTTTTTTTCACCCTCCTTCCCTCCCCCAGTTCATGCCTTTTCTGCATTTAACTAGTATATCTTGTTCTCCCCTCTGTTTTCTTGCTGTTCTCCAGTGCCAGCTCCAACATAAACTGAAGCTATACTTCATCCATAGTACCTGTTTTCTCTTCGTGGTACCTCTCCACTTCTGAAAGAAATCTTGTTCTATCTCTGCATGCCCTATGACTGTCTAACCAGAAATAAGCACGGCTAATTTCTCTCCTGGTTCAGTCTGCCTGCTAATCCTTCTTGTACCAACACAGTATGGCTTTGCCTCACCCTCCTTCCTCTCTTAATCCCCTTTCTACTTCAGTGCATTTCTCTGGACTTTAAGTACTTGAACAGCACATGATTTCTTTCATGCTTATCTCCTTGTGATTTTACAAGTTTTAGCAAAGGTCAGAGACAAATACTTGAATTCAAAACTGAACAAATGTGAAGTTGGGATTTTGTTTGTTGTGGTTTTTTGTTTTTTTTTTTTTTTCTTTTAATCACTTGCAAAGAAAGGCTCATTTGGAAACAGACAAAGAACAGTGGGGAAAATCACATTTAATAGACACTTAGAAAAAGTTCTTAAGGTGGCATTTTCAAGATCAGGCTGAAGTAAGTGACTAAGCAATGTTTTTTATAAAATGAAATTGTCCCATTTTTAAACTTATACCTTTCAGTTTAAAGGTATAAGTTTAAAACTTTTATCTTTCAGTTTAACAATTTATATAATACTAAAATAAAAAGACAATGATCATATTGGAATTTAATGAAATACTAAATTTTGAGCAGGTGCTATGAAAGGTAATGAAAGAAATTGACAAATCTCTTAAATAAAAAAAAAAATGCTTCTTTAATCACTGCAAGGATGATTTCTCCTGTACAAAAAATAACCTTATACAAGTTATTACTCTCTTTCTTAGCTTTTAATGAGGATGGATTTCAGTGAGGTGGAGATATGTCAAGTGGGGTGAAAATATGTCAAGAAACATCTTAACTGGTATCAAGACAAAACATTAACAAGTTTTCTAGGAAAAGGTTCAATCACACTGTAACTGACATCAAGCAGGAAATGGATTACCTACTCTTTCTGCTTCCTTCCCTGTATGCAAGTCCTAATGTGAGAGGGCACCCAATTCTGGCAGAAAAAATAAACAGTTCTTTTGTGCACTTATTCTTGCCAACCAGCCATGCACCAGAACAGTGAACCTTGCCCTCTGTGCCTTGTATAACCCAACATACTTACTTCAGGGTAGGACCCAGATTTTTAGTACACTTCTCTGTCTCTTTAATTCATTCTCCATTTGCAGACAGTAATATTTCCTCATCCTCAAATGAACCTCTTTTCTATTCTGACTTCCACTTCATTCTCCATTTTAGCCTATATTCTCTTTTTTACTAGTTTATCCTACTTCTTTCCAAACTTAAACCTTTTCTCTTTGAACATGTCAGTTGGGACTCATGTGACACATTTCACTGTTTTCACATCAGAAGGCAAACCAGAGCTGGTAAAAAAACTCTTGAGATTTTATCTGAAAAGAACTTAAAGTTCAAAGAAGAAGCATACAGGTTTTAGGCATGAATATTTAGGAAATACAGCAAGTTCATAATAAACTTAAAAGGGATAAATACTGCTCCTTAGACAAAGCCCCAGTAAAACAGAGCAAACAGATCTACTGTCTGGGGTTTCCTGGCATCATAAAACTTCCCCTTATAATGATGTACATGATTTAGAGCTTTTGTAAAGCTCTTGCACAGAAAACACCTATGAATGTTTTATGACAGAGATGCACTGCTGAGGATCATATACCTTCTTTGCCCCCCAGTGTTCCCTTGGGTTTCCTGTTGGAAATCTTGCTGAACCATTTGGTGGTATGCATTCCTTTTTCTAATCTTTATTTTGATGTTCTTGCCATTTGAGGTATTCTTGCATTTAAAGACTCCTGCTTTCCTACTGTGCCTGGAATGATTTGATCTTGGAGATTATCCAAATGCACATCTGTGTTTCTGTGACTCAGTTCAGAAAGGTCTTGTCTACAAAAACAAGGTAATGAGGAAGAAGTCAATGTGTGAACGCCTAGCTCACTAATTGCCTGTGTGGACTAAAAGACCGAAAAAGAGAGTTATTTAATATGCTATATATTTGCATATACCTTGCACCATTCTCTTTTTTTTAAAACATTAGTTCTTGATGCTGAGAACAGGTCTCTATGCAGACACAAAAGTTTTAGCTGTGGTCTGTACCCTAAGCTACTGGAGAAGGTCATAAAAATCTAGCCAGTTCTATTTGTGCTTAATGAAACCTGAGGTACTGATTCTGTCTCATCAGCCCTACAGTCAAACATCAGTTCTCTGGGAGCTACCCAGTGGTCTTTAGTAAGAGTTGTAATACAGGCATCTGTTTGTTTAAAGTATAGGAACACAGTATTCATTCAGAAGCTCCATTCTTTAACACATGAAAAGACACGTGATTGGAATGATACTGCTACATGCATTTTCCTTCCTGTGAAACAGTACCTTTAAGAAGCATTAAAGGTCAGTGCCAGGAAACTGATCATTATCAATGGCACTCATGGAGCATATACTGCAGAAGATGATTGCCTATTTAGGTAGACTCTCTCTTTGTAGTTCTTCAGTTGTCATAGGTTTATTCAGTTCTACAAATTTGAATGAGTAAATTACATTTTGAGTTTTGGTCTGTTTCTTCTATTTTAGCTGGTACATTCTAACAGTACTATGCAAGATTAACATAAAAGAGAGCAAAACTTGCCTAGGTTTTTTTTTTTTTTTTTCTCTGAAGAGTAGGAGAAAAAAAAAAGAAAATAACAGCCTACCAGTTTAATGTTTTTTCTAGCATACTATAAACAATAATCAGTTAAAACTACTATCTCAAGGCATCAGTAGACAGCTGCAGACTTTACAATGGAAATAGTGCTAGAGTTTCATTAACAGAACATGTGGATGCAAAAAAGTATTCATTTACAAATAAACTGTGAAATGAATGGGCAACAAACAACAGTGATGTTAATTGATCTGCAGCCTAGTTTGCTTCTATTCAGAAAAACAACCAATTAGAAAGTTATTGCTGAAAATGTACTGAGATTAATACTTGCCGTAGAGACAAGATTTTCTTACTGATATTTATCATGCAAACTGTAGAAGTATACAATCACCAGGAGCACATAATTTCATTTTTCCCACAAACCTTAGGTTTTAGCAAAAATACTTTGGGCTAGAATTAATGAGTGAAGCTATGGACATCTAAACCTCAGTGCTCTCTTAAATAACCAATTTGCTGTAGTAGAAAGACAGTAGACCCGCCTCAGATAATGAAAATCAACGCAGCCCCATTGGTTTTAATAAGACATAGAATTACAGTCAGCTGGAGGGAGCTTGGCTCATTTGTGTAGGTAAACCTTCAGCAGGCTTATTTGCTGACAAGAACACTACAAAAATAATGCTGACTGTTACAAGCAGTACTTCCCAGTTAATTTTACTATGTATTGTCCTAGACTATATAATCTCCCTTTTTGTTAAACAGTTGAAAACTGAACCAGTAGTGAATATGAAACTGCACTTAGTGCAACCTTAGGAAATCAAAAATACCATTCCAAGGAATAGAAATAAAGATTTCTTTTTTATATTTGTTTGGAGTGAGCATAAGGTTTTCACACATTCATTAAATTTTTTTGTCTCTTCCTAGTGGCTTATGTTGTGTCAGATATGGGAAGCCGCATTGTAGCTAAGAGATATCTCAGACATGGAGAAATAGTTTTCATTTTTCTAGGAAATCATGCTTATACTGTACTGTACTCTACTGCAAGATTTAATTCTGGATTAATTTTAATTAAAGGAATATTAGTTAGTCACCTTTCTTATTAGCAACCACTTCGTCATCTTCATCCAGCAGACTGCATGAGTACTTACGAAGTACTTAAATTACTCTCTGAGAGTTGGACTCCTATTTTTATCAAGTACTTATTTTTTCTGGCAAATAAAGTAAATTCTACTTTCATTTTGAGAAAATATGTATACCTTTCTTGAAAGCTGGACCAAGTATAAATCTTAAAAATGCTATAAACGGTTTAAGCAAAAGAAATAATGTTAGTCATACCTTCTCCATAATAAAGTTTTAGCCATGTACTTGAATATGTGTTATAATGCTAACAATTTCTGAACATTTCCCCCATGTTTTTGTTATTCTGGAATGATATCAATGTGCTGAAGTGTGGCTGAGAAATGAAATTGGCCTGTAGTTGCTTCTGCAAAGCAAAGTGCAGAAAATTTACTCTATATTTGTAGTTCAAAAGTTCACCTTCAGCAGGGAAACATATAGGTAATTGGAGTCTTTATTGCTTTCACCAAACACAGTCCAGTGCCTAGGGAGATCTGCAGTTTCAAAATGATGCAATGGAGGTGACAAATGACTGCCTACAGAGAAATGAGTGAGACCTAAAAGAGTGTTGCAGATAGGCATAAAATGAAAATAAGTAGCACTTGTCTCAGAGTTTGAAATAGCTGCAAAATAGCATACATCACTTTTGCTTCTTGAAAATATATGTGAGGTTTGAAAGCAGTATTTCAGAGAAACAGTTGACTGGCAAAGGTACAAGATTGGGTAGAGCTTCCAGAAAGCAGAAAGCATATTGTTGAGCCTGGAATCACTAGTTTTACTTATGAGCGACTGTTGGTGAAATCTGACTTTCTCAGCAACCTAAGGTGAAGGAACTAAGGTGTACTCTAATCATAGGGACAACCATGGTATTAAAAATAGTTTTGTGTAGTGAACAAATACAGTGAACACACCGCTTTGATTGCCACAATGCTGTTGCAGCTGGACCATGTGAAACTCTGAACTACAGAATAGGAAATTGTCTAACATGGTGTTAAAATGGTTGTCAGTGAGGTCTGGAGGTTGAGAGTGTCTCTGCACAGGCAGAGTTTACAGAAATTAAGGTGTCCATCACCAGCAGTGCTGTGCACTTGTCATGCTACGCCATGCTCTCATCTATCCACCTACCAATGCAATGTTAGGGAAATTTATCCTCCTCTGACCTTACTGTAGGGAGATACTAATCAAGAAGTGTTACATGTTTTGTTCTTATTGTAGATCCACTTTGAGCAAGCTATTGAAGTAAATGGGAAACTTGCTACTGATTTTAAAGTTAGCAGTGTAAAAACCAGACAAACCTGAAGTAAAACAAACCCTAGATCAAGGTAGATGATTCTGTCAATTTATATTATCTACTCTCCTGCCCTTTCAGATCAAATAATCTTCAAGGGCAAAGTTAGTGTATGTCTAACATATTTTATCCATCACAAACCACCATGAAATTGAAGACATAAGAGGTCAGATTATTGTTTGGAGTAAACTGCCATAGCTCCAATAAATTATATTGTTCAGGGTACGCCCATTGATGTCCAAGAAGTTACAGTAATTTATATTTAGTAAGTATCAAGTCCTCCATGTTTCAATAAACTGAATCTGTATTTTTCCCTTTTCCATGAAAAATTATCTTATGTTATGAATAGTGTTGTGAATTGAAAGATCTGGATTATACATACTATCATATGGCATTTTGTTCCAGGCCTAGAAAAAGGAAAAAAATACTGGCACAAAAATATTTTTTTCCTTAAATTCATGTTATTCCATTGATAGACACAAAGCCTTTTGACTGAAGCAAATAAATTGTGCACTGGGTAATATAGATCATTAGCTTATCTTTTGTAGGTGAAAATACTTTGTAGGGAGTTATCCTACCAAGCTAATATATGATGTTTTTAAAATTATCTTTAAAGAGTAATCACTGACATATTTGCAAAGCAAATAGAAAAGAGTTCAGTGCAAGGAAAGCCTCTTAGCTGTTTATTGACAAGAGAAAAGGAACTAGTAGTTGCTGTCTCCAGTGTCAATGTTTTTTTCAGAGCCCACTGAAATGAACAATATTCTCTCTTTTGACTTTACTGCACTGTAGACCATCAGTCTATCATGACATGACCACCACATGTCCATCGTGACAGATTTTTAATATGCAATCACAAATGGCTTCCTCTAAGGAATAGAATGTTGAATCCCCTCACAACCTCTGAGTTAGCTTAAAAGCTTTGATAAAAATTATGTAACATTTAAATGGATGGCTAAATGAATGAAGATTTTTTGGTCCTGTGGAAAATCTGTGACATTTTTGTCATGCCAGTATCTTAAGAAATGTTTTCATTTGCAGCAGTAGAAGTTGATGCTGGTATATTGGATACCAAGACTAAAGGACACGACTGAAATGCTTCTGAATAGGGAGAAAAAAGAAGATATTTTTATTATTTTTATAACCCACATATAATGATAAAAAGCCTTATTTTACATTTTTACCACTACCTTAGATGAGGTCTCACAACTGTCAAAAGGTATGAAGAAAAGCAAGGGAGGCTGCTGCAAGTGATGATGTTAATATCATAACTGTGGCATTCTGTCCTTTAAAGACTATTCTTTGCCAAAACACAGCGCTAACCTTTTACTTACTGGAAGGAATATCTGCAGATACATTTTGAAACTGAAGTTTGTATTTATTATTTATCAATATGAAGGTTTTAGTGTCACTTTTTTTTTGCAAAAAAATGATGGAGTCCTTAATCAGCATTAGTCTGAACAAGTGCATTAAAGCCATTTAATGTGTCACAGTATTTTAAGTCAAATATGATAGCTCCATTCATTTCATAATGCAGACTGTTTTATCATGCAGTTACTGAGCCATTTATTCTGAAAATGGAACAGTGTTTTATTCCAGCTTTAACTGAAGTTGATAAATGTATAAGAATTGATGTTAAGGAGTACTAAGTCCCATAAGTCAAACATAACCCTTGGGAATTTCATTTTTGAGCAGGCCTGATAAATCTCATTAAAACTTGATATCTTCAATGTCACAGATCAAATAAAAATCCTTGCTGTATCTGATAATGTGTGAAGGATATTTTCATTAACCCTTACTGTATATTATGAGCTAGCTCATTAGCCTACAAAGCACTTTGTTTCTCCAAAAAAACCCACAAACCCTATTAAACCTTTGCAACATAGTAGAAAATCTATACATTAAAATCTAGCAAGCAAGAAATACAATTACAACTCCTATACACACTTAATTTTTTAGTGTTGTCTAAATGGATTTAGGGTTCAGCATTGGGTGTATTTCAGAGGGAAAGCTCCCTGAATAAGCAAAAAAGAAATGCTGTCAAACCTTCCCTTCTGTGAGCCGTTAATAAAAGGCAACATGATGAAATATTTTGATGATGAAACTACCACCTCCTGCTCAGAAATCCTTAATTGAATGAATATATAAAAATGAGAGTAGATACACTAATGCGAAGCCCTAGGGGATCTCATATCACAATGAAAAAGATCATCAATGAAATCTGATTCTAATATTGTGGAAGCAACAGAAGTCAAAACTGCATGTGTGCATTCCAGGCAAGGATCACCAGCTACTTCTAAATGCCATGAGCACTAATGGCTCCAATATGCAGAAAGATTTACAGGTATGTTGTAGATATCCTTTAAGACTTGTAATTTTTAAGACTCTGTAATTTTTTCTATTGACTAGAAGGACTTCCCAAGGAAATTAATGAAGAACTCAAGAGGATCAAATAAGCATGTAAGAGAAATGTGTCTAATGATGATAGACATATATAAGTATAGAAAATATTGAGCTATTTGGTGAATGAAATGCACATGAAACAGGTGATTACTGTAAATGCAGCTTTTTCAGAGTAGGAGGATCTTTTTGGTTAATAATATTTCTTGCATTGATTTTTGTCAGACATAAGTGACTGAACATTTAGCCACGGTTGCATATGTCTTTCTACAGTTTTTGGATGAACCTGGAGACTTTGTAAGAAAAAAATCACTCTTTTAAAGATTATTAATCAGATTTCTATTAATTCTATCACATAATCTTTTGAATAGATAATCTATTAAATTCTCCATGTTTTTTTAAGGGTCAGATTGATGTTAGGTTGACTAGCCTAGTCGTCATGATTTTTTGTTTTGTATGGTATTCTATCATCAGCACACTTCCAAGCATCTCAAGCAGAAATGGTTCCTCAAAAAAAATTCAATCTTGTTTTTAGTAGCAATAACAATTTGTTGTTGAATTTTACAAAGTTCTTACCACCAGAGCTACATCTTTTTTCAAAGAGTTGAGCTGCTTGCATGCTTTCCACACACTTTTCAGGGTATGTAAATAATATTTCTTTTTCATCTAAGGATAGACTTGAATTCAGGGAAAACAAAGACCTAATTTTTTAAAAAAATACTGTCAAATTTAAGAAATGTAAGACAGTTCTTGCATAAATTTATATAGTAAATAAATAATTTCTACTTGAAGAATGGAAGAATGAAATTCCTTTCAAAATGTTGCAGTTTCTTGGCAATTTCCAAGGTTTTCTGAATGCATTGTAGCTCTTTGGAGGCAGTTTCCTTAATTTCCTAGATAAAGGTTCCTCTTTTGGTTCCTCTTTTGTTTAGCCTATGCTTCTTCCTTCCATAAGACTGCAAGTGCATCAATCACAATTCAAATTATATTTTTACGACAGAGTGTGGGTGATGCTGGGCTCATTGATAAAATGATCAATTAATTGTTATTGTTACTGCATTTAAAAGCCTTGTCTAGGAATCAATGGTGTCAAATATGGTAAAAAACACAAAGCAAAATTAAACCTGACATAAGACAAGAGATTACAGATGTTCAGAAACAGAAAGAAAAGCCCACTCGGGATAATGCTTGTTGTGTAAAAAGGGTATATTTCAGCAGAATAACAGGACAGCTATTACTAGTCCTTTTAGTGGACATTACAGATATGAAAATTCGTAGGAAATAGGTGAAAAAGTATATACATGTGCATAGGTGATCGTGCCAAGTCTGAATGGCAACCTAAGAAAAAGCTGAATGCATTCAAAAAAGGAAAAATTATGTCTGATCCTCTGGGAGATAAAAATAGGTGACATGGTTATTCATAGTAATGAATGAAATATTGTCAATAGGCAGGGAAATAGGCAGGGAAGTCTCTTTCAAGTGAGCAAAATTAGCTTCTGTTTGATAGAAAAGATAAATCAATGCAAATGAAAAAATATTGATATGAAATTAGCAAAAACTGCATAGCATTTGAATATCATTTCAATCTAAAGTCTTCATGTGTTTGTATTAAAAAGAAATTTCACCATAACCATCACCCTGTGAAATAGTTGATTGTGAAGGAGGAGTTAGAAACAGTATAGAACATGTCTATATGCAGAACAAGGGGGTTTGGCTCTCAACTTGCTGTAAGTACTGTTAGCTGTTGTTCCCAGAATACATAGTATTCACTACTGAGTTAATTTAGATGAATATATCTCATATGTCCTGGTCATAGAGAAATACAATACTCATAAGGGAGTGTACCACTGGAAATAACATTATGCCAAATATTGAGAAGGTAGTATTCATCTTAAAAATACCTGAATGTTTGAGATTATATGTCAGACTTCATATTCAAGTATTTGAAAAGTTGTTCAGTAATGCAAAACCCAAGAGTTTTAATAAAACCTGTATTAGAGTTTAAGCAAGACTCAAACCTGTCACTTACCATCTACTGCAGATATACTAAATATATAATTGATTTGCAGAAGGAAAATTAATTGTTTGCTGCATTTGAGGAAGGCTAGATTTTTTTTCTCCTACAGAACAAATTGTTCTGTCATACAAATTTATTGTCATACTGAATGTAATTCATTAGTGTTTTTTAAAATCTACTTAATTCTGAATAATGAAGTATAGGAATTATGACTATACATCTTAAGGGAGTGAAATATGTACAACTACCTGATTTTCACCTAAACCATATTGTAATAATAGAAAGATAAAAATGAAGAAAAAATATAAACTGAAGGAGTAATATGATTATATATATTCATTAAAAATGAAATGGTGATTGATATCAATTTATATGTGCAAATGAAAAAAAAAGTGCTGCTAAGGTAGCAGTATAAAGACATATAGGGACAAGACAAAAACTGTTCTAAGACTAAATATAGCACATAATATTGTATATATTTGCAATTAATTCTTGCTATGGCAAGACATGTCAGAGATAAAAATAAGGTAAAACTTTTTGGAACTAAAAAGTGTTGTGCTTTGGTGTTGTGCTCAATGGACATTTCCAAGAGACAGAGTTGTCATGGAGTTTTGTGGGCTCAGAATGCTCTGATTAAAGTGATTGCTTTTTGGCAGCAAAAGCCTGTACAATAGACTAGTCATATGCAGGAATAATGTAACAAATCCAGGTGGTTAGTTCTACAGATTAAAGGACTGGTGATCAGATGGACTTCAGTGAGGTTTCTTCACAATATTTCACCAAATACATTACATTGACATCTGCTTTTATAAGTAAACATGGTTAGAAAAGGTAAAAATAAGCAAATATAGGTTATATATATACTCCTTTTGCTGTTATTGGGGAGAGAGCAAAAGGATTGATAACCACATTTTTTATCATCTTTCAGAAAATGTACTTACTGAAAGAACAGGCATTTAGAAATGTTGTCATGAACAATTTAATCAGTAAGATATAGAATAGGGCCTGTTACACACCTATCCAAAGCCATGACATCAAGTCTGTGGGGAGTGGGGTTGAGGGAAGTGAAATATTGCAGATGTATGAATGGCATCTTCTTCCACTACATGAAAACCTCTTCAATGAAATATACTGGAAATAGGATTGTTGAAGTGGTGCAAATCTCATTCAGAGAAGCTCTCCCTCATTGCCCTGATCTTTTCAAATTGCAATGAACTCTAATAACTGTATTTCAACATTTCAGCAATTGCAGCTGTGTATCAGTGATCAGCAATTTTTGCAGGAAGGCTCTGAAAATTGTGAGTTACTAGCCTGGATTTTGAATCACTGTATGATACGTCAGAGAGGAAATTTTCCATTTGAAAGCATCCAAGTCTTTTGATTTTGTATGTTTTTCCAGGGTTGTCTATTTCTTCAGACTCTTTTTGACTTTTAAGTGTTGAATTTAGCGAAAATGATACGCTATACATAAGAGAACAGAAATAACAGTTAAGACTCAACATGATGGCCAATTTAGATCGGGCACCAGGGCCAGAATTTACAATCTCTGCCTGTGGAAATAAGCATGTGAACTAGTCATGGCAGATTCATTTTTCAGTCTATAGAAAGAAACAGGTACTTTCAGAATGCAATGTATCTCATTCCAAAATAAAAATATTGAACACAGAGGATGATTCTGTGCTCTAACAGCACCTATTTTCCACCATTTGCTGCAATGACAGCCATGCACAGCTAATTCAGGTGTAGAAGATAAAAGCTGACATGAACTGAACATTGAGCTTCTGACTAAAAAGTTTACTCAAAAAACCTTACTGATATTTACACTGCACATTTGACAACCATTTGCATGTGTATATTTTTTTTTAATTGAAATTAAACCCTACAATCATCATACAAAGTGATTCTTTAAGACATTTAAAATGTTTTTCTTCTATCAAATTCTGTCTATTATGTTAGGTATAATAAATTTCTCTCCAATTAAAGCAATTATTAATGAAGATCAATTTGTCTCTTATTTAAGCCATACCACAGTTACAATTTACTTTGACAGACTGTAGACCTAGATGTAGTCTCAGCATTTTTGCAAAAGTTAAAATATATGATTCTTTTATTAACTGTCAGTATTGTGGTACATCCAAGATTTGGTTCGTAACCACAGTGTGATAGTCTTCACCATCACTGGCAAATCAATGATTAAACCATATTTATTCATTAATGTGGTAAATGTGATAATGAGCTGCAAAGCAGGTTCTCCTGATTGTCACCAAGTTGAATGTAAGCCAGCAATGTCCCCTTGCCATAAGGAAGGTAAATGGTATTTATGCAGGACACATTAGCACAGTATTGACACAGACTGAGAAAGGTGATCCCACCCTTTTATTCATCACTGGTGAGGCCATACATGGAGTACTGTGTTCAGTTTTGGGCTCCTCAATATGAGATGGGCATGGACACAGTGGAGAGAATCCAGTGAGAAGCCTGAAGATGTTGAAGGGACTGAAGTATCTCTTCTAAAGCAAAAGACTAAGAGATCTGAGGTAATTCACTCTGAAGAAATGAAGGCCTCAGTTGTGTCCTACCAGTGTATATGCACAGCCTAGGAATAAGAGCAAGTGAGTAAAGAAGACAAAGTCAGGCTGTTATTGGTGTGGTTGAGTGCCTTGTGAAGGCTGACCTAGAACAGAGACTATATGGAGTTAAAGAATAAAGTAGGTATTTATTTGGAGGCCTAAATAGATCCACCTTGGGCAGCACAAGAACCTGGCCAGGGCTAGAACCCAAAATGGTCTCAAAAAATGGACGGCCATTCATGGGTTCTCGCACTTTTATAAGTTTTGGTCCATTAGCATATTGGAGCTAATTGTCCAATTACAGCTCTAGCCCATGACGTCCCATCCTTCTTGTTTTTCTCTCTTCAGTCCTCCCTTGTTTATGCTCTTGGGACTCAGATCTGGATTGGCTGTCCTTGGGTCCCCAGCTAGAGAAGGAATTGTTTTGTCTGCCTATTCTATGAAGAGAGTTTACTATCCCCTTATATAAAGCCCAGACCCACACACTAAAGCATCTGAAAAATGTAAAAGCTAAAACCTGAGGCATCATGATCAGTCTCAGAGCAAGAGGCAATGGGCACAAACATCAACACAGGAGGTTCCCTCTAAGCATCACTTTGCCACAGTGAGGGTGACAGAGCACTAGATTAGATTGCCCAGAGGCATTGTGGACTTTCAATCTTTGGAGATATTAAAGTTACCTAAACATGGTCTCGGAAATTGGCTCCAAGTGACTCTGCTTGAGCAGAGGGTTGGATCAGAAAGTGCAAAATCCCTTCTCAGAATAGTCTTTCTGAGATTCTGTGAAATATATTTTAAAAGGCCCTGAAAAAGTATTTTTTAAACAATAATATCAATAGATGACAACAATTTAATTTTATTATTTTTACTTATTTATTGCAAAAATAATGCCTGTTAACACCACAATTTTAATTAAATACCACAATTTAAATTAAAAAGACAGGCTTTGAAACATCAAATACATAGAAGGAAATGATCCTGAGGTTGGCACTGCCTTATTTTTGACACATGAAACTGTATTCAACTGAAAAAGACACTGATATTTCAATTCATGAATTCCAAACTAGATTAATAATTAAAGTTTTTTCTAAGCTTTTCCAACTGTTACTGAATAGCAAAAACTATAAGTTGTAGGTCCCAGAAAGGTTCTCTGTCATGGATGCTTGAGGATAACTATCCTACTATCCTTTTAAGTGACCTTAAAAATCATCCAGACTCAATCCTCCTTGCTGTGAACAGAGACACTTCTCACTAAACCGAGTTACTCAAGACCCCATCCAGCCTGGCTTTGAATACTGCCAGGAATGGGGCATCCGCAACTTCTTTGGACAAGCTGTTCAGTTACTCACCACCTTCATTGAAAAGAATTTCTTTGTTATAGCTAATCTAAACATATTCCCTTTCAGTTTAAAGCCATTCCAACTTGTCCAATTACTACAGTTCCTGATGAAGAGTCACTCTCCAGCATCCCTGTAGGCTCCTGTCAGATAGTCAATATTGCTGTGAAGTCTCCATGCATCCTTCTCTTCTCCAGGCAGAAGAGCCCCACATTTCTCAGCCTGTCTTTGTAGGGGAGGTTCTTCAGTCCCCTTATAAGCCTTGTGGACTCCTTCCAATTTGCTCTGATGGTTCCCTGTCCTTCTGACAATGGGAGCACCAGAGCTGGATGCAGGGCTCCAGATGGAGTCTCAGCAGAGCAGAGCAGAACAGCAGAATCCCCTCCCTGGCCCTGTTGGCTACGCTGCTTTGGATGCAGCCCAGGACACATTTGGCTTTCTGGGCTGTGAGTGCTCATTGCTGGGTCATGTTGAGCATTTTGTCAACCCTCAAACCCCAGTGCTTCTCTGCAGGATTTTTCTCAAACGCTTCTTGGCCCAAGATGTGTGTGTTACTCATGGAGAAAGTTGTACTACAGTTTTCAAAAAGCAAACAAGTGTCAGGCTTGTAGGATGAGCCCCCACTGCTACGATTGTGTCTGTCTCTCAGCAAGCAATGGGACAAGTTTTTATCTGGGAACAGGCTCTCTGAAAGAGGCTTCCTTGTTGGGGAAGAGACACAATGTTTCATAATGAATTTCTGTATTGACTTAGAAATGTTAACAAAGGTAGATTTGCTTTACTTAAAACAAGATCATATACATACTTCTAGTCTTAAGGAAATCCTTTGAATCCTTTGATTTATCAGTTTTATTCAAAGTCACATGAAACATATTGAAACGTAGGAATGTTTGAGTTAAAAGGAAAAGGAAGACTACTGTGGTCTTTTTCCCGCATTTTTTTAATGTAAACATTTATATTCTATTCATAATACAAAAGTAATGACTTGGAAAAAAGCAGTGTCATTCATTGCGGCTTTGCATTCTTTTCCCCGGTCCCGGCCAGGTCTGGGGAGCCCAGCTAAGGGCACTGCTTCTCAGCCAGACTGGGGTGCCGCGTGGTCCAGGCGCTGTGGCATTCAGCACACCAGGGTGGGGCTGGCCACACTCTGTAAACAGCGCTGGGATGAGGCAAAGAGGCGAAGGAGGCACACCTTGTCCTGCAGTTGGCTGGAGAAGGTTTATTGTCGCGTGGAGCTGCGGTGGAGAACCGCAGCCGCTCCCTAGTGCCGCATGGACAAAATGGCGACAGGACCAAGGGCGCATGGGATTTTATAGGGGGCGGGCAGACACGGGTGGAAGCCGTCGCCCAGTGGGGACAGGCAATGTGTTGGTGATGTGGGCCACGGTAACCAACGGGAACACGTCAGGGGTGGATAGAGGGCTCCGGGGCGAACAGGGAAGCGGGGATGGGGTAACTGACAGGGAAGTTTAAGGAATGAACAGGGGGTGGTTACAGGAGTGATGTGGGGAAGCTCCAATGGCAGGCAGCCTGGAGTGAACCATCGCGGGGGGAACAGGGGTGTACACAGAATCGGCTAACTAACATTTATAAAGCCCCTAATCTGAATGCAACCCAGGATGCAACAATTCATTGGACTTAAATCATTAAAGAATTGCTCAGACTGTTCCTCTCAGCATGTCTGAGTTCCTTTGTGCAGCAATGATATTACAAATTCATATTTTACACAGCAATAAATTATAGGAAAGTTATTTATTCTAGGTCCAGTAAGATTAGGTCAACATTTCTAATCAAATTATTTGTAATTTAACAAATAGTTCCAGAAAGGATTTTCTTTACCAAATGTAATTCATTATCATTTTTTAAAAATAAGTGTAGGAATTATGACTATGCATCTTAAGGGAATGACATTTGTACAACTACCTGATTTTCACCTAAACTACATTGTAGAAGTAGAAAGATTAAAATGAAGAAGAATATAAACTCAATAAGTAGTCTGAATAGATATATTCTTTAAAAATAGAAATGGTAATTGATGTCAAGCTAAATGTGCAAATGAAAAAAAGTGCTGTTTAAGGTAGCATAGTCGTACAAGAATATTAAAATAAGCATAAAGAATGTCATTGGGTAATAAGTATTTTATCAAAGCATCATGATGAAGTCAACACTGAGAGGTTAGTAGTGGTGTGGTCTGAGATACTTTAGGCAAATCTAATTTGAGAGACCAAACTGGTCCTCTGCAGATCCAAATACAAGCAAGAAGAGAAAAATAATTGTTTCTATTCAGTCCCCCTATGAAGTGTTGAGGTTTTTTTCTACAACAGGCATGTTGCTCAGGGTCTGTGTAGCAGGAGCCCAAATCTGAGTAACAAATTAAAATTAATGTGTACAAACCCTCTTTCACAGCTTATGATACAAACGATCAGGAAACCAAGAAAGAAGACAGTGAAGCCCTATTTATTTTCAAATCCAAATGTAAGCAAAAACTCAGGGGTGTTACTTATTAGAAGGGTGTCTGTTTAGCACCTGCTATCAACAGTCTTCCCTGCCTTCAGCTGTCCCATCCACTTTGCATGTGATGTCTTCTCCTAGATACTCCCATCTCCCAGAGATGAGACCAGGTACTTTCCTGAAAAACAGGGAACTTATTTAGGCAAACCATCAGAATTTACAAACCTTTAAATACTGAACTATTAAATTGCAAATGATAAGAATATAAAGGTTAAAACAAATTGTGAAGAATAAAGTTTAAAACTAAGTAGAAATACTCCCTGATGTAAACTAAGACTGGAAAAAAGAGGAAAAACATTTTGAGATTTTTATATAAGTGATTCATGCTAAGCTAAAGAGAGGCAGAATCCAATGCCAGATAAAATTTCTGGTAAATACATATCATCTTGGTTTAAAACTTTTAGATTGTATCTGATTTGGAGAAAAGGTATTGGAGCCTTGTTTAAGCTCTGTCTCATTTTCCATCATGAAATATTTGAAAGAGTGTTAAAATTAAAACTTATAATTAAAACTTCTGATTGCCCAACTACATTTTTCATTGCAGTATTTTGTGTAAATGTCACACTAGGTCTAAAACTCCTTAACACTGGCAGAAATTATACATGTTCACTGCAGATATTGAACATTAAGAGTTTTTTTAGGTCATGTGATGGCTGGAGTAGGAGATTGGAATTCTTGCAGGTATTAAGACAGATATGGGCAGGCATTGACACCAGTCATGAGTTTATCTCATGGAAAAGGTTTATTGCAGAATACTGAAAGAAAATATGTGAAATAGTTTTCCATTGAAAAGCAAGTTAGGCATTGTAATTTTATTTTTATGAAAAGGCATTTGTAACAAAGATCCTTGTTTTATGCCTGTGATAATATCTGACTTATTTTCCAAAATAGAGATCTCTGCAGTAATGATTATCCCCAGTGTGGTCATCTCCAGGGTGGAGGATGAGCACTGTTTCCTGAGTGATACAACTGAGCCTGGCTAAACCACAATTGCTTTTTATCTGAGTCTGCTTTAATTTCGTTCCATAAGTTGTTCTACTCGTTTCTCTGAACAACACTGAAGGTCTGATTTTTAGAGATATTGAGCATTCAAACCTCAAACTTTTTTATCAATTAGCAGCTTGTTTTTGCACTGTCATTCCAAAGCAGCATTTTAAGATGCAATGTATAATAAAATATATGGAGGAGCTGTGCATGTTTTAGACAAGAATTAAAGTAATATATTAAGCCAACTATTAAGTAAAAATGTTCAGATTCTACTTTGTGAAATGGAGGTACTTGGGGCTATTTTTATAATGTATTAAGATCTCATATGTTAGCCTTAGAAGATGTCAAATATATGAATAGAATATAGAGATTTCAAGCACACTCTGCTCAAAAAAGTAAGAAAAATGAAGACAAAAATAATTCCATTGTTGTTTCCAGTGTAGTAATCATATTGGAAAAAAAAACTGGAATATTCTAATAATTCTAAAAATAGCACAACAAGAAAAAAAAAAGACACAAAAAAACATGTTGTTTTTCAGTGGAGGTGTAATTAGATTAGTCTTCATCAAGACTGAATACGTACAATATGTATATACTAATCTAACCATGTGGCTTTATCATTGTGCCCAAGAATACCTCAAGATCATGAGTTCAGTGGGGAGCAGAATGATGAACTGTTCTCATTCCACTCAAGGACATAACTCAAGGACTCTCATAAATGCAAGCAAATGGATTTCTTGTAAAGAATACCAAAAGGAAAAAGGGCATTTAATTTCTTTTGGGACTTACTATGACAAAGAAAGAAAAAAGGGGTTTGATAATGGCCTGAAAAAAGACATCAGAAGAGATCAAAACTAAAATGTTTATGCAAATCAACAATTCTTGCAAGATAAATAACTCTATCTGTTTCTTGTATCAAAAAATATTACCTAATATATACAGTAGTATATATAATAATATGTATATAATACTTACTATATATAGGCTATAATCATGGAAAGTCAAAAAGATTCTGAGTGGATTTTTAGCAAAAATAAACATAACTGAAATACATGTTCCAAATCAGGTAGAAAAGCTTTTTAATGTTATAATATAATTGCAACTAAAATTTTAGTAATTTATTGTAAAATAAATAATAATTACTAACATATAATAATATTATAATAATATTTATAATAAATTATAATAAATAATAATTACTAATTAGTAATTTATTGTAAAATAATATGTGGATTTTATTCTTTTTTTATTATTCTTTTTTTTTATTATGGATGCTTACAAAATCAAAACCATATTTTTGCAGTCTTGAGTCTCATTTAGTTGAATTCATTGTAGAGGAAGGAATTTGCCAAAATTGCTGTAGTTGTGTTATCAATAAACACACCCTATTTTGTACTTATGTTGCAGTGACTTCCTACTCAAACCTTCCCTGCACCTGAAGCTGTGTCAACCCAGTGTAGGTAAATGTAGTCTCAGAGAGAATATGGAGAAGAGCATTGTGTCCAACAGTTCAAATTTTATTCTGAAGTTCTCTTTGGGTGTCAACATGAGTAAATATTTAGACTTTACTAATGAAATTAGTCTTCCTGTTCACAGGAAAACTAGTGAAAATGACATGAAGAAGACTGAGGTACTCCACAATGTTTTTTCCTCTGTTTTCATTGGTAATCACCTCTTTTTCAAGGTCCCAATACCTTAATACAGGGACTGGGGGAAAGAAGATTGGAAGATCAGGTTCAAGACCATATGAGGAACATGAATATACACAAGTGCACAGGACCCAACACAGATAAGTGGAAGTGAGTGCACCCTCAACGACTCTGCAGATCACACCAAGCTGAGTGGTGCCACTGATATGCTTAGTGGAAGAGATGCCATGCAGAGGGACTTTGACAGACTTGGGAAGTGGGCTCACAAGGACTTTATGAAGTTCAACAATGCAACGTGCAAGGTCCTGCTCCTGAATTAGTCAATTCCCTTTATCAGTACAGACAGAGAGATGCATTACTTCAGAGCAGCTGTAGATGAAGAATTGGATGTGAGATGGCAATGTCTGCAGCTCAGAGAGTCAACTGTATTTGGGGCTTCATCAAAAGCAGCATGGCCAGCACATTGAGGGAGGTGATTCTTTGCCTCTGCTTTGCTCTTGTGAGACCCCACTTGGAGTGCTTCATCCAACTCAATGTAAGAATGACATGGATCTTTTAGAGAAGGTCTAGAGGAGGACCACTAAAATTATAAGAGGGTTGGAACACCTCTGCAGTGAAAAAAGTCTAAGAGCCCCCATTCTAACATTTCGTTATTTAAAGAGGGGTTTATAAGAAATATTGAAAGAGAATTTTTACTAGGACTTGTACTGACAAGACAAAGGGTAATGGTTTTATACTGAGAGTGGATTTAGTTTGGATAAATGGAAGAGAATTTTTATTATGAAGGTGTTGATACACTGAAACAGCTTACCCACAAATGTGGATGTCCCATCATTGGAGATGTTCAAAGTCAGATTAAACAGGGCTTTTGGCAATTTGTTTTAGTGAAAGATGTTGTTGCCTGTGTCGAAGGGTTTGGACTGTATGATCATTGAAGACCTCTTCCAAACCAAAGCATTCTAGAATTCTTTAGATTTTTAACACTTTTGTGACTTTACCACAAACAGTTACACATTTAATGTAGAGGTATAATATATTAATATGTAAACAGAAATAATTGCATTTACAAGTTGGTTTTTTTTACTCTTTTGTATGTTTTTTGAATTGGTATTTTAATATTTTCTTCAAAACCACTTTAGTTACATGTGGTCTTCCTTATTTAGTACCAGCAGATAGTACTCTCTCTATAGGCAAGCAACTTGCTGAGTCAAATGAGGGATCAATAGTTTGCTTACTTTTTTGATGCAGTTACTGAAAATGAATGAATTAACATTGCATTTATATATTTTTTTTTTGGGGGGGGGGGTGTTAATTTCATCCTCTATGTTATACCTCTTCCCCTTCCACAGTATCTGGCTCAAAATGAAATACCCTATTTCTGTTGCAAAAAGTAAGATGGAAAATTTACATCTCACACATAGCAGTCAACACAGTTCATTTCACTTAGAAAAAGGCTTAAATGCACTAAAAGAAAATGAAAATCCGTATCATGTGATTCTGATGTGATTTCAAGGGAATAATCCTTGCTGTTAAAATAACAGTTATTAAAAAATACAACACACACTGCGTGCATATGGAGAGCAAGAAAGGAGGTCTGCTATTTCAGTACCTTATGGACATCAGAATTCTGATTTAATTGGTGAAAGAAATCCTTCTTATATGATGAAACTTTATTTTATTTTATTTGCATATTTTCTTAATTATTTCACTTTTCTAAATCCTATATGACTTCTAGGACATCTTGAAAACCATGATCTCAGTACATCATTCTAATTATGTGATCATTTGGCAATTTTTCACAATAAAAAGGTCAGCTGCTTCCACAGACTAACACATACCTTTGCGCTATTTGTTCTGGCATTGTCATGGTTTGCTGGAAGATTAAATTAGTTTAGATTGTGTTTCATAACTGTTCTGCTATATCATGCTTACTACAGAGAAACCAGCTACTGATTATCACATCCACTACCTTGTCTTTGTCTCTGTTTACTGAGCAGTAGATTCAACTGCATGTCACTCCATATCATGATGAATGTGAATTCCAGAACCTCAACAGCTTCTGAAAATCTTGAGTGCTTGAAGCTCACTGCACTACACTGCCTACAGATGTCAGGGACATGCAGATGTGTGACACCGACAGCTCCTGCTATGGTTTGAAGAAGTTTGTCCACCATCCTACCATGATGCTATCCTTACTGACCTGACCATATGAGCTCTCATTGCCTTTTGAGGATGTCAGAGAGAAGAGCCAGGCATTCAAGGTGCTTCTTAATATTAAGGCAGCTTCTTTCCTTATTCTGTTTCTCTTGAAGAACTTGTACCTGTACATAACTCAGTGCAGTTGTTTTAGCTGTTTTACGATACCTTGGATTTTCAGAGAGCATCCCTGTTTTGTGGTTGGAGTTCTAGTCACATCTGTTTTTTTCCCAGGTTGCACATATTTGTGGGCGTGTATTTGAAACTGGTTCCCTTCCACCCTGTTTCATCATTCTTTAGGTCTTTCTTGTTACCATTGCTCTTCACCACCTGTTTCCCACCCCTTTCTACTGTTTACTTCTTTACTTGGCTGTGGTTTACAATCTCATTCCTCCATTTTCCTAGTGTAAAACTCTTCCAGCCAGGCTGGTATGACTTTTGAAAGAAGTTCTCTTACCCCACTTTGCCAGAGCTATTACATCTTTCTGTGACCGTGCATGATTCTCAAAGGTGGTGTGATCATAAAAGCCAAAACCTTGATGTTTACACCCACTTGGATTTAAAACACCAGTTCATGACAACCATACACTGCTAAGAATTATGCATTCCCTTCAGCTGCTCTCAGGACACTGAAACTAGTAGGATCTGAGTGACAGAAGGCTTAGCCTGGAAGCACATCAGATGTACCTGAGCACACTTTAACAGCACCTTTAAGAAGTGCTATGTGATGGTACTGGGACTC
Source organism: Vidua macroura (assembly GCF_024509145.1). NCBI lineage: Eukaryota > Metazoa > Chordata > Aves > Passeriformes > Viduidae > Vidua > Vidua macroura. The sequence goes on from NC_071611.1 coordinate 19,611,950, forward strand.
TTCATTTAGCTGGGGTAAAAGTACCTGGATTTCTGATCTGAATTATTCACTAGGGAGTCATACCACTTCCTGAGGACTTGGATATGGGATGGTTGTGATTCTGTTGATGATTTGCCAGGGTGGCTTTATTCATATGGAAAAGTGGCATTAATTTTTAATATGTATTTTCTTTAAAAAGAAGCAGAATATCAAAATGGGTCAAACATACTTGTAGATGAGAATAATGTCTACCAATGCAGAGTGTTCTGACAATTATTTTTAATTGCCTGAAATGGTAGTTCTGATAATGTTTTTCATTTTTTTTCCTAGAAAATTCCCCTTTCAACATGAAACTGAAATGAGCTGAAACGAAAACCCATTTAAATTGTGAATTAAAAGGAGGTTAGCTTTCTGTTCTACTGCACCTCACATGTTGGCAGAGGCATTTACAGCTGGAGTTTTAGCAGACAGAAAGTCAGCAAAGTGACACAAATATTCCTAAAAACTCTACCTAGCTTGTCTACCAAGATTGAAAAATGTGTTTGATTGAAAAAATATGTCTAATAATCTAATAGATTGATAATTTTCACCCAGTGATGATGTAGACTGTATTAAGTATTACTACAAAAGAAAGCATCTTTATATCACACAGTCTTATTCAAAAAGATAAGGTCTGAGGATAAAAGTTAAAGGTGAAATACCTTTCCTAAAAATTGACCAAATTATTAGATATTCTAGCTTTTGTTCTTCACCTCCAAGTTTATTATTTGAGTACATCTTCCAAGATGATAAACCTATATATCTGGAAAAAAAATTAGTTACTCCATGACAACAGGGAGAATCTAAAGATCAAGGAAATGCTCTTCAATAGAAGCAGATCAGTGATACATGGTTGATTTTGAAGGTAGGAAAAATTGCATTTTAATGAAGTTTTTATCATCCAGATCATGTCATGGATGAAGGTGGCATTAAGGATATCTTAACTATGTAATGTTCTGGGAGTACATCTTTATGTCAAAAAACCCTGTTGGTGAATCAGAAGAAACGAGAGGAATTTAGGGAGTGTATAATATGGACTGAAAGCAGTATCTTAAAAAACCACAAACCCTCTTCCTTTTTAAACATATTTTCCTTAGTATTGCCAGATTTTATGAAGAAAACATGCAGGAAAACCTGTAAGACCATACTGTTAAAGCAAGAATGTCTTGTAATGGTAAATTAAGCAACTTTTATTTGCTATTTTTTTCACAGGACTGTTTAATTGGAAGGTGGTTCCATGTAAAATTAGCTACAAAGGCTCCTTAATTTAGAACATGAAGACATATCATGGTTCTATGGCTAAAATTTAAAGATTAAGTTTGAATAGGAAAAAGAGTTTAGGCAGCATCAATATTAAGCCTCCAACATATTCTCTCTGAGGGACCATGTCCATGTGTTACCCATGCCAGGGCAAGCTAGGGGAAGGACACCCCTGATGGACCAAAGGGACGTGAGACCCTGGCCAAGGGTAAAACAAGCCTTTAGACACACAGCCTCAATGCCTGTGCTACCTGCGCTGCCTGCCACCTAAGCTGTAGGCATAACCTGCAGACAAATTGCAGAAAAATTTATAAATGGGGAAAAGTGTTTATGTAAGTGTTCATATAAATGTTTCTGATCATGGTTTGCTTTCCACAGTTGCTGAGTCAGTGGATGGAAGTTTGCATTCGCTGTCAGTAAGTAAAATATATTCTCCAACTCAACCTGCAACTGATGATAGAAGACACCCATTCAAATTCACAACTTATTCTGAGATTGTTACAGGTAAGATTCTGTGAGGTACCAGAGTTATTGGCTGCTTTTGAGAAGTTGAAAATTTTTAAGTCTCTTATCGTATCAAGTGGTCAATTTCTCCATTCAGGTCACCTTTGTCTCTTTCTGATTGGTCAGGAAAACATCCTGTCAACAAACTCAATCAAAGCTGAAGTGTCTTGTATGAAGGATTTCCACCTCCACGTAACACTAATTTTCCAGTTTAAAAAGTCTATTATAAAAGTATTCCAAATTATAATCATAGACACACATCTCTGGATAACAAGACCAGAGGCTCCTGTGGTGAAATATGGGTTAAAGACAAAAAGAAGAGATTGATCTTAACTGACACATGTCAAATAAAAAATGTCTTGTCAAAGGCCATGGTACTGAAAATCTTTAAACATGATTCTCACCAGCTTAGAGAAATTAAATCAATTTCAATTGTAGAAAAAAAAGGGAATAGAAAAACAAGGGAAAGGGAAAGGGAAAGGGAAAAGAGAAAAAAGAAAAAAAAAGAGAAAAAAGAGATAGAAAGAAAAGAAAGAAAGAAAGAGAAAGAAAGAAAGAAAGAAAAGGAAGAAAGAAAGAAAGAAAGAAAGAAAGAAAGAAAGAAAGAAAGAAAGAAAGAAAGAAAGAAAGAAAGAAAGAAAGAAAGAAAGAAAGAAAGAAAGAAAGAAGAGAGAGAGAAAGAGAGAAAGAGAGAAAGAGAGAAAGAGGAGGAGAAGAGAGAGAAAGAGAGAAAGAAAGAAAGAAAGAAAGAAAGAAAGAAAGAAAGAAAGAAAGAAAGAAAGAAGAAGAAAGAAGAAAGAAAGAAAGAAAGAAAGAAAGAAAGAAAGAAAGAAAGAAAGAAAGAAAGAAAGAAAGAAAGAAGAAGAAAGAAAGAAAGAAAGAAAGAAAGAAAGAAAGAAAGAAAGAAAGAAAGAAGAAAGAAAGAAAGAAAGAAAGAAAGAAAGAAAGAAAGAAAGAAAGAAAGAAAGAAAGAAAGAAAGAAAGAAAGAAAGAAAGAAAGGAAGAAAGGAAGAAAGGAAGGAAGGAAGGAAAAGAGAGAGAGATGAAAAAGAAAGAAAGAACCATGAAAGGCGGAAAGAACAAACCATGAAAGGAGATACGTAAGCTGAAGCTGGTAAACAGCAGTGAAAGGTCTCCGATGATGACATTAGCAGACCAGTTTTCTGAGTGACTGATCAAGTGACACAAAGTAATCCAGAATCACACTGTGAAACTATATCATGAGTTTGTATGTGAATAAAGACCATACTGTGTTTATCTCGACTCATAAGGAGATCATCAGTTTAAGGAAATAAAGTTCTACTTTCATGCAACTCTAAGTGAATAAAAGATAAATCTTCATACAATAAAGATATTATGTAAAAAAACCTTTTAAACAATTTTTGAGAAAATTAAAAGGAGAGCCAAATAGCCTTCTTTACTAGGTCTACTATGGCATCACAAAGCTTAAAATTTTATGACTGTTGCTTATGCATAAAGTGTTTTAAAATATTTTTTAACATATTTTTAATAATGGAAATAATTTATCTTATATTTTGAATAAATTCTGACATAAATATAATTTATTTAAATTATTGTTATTTTTAATAGAGATTTATGAGAAAAAAAAAAAAAAACCTAAACAAATGGAAGGTTGTTAATATGTAAAAAACAGGTTGAAAAAAAATAAAATACAACCTGAAAGTATTTGGATTTTTAAAGTCAAAGATTGACAACTAAATTTAAAAATAAGTTCTTATGTATGGGTTGGTGCTACTGAGTGTTATGTTGGGTTTGCTTTTTTTCAGTTCTGTTTTTCTGTGCTGCTAATTTAGAGAAACTTATCATCTATTGATTCTTGATATTTTAATCAGACAGGATTTGTTGTCTGTGGAAGCTGCTATACTGCAGGATAGGGAAGGGAAGGGAAGGGAAGTTCTGGGAAGTTCTGGGAAGGGAAGTTCTGGGAAGAGAAGGGAAGTTCTGGGAAGGGAAGGGAAGGGAAGGGAAGTTCTGGGAAGTTCTGGGAAGTTCTGGGAAGGGAAGGGAAGGGAAGGGAAGGGAAGGGAAGGGAAGGGAAGGAAGGGAAGGGAAGGGAAGGGAAGGGAAGGGAAGGGAAGGGAAGGGAAGGGAAGGGAAGGGAAGGGAAGGGGAAAGGGAAGGGAAGGGAAGGGAAGGGAAGTTCTGGGAAGGGAAGTTCTGGGAAGGGAAGGGAAGGGAAGGGAAGTTCTGGGAAGGGAAGGGAAGTTCTGGGAAGGGAAGTTCTGGGAAGGGAAGGGAAGTTCTGGGAAGGGAAGGGAAGGGAAGTTCTGGGAAGGGAAGTTCTGGGAAGGGAAGGGAAGGGAAGGGAAGGAAGGGAAGGGAAGGGAAGGGAAGGGAAGGGAAGGGAAGGGAAGGGAAGGGAAGGGAGGAAGGGAAGGGAAGGGAAGGGAAGGGAAGGGAAGGGAAGGGAAGGGAAGGGGAAGGGAAGGGAAGGGAAGGGAAGGGAAGGGAAGGGAAGGGAAGGGAAGGGAAGGGAAAGGGAAGGGAAGGGAAGGGAAGGGAAGGGAAGGGAAGGGAAGGGAAGGGAAGGGATTTTTTTTATTGTTCTAGTCCTCTTCTAATCTTCATTGCAATTAAAATATATTTCTAGGACCATGTATCACAAATATTGTTTCTCACTACCTCCACTAGTGCTGTTTATGTACCCTCACTAGTGCTTAGTATTTGTACTCTTTGTATGTTGTCTTTTCAAAAATATTTTTAGTATGGTATTGCTTCTTTTTTTTTTTTTTTTTTTTATTGCTAACAATGTTCCTATTCTAAGTGAAACACATTGTATGCAAGAAGTCCACAGGAGAGACTAAGCTCCTTATGGCTTTACATGTTTACAAAAGATTTACAGTTTGAGTTGATACTTTGTTTTCTGGCATCTATAGATTGAAAGAATGTAAAAGAAGTGATTTAAATTATGACCATTATGTTTTCTCTATTGGTAGCTCCTTGTTGTGTTATTAACAGAATAATAAAGACTAGGTACTTATACTCAGCTCTGTACATAGGTGATTTTTCAGTTCATGCAGCACCAATGTGACTGCAACTTGCATGGTCAAGGCAGTGACCCTCTATGGGTTACTAATAGCAAACCATGGCATCCAGAAAATGGCTACTGCATGCATAACCTTTTATAGATGATTCAGTCCAGTGACTTTGAAGTTGTACAGTGGGAAATGGTTTCAGGAAGTAATGGATTGTCCCTGGGCACAGCAGCAGTGACTGCCATGGCTTCTGCAGTCTTCTTGAAAGAGAAGCAGACAATAATGCAGCAAACCATCAATTATTTGTCCATCTTCCCATCTTCTTCTTTTCCCTATACAAATTTCTAAAGTTCTTCCCTTTCATTACATAAAGGTGTTTGAATTCCACTGAGCTAAAGCATGCAATCTCCTATATGTTTGTATTTGGAATGCCAGGCCTCTTTGCTTCCATTACAAGATGACCAAACATGGAAATTAAAGCAAAGCAAACATTCCCCTCTCCTTCTGCCCCTTTCTGTGGAAAGGGGAGGATGAAGATGGAGATTCTGAATATGTGCTAAAAACTGGTGCATGATAATTGTTTCTCTCTCTTTGCTCTCTTCATTACTGGCAACTCTTATATTGAGGGTGTGTCATCTGGTCTCCAGCAGCTGCCGGGACAGGATGCTGGTGACAGCAAGTTTCAGGCAGTACAGAAAGAGGGTGACCTCTACTGGAGGAGTCATCCTTGGCATCCTGCTGCTCTGCTCCTGAACATAGTCAAATTGTCTGTCTAGATAGGAAGGAGTTCAAAACACAATGAAGGAAAGGACCAGCAGCCACGTGAGGGAGTGATGAACAAGGTCAGCAAGCAAAGGTCCTGGGTTTGTGTGAAAAAAAGGGAATACATAGTCAGCAAAGCAGGGCTTAAGCAGAGTCATCTCAAATATTTACATGGAAGCAAGTGACTCATGACATCATTACCAGGGAAACCCAGAGAGCCTCTCTGTAAATCAGCATGCTGAGATGCCTTTTTGAAGTGCATGTACATGGTTGAAACATTGAGAATAAACATAAGGAGTTAGAAATCTGTGTGAAGTTGCAGGGCTATTTCTTACTTTGTCAAGATCATAGAAATGTGATGGGATTGCAACCATTACTGGAGTAATGTAATGTATGGATAAAGGGATTTTAGAAAGAACTTGCTAGAAACACAAGGATGGGTAATTTTCCTTTATGTGCGAGAGCAGCTGGAGTGCAAGGAGCACTGTCTGGGGATGGATGATGAGTAAACGAGAGCTTTTGGATAAGGACAAAGGAGTTGAAGAGTATAGGAGACATTATACATAGGGGTGTATAGTGGTCTCCTGCCATAGACCACTGGGTCAGGAACTAAAATAGATGAGACCTTCTTCAGAGAGCTAGAAGCAGTTTTCACATTCACAGGCCCTGATCCTCTCTAGTGATTGAACCAGATCAATATCTATTGGATGGATAGCACAGCAGACCAAAAGCAACGCAGGAGGCTTCTGGAGAGAACTGATGACAACTTCCTGAGCCAAGTGATAGAGAATATGAAGAGAAGGGTTATTCTTTACGACTGCATGGTCACAAAAGAGGAGAGTCTTGTTAACTCTTTCACAAATAGAGAAACCCTTCTTCAATCTGGATCTCATTTTTTTTTTTACATTTATCTCTGCCTTCTATTAAAGAATTAGCTACTTTTTCTTTAAATATAACCATATTTTTTCTGTCGAGTGTGCAGAATTTTGGAAACAAACCAGCATCTTATGTGTGTGCCACAGAGTGCTTTTCCATCCTCATGACAACTTTACTTGACAAGTAAAGACAGACTGAGGACAACTAAAACCAGATTGTATATTGTCTAAATATTTCAGAGTCTGCTTTATTTTGCCATGTATTTAGCATGCCCTTTTGTTTACACTTATACAGAAACAGAACACATATTTTTGTGTCATGATATTTAAACAGAGAAAATAAATAGATGTAATTAATGTTGACACTGAAACACACACATGATAATTTTGTGTCATAATTAATGTTTTTCTATTTGAATTCTTTCACCAGCATCTATGTGGTGCTACACATACAAAACTCATATCCATCTGAAGTCCTGTTAGGAAAACAAGTTTATGTGTTGAGCTGTAGTCTAATTCAGTTCCACAAGAGATAAAAGTTATTTTGGGAATATTAAAATACCTAACAGTATAAAAACTGAAGAGTTCAACTAATTTACCATATCTAAATGAAAAACAGACAACCTTTCTCCACCCTGCTAGTATCTAATTACTGAGTGCAGTTTCCCAGGAAACAAAAATACTGGATCTTGAATAGCTCTTACATTTAGTGGAGAAATAGACCAACAGATCAACCAGGAGAGGTTCCTGAAAATAAATTCTTTGCAAAGGACACCATCATCTTGGAAAATGCATTTGAGACAATGCAAAAGAAAGGGTTCAGTGTAGACAAAAAATAATAAAATAAATAAAGACTTCCGAAGTCAAAGTGCAGTAATTTAACACAATACTGAAAATTGCCAAAGTTGTAAAATTCCCAGGTGTCATATAATAATTCAGGTAAGGGATGCCCCCTTGCCTTCTGGGTTTTCCACAATCTTCTAGGAGTATCCTCTTCTCTAGGCTCTATGTCTCTAGCTCCCTCAGCCTGTCTTCATAGGAGAGGGGCTCCAGCCCTCTGATCATCTTCAGAGGGCTTCAACACAGGTACTTCCTGTGCTGGGACCCCAGAGCTGATGCAGCACTGCAGGTGAGATCTCACCAGAGCAGAGCAGAGAGGCAGAATCTCCTCCCTGGCCCTGCTGCCCACGCTGCTTTGGCTGCAGCCCAGGACATGTTTGGCCTTCTGGGCTGTGAGTGGCCATGTCCAACCTCTCCTCCTCCTGCACCCCCGAGTTCTTCTCAGCAGGACTGCTCTTAGTCCATTCATCCTGCAGTCTGTGTTGATACTGGGGATTGCCCTGATCCAGGTCAGCACCTTGCAATTGATTTGGCTTGGAACCTCATAAAGTTCCCATGGGCCTGCTTCTGGAGTTTGTCATGGTCCTTTTACATGGTATCCTATCCTTGAGGCTTCTCAACTGCACCACTCAGATTGGTGTCCACTGCAATCTTGCTGTGGGTGCATTCAGTCCCTTTGTATATGTCACTGATGAAGATATTAAATAATACAGGTTTCAATTCAGACCTATGAGGGTCACTTGTCACTGAGCCACATCTGTACATTAAGACATTGAGACATTGACCTCTGCATGCAACCACCCAACCAAACCCTCATCCACTGAACAGTCCACCCATCAAATACGTATCTCTCTGATTTAGAGATATACACTGGAGAAGGAAGATGATCTGTCAATAAAGAGAATATAAGAAACTTGCTAGACTGTCCCTTTTGTATATGTCCTTCATGCAATGCAGCCTCTTTTTCCTCCTTTTTTGTTCTGTGATCATCATGGTTACCTGTATTCCAGGTTCTTAGCCTTGCCCTTATATTGTTTGTGTCTTTTGTTGTCTTGAAGGCTCTATCTTGTCATCAGAGAGAAATTGAGGATGGCTTACTTTGTTGATGGGGGCACATAATCTTTTAAAATTTGTAGCAAATAATTCAACCTCTTGATGAGGCTCTATGAGTCCCTGCTTGTGTGGTTTGCATACAGACTGTGAGGATGAAAAGCTTACAACACGGTCTAGCCTAGACAGATCATGCTCTACAATTGGTTTTGCATGAGGCGTTTCACATCTTTGATAAGTGTTTACATGGTGGTTGCATTTTCCAGTAATTCCAGTTTTCCCTTTCCTCCTGCTCAACTGATACAGGAGCAGCAATTTTCCTGGATGGATACCTATTAGCCGTTTTTTTAACTTGCAGTTCCTGTATCCAAGCTTCTAGTGTCCAGCTAGGTTGACCACCCCACTTCTTCATGTCATCCCTCAGTCACACAGGATGAATCAGGGGGTTACACACAGTGTATATCATCAGTAGCCTCTCCCTTGAGTAGAGAAAGACTGACTGACTATAGTTGAAACTTTGGCCAGTGTTAATGAAGAACACCTCTCTTTGAACTGTTCAGAAAATATTTGGATCAGTTTCTCTATAGTCAAGATGCAAGGTCATCATAAGGAAGTGAGATTCTCCTCATACTCTTGGAGTTGTTTAACCAATCTATCCATAGATTCTGTGTTTATCCAGGTCATTCTTAGCAGTCTGTTGGCATATGACACCACCAAAGTTCTTATAAACTTTTGCCACATGGCCCAGTCTTTGTCCAGGCTTTTGGATACCTGGTGGTCATTGGGAGTATTATAGAGCACTTCCACCTCGACTAATTCCCTCAAGTACTGTATACCTTCCTCAATATTAGTTCATTTACTTTAGGAATTTGCAGGATCTTCCTTGAAGATCCTGTCCTTCACACTTGTCAAGTGGCTGAAAACTCAAGCTCTTTTCCCAATATCTTTGTCAATGTCTTTATCCCTAGCAAGGGATTCCAGCTGCCAGGCTTTTTTACCCTTTAATTCTTGACTATTGACCCCAATATCATAGCTTTGGAATAGTCAGCTCAAAATTTGCTTGCCTAGTTCACAGCTTAAATATTTTCTCATGTTTCAAAGCTCACCTAAGAACAGGGATTGGATGATTTCTCACTTAATATTTCAGTTACTTTCGCCTCCTCTTCTTGTGACTTTTCTGCTACAGAACTCTGTCTTCTTGTTAAATCTCCTGCTCTCTCTTCAGAGAAGCCTCTTCTTCCCTTATTAAACAAGCTGATCGCATTTGTGCTGTTTCTTTTTAATTATAGGTATAACTGATATAGTGGAGGGCTGGGTCTCTGGTTTAGCCATAGTGTCTGTTGAAATTTCTCAGATTCAGAGATCTTCTTTTTTGAAGGTGCTGAACAGTATTGATCAATGTTTGGTAGGTGCTGGTCAGGCCTCAGCACAGTGCAGTAAAATGTGCTTCTTTGAAATAGCCAGGGCATCTCTTTTCAAGCATATTATATCAGGATTCTGAACTTGTTCAGGAATGAAGATCCAAATAACTGTGGGGAGGAGCTTTCCAGATATCTGCCCATATTCTCTGGCATGTCCTCCCACCCCTACCCACACTGCCAAGGGGTGTAGGTCATATTCCTAAGTAGCATGTTAACCTTTAAAAATCTGAACCAATATTCCTAAGAAATGCCAATAGAAGTATTTTGACAACCTAAGGATATTCTGGATGCTGAGAATTTATTGTAATGAGGGAGAAAATATCACAAAATGTGGCAAAGGTGCCATTCTCTATTTCCTCAAAAAAACTAAACAAAAACCACCTCTCAGAGAAAGAATGATAATTATCTAGTTGATAATTGTATCCATCAAATGATCATTGAAATACAGTAATGACTTCAGTATAGAGCCAAAATACCAGGTAAACTCAAAACCAGAGTTCTAGCAATAAATCTCCCAGGCAAAGTATCACTAAGCTCCATAGAGCATGGGAAACTGCAAAAGACAATCTTTGTTATATTAAAAAAAAAAATACAACAAACCAGACAAGCTAATATCAAGAAGAGATGAATCAATATTATTACAAATAACTATTTACAGATATAAATCCCCTCTCATTCACTCTGGTAAAATCTGTTATTATCTCAAACTCTCCATGCCCTATACTGGGCACCAAAATAAGTGCAGTTTAATCCTGACTGACAGCTAAGCACTACAAAGCTGCTCACCCACTCCTCCTCTCCCCAGCAGGATAAGGGGAATAATTGGAAGAGTAAAAGTGAGAAATGAAGTCACAGGTTTAGGCAACTACACTTAATTAAGAAATAAATTTTAAATGCACACATGGAATTTATTGTAGGTCCCAGACCTACAATCTAAAAGGCCAAGTACAACAGAGTAGATGGATAGATAAATGGAATGAAGAGGACTTAATATGAACATGAATTGCAATATGCCAAATATAGGATGACACATAAAACTCTCCTTAGGAACCTGAATGTCACAAATATTCATGTGCCATGCAAGTAAACAAAATAGGGTATGAAAATTAGTGTCATCGACACCAAGAAAAATATGTCTGACAGATAACTGCAGGGCCTAGAATAGCAGTTTAGAATGAAACATATTTGCTCTTTTAAAAAATGTGTAATAAAAGTTAAAAATGACACAAAACAAAAAGTCAGATCTTGACACTGTGGTACATCACCCATCCTGAAAGCTGTGCAGTACAGAATAAGTTATCTAGAATTATTTTAGCACTATGTGGGTTGGTAGTCATCTAAGATGTATTGTTCATGGAGATGTTACGTTTTATTATTTACTGCCTACAAATTTTGTTAAAGACTTGTAGCAAGAAAATACCACAGAAATAAAAAAATACTATTTTAAAATGAGTTAGAATTTTGTGTACCATGGAAGTTAACTCTGTAGAATTTTTATTGTCTGTATGATTTCTTATTGCTGTGAAACCAGAATGCATCTTACAATCAACAAGCCCATCTACATCACAGTAATTAAATAAATATATGTTGTATTCAATGTTACAATGAATTACCTTTGATTTCATATAGTATTATCTTTGATTCTCTGCCTTTCATTGAAGATGGCTCTAGCAGAAAAAAAGAGTCGAGGTGTTCTTTTACTGCAGATTTTTTATTGGGCAATTTAAGATAATATTATTTTATAATACTCAGGACTTTTCTTTTGAAATATAACATGCAGCTAACTGAACCACATTTTGCAGCTTGCTACGTTCTAAGAAAATGATTCCTCATTTCCAGAGTTCATTCTGTATTTTACTAAATAAAACTGCCATGCTCATTTGATAAAAAGGGTATAAAAATATTCTGTCTTAGGAGGGATTTTATAGTTTGAGTGAAATATTATGCACTAAAACAATTATTTCCAAATAAAAAGTAAACTGTGCCTTTACTGTAAGCCACATAGGTAGAATAATGCAAGATTAGTCTTGGCTAACTTTTGGTCCTGAAATAGTCTGCATGTTGGTTCCTGACTAGGTGTCAGAGAGAGATTCTTGACTCAGGCCTGTCCTCAGCCCACTCCGCCTCTGTGGTCTGCCTACTGTTCACACAGAAAGAGGACTATGCTTCTGCAAGGGCTCCATTTGTTATTAACCCAAGCATCTTACTTAAGAGGTTATAGCAGAATGAGTGCCTGACCATATTCAAATAAGTATATCAGGACTGTACAATCTACCACAGTGAATATGGGCTAAGAGTTTCAATACCTACCCAAAACTAGCTCAGATATCTTGTCTTTATTTTTGTTGTGATTTGTACTGTCCAGAGCAAAAATTTTGTTTAAGATTTTAGTCATGCTCTGCTGACATCTATATCTCAGTCAGACTAATTCACAAACAGCCATTATGTTAACAGCTCTGGTTAGTATTGGGGTGGAAGACAGTAATTTTCAGATTCAGATTTTGAGTTGAGATAATTAAGATATAGATTCCATCTAACACCAAAATATACAAGATATCAAAATGTTTCCCTTGTACCTGAAGGTACAAGTACTTCTAACACTTTGTTCTTCTCTAATCTTATAATTAAACATTTTCCTGAACTGAGGATGCAGAGTCTGCAACAAAAAAATATTTATTTATATCACTTGTGTTATTCACTTAGTGAAGGGATTTTAATATGGTTTATGATTATAAGGTCTACTTTGTCCACTCTTAAAGTACAATTATTACCAAAAGGCATAGAACTAATGAATTCAGAACAAATTAGTCTAAAATAAGAATTCAGACTATTGTTAAGAAATATATGATTTTAAGTAAATAGCATCAATTAAAAAAATGCCACAGAAGAAAAAATAGCAATTAATCCAAGCCTTTAAATTGTATAGGAAGCATTTGAAATTTCAGTATGTAAATCATCCTAGTGTGTATTGAACACACTGTCATTGAAATGATTCCACTCTCATGTATCAGTACCAAATGAATTACATCACGAGTAAGAAAATAATACATCTTTGATTATATATTACTGTAGAGCTGCAATTATTTCCTAGAGTTAAAATATTTTTTTAATATATAGGTTTAAATTGTGCAGAATTACCAAATGTTGGAGCAAATTACTTCAACATAAAGGGTATGAAAAATACAAATTTAATACTTAGTACAGATTTATTGTGATTATTTAAGGTAAGCCAGAACATGAAATGTAAGAATTCTTAATATAACTTCAAATTTGTTTTAAAGTCTTTAATAAAAAACTCTGAAGAAAGCTGTTAATATCCATTTCTTGTCAAATGGAGTTTTCTGGAGATTCACATAAGTGCACACCTTACAGAGGTTAAAGGAATTGCATATGCTTCATTTACAGTGCAACCCCTAACAGATAGTGGAGAAAGAAATTAAATAAAGGGTATGCAAAATTTTATTTCAAGTAAAAGACTTAAAGTTTGCATGATTTTACTTTTATGAATTTTTTATACTTATCTATTCCATCCAACAACTTTCTGGCACGGATCAAAATTTCTTCCATATATATGCTTTCCTTCCTTTTAAGCAAGGATATTTTTGCTTTAGTTTCAGTGTGCCCTGAATTCACAATTTCTGTTCAGGGGACTTTTGAAAGTTAAGACATCTTAGAAAAAAATGAAGACTACACAAAAAAAATTACCCAGTGAAAAGAAAAATATACAGAAATTCTCAAAATAATTCTGTGCAAACTTCACTACACTACTGAATATGACATCTAAAATCCTTCTCCAAAATAAATACAGAAAAAGCTTTAAAACTATTTCTATATGACTTTTTCTGAGTCCATGCTCCTCTTCTCAAAAAATTTCTCAGAATAGAATAAAAATTGATTTTGTAACATCAGCACTGAAATGGTACAGGACATCTAAAACAAAAGAGTACACCTCCCAAAGAAAATGACCAACAACCATCCATCAATCAATTAATAACTAATTTGTTCAAGCAACTCATTTTCATCAGTTACTGTCCCTGATTGTACATAATCTATTTGCAATCAAGCAGATGAATTTAAATGGTGGGAGGACATTAAAACTTCAGCAGCAAGATTAGCAGCAACAAGGAAGAGGAGAGGAAGTGGACTCCAGACACCTGCTATCCATAGGTCAGTCCCTAACAAACTCCAGAAAACTAACAGAAAAGCTAAGGCCCTTAAGAAATGTCGTGGGGACAGGACATTTTCATGCTCATTATCCCAATCGTGGTTTCTGTTCCCTGTTCTCAGTTTGTTTTGTCTTCCTTCCCCCCCCCCCCCCCCGGCTCGCTGCTGGCTTGCTGCTTGGCTTGCTTGCTGCTTTTGCTTGCTGCTGGCTGCCTGCTTTGCTGGCTCTGTTTTCCTCTCTTTCTTCTCTGCTTTTCGCTGGCTTGCTTTTTTGCCATTTTTTTCCCTTTTCCCCGGTTTCCGTTGTTCCCTTCCCCCCCCGTCCCCCAAAGACATCGGACCTACTCCGGGCAGGAGCTCCCCCGGGGTCTGCGAAAGAAGCTTCGTACCCTCTGCGGCGAAGAGAGATACAGCTCAACCCCCTTGGACTGGTGAAAACATCTGTGGTCATCTTGGGCTATTTCTCTTGTGCTGGGGAGTGTTTTTTGTTGTTCCTTAATAAACAAGTTTTTTCCACTTCCCCTCTGAAGGAATTCCTCCCGAACCCGGTGGTGGGGGGAAGTTGCGGAGGGTTTGGTTTCCTATAAGGGGCTCCTTTGGAGATGTTTTCCCCTAATTTGTCCTAAACCAGGACAAGAAATTAGGCACTTTCAGAGTGCTGCACAGACCAGCAGAAAATACTTCATGTGGAGAGAAAGGAATCCTCACTTCAACTTAAAAGACAGTACAACATGATCTACAAAATTTCACAAGGGGATTCACAAGGGAGCTCAGTGATAGGCATTTAAGTTAAAGGTCTTTTCCCAGATGTGTCAGCTGGGCCTGAAGCTACACAGCCCGAGACTTTACACATCACTAGAGAGAGGCTGCAATACTCAGGTGAAAGAGGGCATCCCAGTATACAAAAGTCTGATTATGCAGTTAACTTGCCACCCAAACTGACATGATGGCAGGAAATTCTACAGTCAGAGACCTCTTCCTTTGTAATGTAAGCCAGCACAACTAAACTGCAAAACCCCCACTAGACTTGTAGGGCTTTGCCTGTAGGGTTGTCACAGCTGCAAACCTGGAGTCCCTTGTGACTCTGAAAAGCACAGAACTGAGCTGCAAAAAACACCATGCCCCCTTACTCTGATTGGAACAGAAGCATAAAAGATTTGCAACATCCAGAAAAGCTCTATCAAAGCCCATCTATTTTACACAGACCTGGATCTGCCACAGTGACCTGACATGGCCTAACATATCAGCCCCATATCAGTATTAATGAATACTGCTAATCCCACTAATGAATACTGCTGTACAGTGTACTGTAACAGGATAAAGTTACAATAGAGAAGAATCCATCTGTATTTCTAGAGTGATGGAGGATCCCAACAATGGTCTATGTTGGAGACTGAGGTATGCCTAATTGGGAATGAGTGGTAAAAGCATCCTATTGTGACTGGTCTCCATATATCCTTGGCAGAGACTACCTCTGGAGAGAGTTCTTAAGGGAACCAAGGTGTGCTTTAGGATGGTATAGTTGTTTTGAGAATGAATTAAACAGCTGTCTATGTTGCTTGGTCTCTCAGAGTATCATTCTATTGTGGGCTTGATGTAGTCCAAAGAACAACAGTTGCTATTTGCTACCCTGACACTGCACAGGTAACAATATCACATTAGCTAAGACTCCTTGGCTATCATCCAAAATCTATTCTGGTGACTGGAGAGCCTTTTTTTTTTTTTTTTTAATCTCATATGACCACTGCAAAAATCCAGCTGGTATAGACTTATAGTGAAGTACAGTAACCACTGAGTCACACCACCATGGCATGCTGCCCTACCAGACAAACTCGACACACTAGAGCTCAAGTATGAAGCTGAGCCAAAGGCTGACGAATGATATACAAATATTGATGTAGGTAACTCTATCCCTCTGGCAGCAGAGTGCAGGTGACAGCTTGATTCCATGTGGAGGAGTATCCTGGAGTACACCCGAAATTGTCTAGCTCTCACGTGGAAAGACAGTCCTGCTCTTTGTCATGGATTGGTATAGGCTATGGTGGAACAAGGTGAAGCTCCTGATCACTTGCAGTATACTGATGACATCAGTGTGGGAGACAGCACAGCAGAAGAAGTGTGTGAGAAGGGGAGAAAAGTAATCTAGATTCTTATGAAAGCTGGTTTTGCTATAAAGCAAAGTAAGGTCAAAGGGTTTACACAAGAGATTAAATTTTTAGGAATAAAACAGCAAGGTGGACATTATGATATCCCAAAGGATGTGATCAATAAAATAACAGCTTTGCCATCACAAACTAATGAAAGAGAAACACAGCTTTCTTAGGTGTTGTGGGCTTTTGAAGAACACATATTCTGGGCTATATTCTTATTTTTCTGATTATGCTGTGAGTCCTCTCTATTGAATGGCCTGGAAGGAGAATGATTTTGGGTAGGGCTTTGAGAAGCCCCAAGACTTTGAGCAAATTAAATGTGAGATGGTTTGTGCTGTAGCACTTGGGCCAGTCCAGAAACAACAAGATGTGAAAAATATGCATTATGCCTGAGCCAGGGATAATGTCCTACCTGGATCTTCTGGCAGAAAGAACCTGAAAAGACAAAGATTAACATCTAAGGTTTTGGAGCCAAGAATATAATGGATGTGAAGACTGTTGCACTCCAAAAGAAAAGGAAATATTAGCAGCATATGAAGCTATTTCAGAAGTAGCTGATAGAGGAGCACAACTTCTTTTGTTATCTTGGTTGCCTGTGCTGGGCTGGATGTAAAATTAGGAGGGTCCGTTCTACACATCATGCCTGTGATGCTACATGGAGTAAGTGGATTGCACTTACAATGCAACAGGCTCAAATGGGAAAATCTGACTGCACAGAAACCCTGGAAATGATCATAGACTTTCCAGAGGACTGAAACTTTGGAGAATTGGTAGAGGAGGTAACTTGTACTGAGGAGGCCATACTGTGTAATAAATTACCAGGAACTGAAAAGCAATATGTTCAAAGATGGATCCTTTTGTATTGTGAGAAAACATCAAAAGTGGAAAGTGCCTTTGTGGGGTCTCCCAAGATGTTGAAGAAACTTCAGAAGGAGAAGTTGAACCTAGTCAGTGTACAGAGGTGAAAGCTATCCAACTGGCTCTAGGCACTTCTGAAAGAGAAAAACAGACAGTAATTTATCTCTGTGGTGGTTCATGGATTGTAGCAATTTCTCTGATGACAGTTTTATTTTCCTCTCCCTTTATTATTTATTCTCTTTTCTCTACATTTTTCAAGCTTATTTTTTACTTCTTTGTTGCATCCTGGGTTGGTTCAGTTAGAGATTTTAATAATGTTAGTTAGCCAGTTCTATGTACCCCCATTTCCCCCTGCGATGGTTCGCTCCGGGGCACTTACCATTGGAGCATTCCCATGTCATTCTTGTAACCACCCCCCGTTCATTCCTGAGAGTTCTTTGTCAGTTACCCCATCCCTGTATTTCTATTCGTCCCAGAACTCTGTACCCCCCTCTGTTATGTTCCCATTGGCTTCCATGGTCCATGTCACTCCCCCATTGCCTGTCCCCATTGGGTGATGAGGGCTTTCTTCCCTGTCTGCCCACCCCCTATATAACCCCATGCCTCCTTTGTCTCGTTGCCATCTTGACCACATAGGCACTGGGAGCGGACACAGCCCTCCACCGCGGCGGGGACGCGGGAATAAACTTTCTCCAGCCACACAGGACAAGGTGTGCCTCTTCCGCCCCTTTGTCTCCTCTCAGTGCCGGTTACAGAACGCGGCTAACCCACGTGGAGGCTCAGTGCTAGAGCCTCTGAACCAGTGGCAGCCCTGGTTCGGCCGAAGGGGCAGAGCCTAGCTGGGCTCCAGAGCTGCCTGGGACTGTGGAGAAAAACGCAACGCCGCACTTATCTTTAATTATTAAAGTGTTGTTATCTCAATTAATGAATTAATTTTTCACTTTTTTTACTCTTTTAGTTCTTCCTCATCCCCAGAGGTGGGGATAAGCGCAGAGTTCTGTGGTGTTTAGCTGTGAGACAGGGTTAAGCCACAACAGAGACTAACAAGCCTCATGCATTCTCAAAGCATGTGTGAAGCAAAACATGTGAGCCCAATGAGAGCTGAAGAGGAATTAACTCTTGCCTACTACTGACAGCTGTGGTAGTGGATGCTTGTAACTGCACTGGCTCTTCAGTATCTCCCAAGATACTATTTCTAAATTCACTTTCTTTGACTTTTTTGTTACACATCAATTTGTGTATCATGTCATTGCAATATAACCAACAAATAGTTTCCCTGACTGTATCTGTGGCCAAATGCCTGATGTTCTGTGTAGGAATAACAGTTCCAGACTTAAAATCATGTTCGGTGTTGAAAATAAAAAATGGTGTCATTTGAGGATCTGATTTTAGATAATAAAGGCTATGAATTAAATGCATCCTTTTGTCTGAGTATTTCTTTCAAATCTCTGTATAGCTTTGATAAAATTAGGGTTATTTTGTATCGTATGAAATGGATTATGAATGTTTTTCAGGCCTTAGGGTACTTTCCCAGTATATATTGCTTTCCCAGTATATATTGCTTTCTATATATTGCTTTCCTAGTAAGAAAAATTACTATTGCATTTGTTGTCATTATACCATTCTATATCTAAAACACAGCACTTCAAAAACAATCTACTTCAGCTAAGCTGGGCATAAAGTAATTTGAAGACTTTAAGTAATAGTAATCTAAGTATTTTTTTTTTATCTTATGCATTTAAAAGCTAGCATTACGTTATCTTCCTTAGATCCCCACAGAGAATGTGAGAGAATATTACTGTATTTCCATGCTCATTGTCACAGCAGTAGGGCATGTTTAAGCATTTTAAAACAATATTTCTGTTGTGGAGGCTCATTCCTGCTCTCCTGTCATCTGTGCTGAGATGATTATTTGTGGGGCTGAAGACCGCAGCATATGATGAAATTGACCTCTCTAAAAACCCCCAAAACCACACAAGTCACTTAATTTTTATCCCTCTCAATTCCCTGATATAATGCATGGAGCAGCAGTGGAAAGAATTATCACAGAATTACAAAATATGCGGAGTTGGACAGGAACCAAAAAGTTTGAGTATAAGTCTTAGCCAAAGGGTCACACCATGTGCCTGGGAGCATTGTCCAAACACTTCCTGAACTGTCAGGTTGCTGCTGTGACCATTTCCCTGGGAGGCTTTGTAGTGCCCAGTCACCCTCTGGCTGAAGAACCTTTTCCCGATATCCAGCATAAACTTCCCCTGACACAGCTTCAGGCCATTCCTTCAGGTCCTGTCACTGATCACAAAGAAGAGATCTGTGCCTGCCTGCCCTCTTCCCCTCACCAGGAAGTTGTAACTGCAGTGAGTCTCCCCTCGGTCTCCTCCAGGCTGAACAGACCAAGAGACCTCAGCCACTCCTCAGATGGCTTCCCCTCCAGACCCTTCACCATCCTCATTGCCTGAGTTTGGACACTCTCTAACAGATTACCTTTCTTTTGTTGCAGTGACCAAAGCTGCACACAGTAGTCAAGATGAGGCCACCCCAGTGCAGAGCAGAGCAAAAATTTCTTGCACAGTAGCAATTATAACTGTATTGCAACTGTCAGACTTTAATTACAGATAAAAACCAAGACAAAATTTAGAGGTCTACTGAGGAATAAAGCCTGAATTCTACCTAAAATATTTTGCTTTGTGTGTGTTATTGGCTGCCTGTCAAATCTTAGAGGCAATAAATTACAATATCAGATACAGGAAGCTTTGTCCTCTAGCTTCTTCAGTGCTCTGCTTCTGCACAGTGTCTTTTCCCTGCAGAGTATTTCTTAGTTGAGGGTGTGTTATTTGTAGGGCTTTTGTTTTTATTTTTGTTAATTTCATTAGTAGGTTTTTTTTCCTTGGTTATTTTTTGAGCAGAAATTTTACATCTAATCTTTAATATGTCTTTCCTAGTTTGCACTACCTGAAAAAGAAAGGCAGTAGGGAAACCACAACTATTTCATTGCTAAGGATTTCAATATTTTCCATGTCCTCTGCTTATACAAGGAAAGACAGAAATTCTAGCTAGGTATCTTCTCTTCAGGGTCAGTACTTTCTGTACTTTGTTGCAATTGTACACAGCTGTGAGATATTAAAGAAATTTCTTTCATGACCCATTTTTGCCTGGGACCAATTCCTTCTAGCTGATGTTGGGGAGGGCTTCTGGGAGGCTCTACTTTTTCTGCATTCACTTTCCTCACTCCCTACAGACTCCTGTATCCTCTTAGATGTGGATCTTTGTTATCTCTATTTTTTTTATTGGAGTCGCTTCTTTTCTCAAGGTCACAGCTATTCTTCTTTTGGCTGTGTGCTACTGTGTTACATACACTTTCTGCCTTCCTAATAAGATTTAGACTTTACACAAGATAATTTTAGCTGAATTTATTTCAGCTTGTACTGAAAAATAACATGAGTGCACCCAAAAAGTAAAGGAGACAGAAAAAGCTATTAAAAGCATAGTTAAAGGTTAGAATTGAAGTTGTCTATACTTTTTTTGCAAACTTGGCACAACAATGTAGGCCCTTCTGGGCTTCAGTCACACTCCTCTCAAGTGGATAAGCATTTCCTCAGAACTGCTATTGTCTCCAGATGAGAAATGCTCCCTCTTTTCTTGCATATCTTACCCTTACGCTCTCTTTAGCCATGTGTCTCTAACAGAGTTTTCTCAACATAAATAAAGAACTACAGCCCTTCTTCATTTTGCTAATTTATTTTCTTCCACTTGACTACCCAACTATGCAAAAGTGTACAATTACTCTGGATTTAACTGTTGAATTAGCATTTGAACACTCCTATAATATGTATGAGAATAGGAAAGGGAGTAGAATAAATGGAAATTAACACCAGGTTTGGTGCTTTTACATAGTTTTACCTAGGCCTTTATTTTAGATTTATTTCAATATCACATTTTGTTGAAATGTATGCATTAGGAAATGGAGGAATATCAGCATATCTACTTTGCAGTAGGCTGCACTTTCGTATACTGTAAAGAAAGTTTTAGCTTTGATGCACAGAACAGTGTTGCATCCCGGACTTTGGGTTTAGGTCGGGGTTCTGATGTGTCTTAGCAAATCCTGTGTACCCCCATGTATCCCCCGGTTTTCCCCCCCCTTGCAATACCCAGTTCCCGAGCTGCCTGACCATGTGGCCTGGCTCCCGTCCCTCCTGTGGGTCCTTTCCTGCTGTTATCCCTCCCCCGTGGCTGGGGCCGCCCTGGGCCCCTGGCGCCGCCGCTGCCACTTCCCCCTTGGCTCCTGCCTTCCACACCACACCCCCGCAGCCCCAGGAGTGCCCGGGGCTCTGGCAGCGCCCCTGTGTGCCCCTAGTGGTTCCCCCGTGGCCAGGACTGCCCCGGGACTGCCCCAGGTCCTGGTGCCATCCCCTACTGTGTCCCTATTGGCTTCCCCAGACCACGTGACCAATAAACCATTCCTGCCAAGCACGGAGTAAATGGACAAATTCCTTACCTCTTTACTGGATCCCTAGCGCACGGTAACAGCGGCTGGCCAGCCCACGAACCCGAGACACGGAACCGTGTCCGGGAACCCACGGCAGAAAACCCCAGCAGCACGTGGAAGCTACGCCACAGCCGGGCTCCCAAGAGCCGTGTGCAGCCGGGGAGAACAAAAGCTAGCACTGCAGAACAGTTCTTGTCTCACATCGACAACACAAACATAATGACAAAATAGAATTTTATGGGTAAATATACCAAAGAGTTTAGCACAATGTGGGTGAACTATATTCCATTTACTTACACTGGAATATAAATTGGCAAGGAAGAGGAATATTGGCTCCCAAGAGAGATGTTAGAAGATGAGAGACTGTTCTGCATTTTTGCACTGCGATGATTTTCCTGCTTTATTGATCTCTTATCTAGTCTAGATAAAACATTTATCACCCATTTGAAAGCCCATAAATATAACTCAAAAACATGGCAGAAAAAAAAAAGAAAATAATGTAGAAAACAGATTATGCAATATTCTGCTTCAAATTTCCATTGAAATTCTCCTTTCAGTGAATACAGGAATGCAGATTTTTTTTTTTTTTTAGAAAGCAAACAATGCTTTTATTTTCATAAATGTGACAGATAAGAGGTATACAGGGACTGATTATGACTTCCATGCTGATTTGTTTTCTCTGCTGCACAGCCCTGAAGAGCTAAAAGTCAGATACAGAATAGTAACATGAACATCTCACATGCAGCATGTTGAAGGCATGTTGGTAAAAAGATGACCCATTGGACTAGGAAATATGGTGATGCAAACTGCAGCCCTCTAGAATGACATGGCTGAACCTGCCTCACACCTCTTGGATGTTGATTGCATGGTTATGGAATCATAGAATAAGGTTGGAAAAGATCTCTGAAATCATTGAGTCCAGCCATTAACCCAGCAACATTCACCAATAAACTGTGTCCTTAGGTGCCACCTGCCACTCATCAGGCAAGGTCAGCTGCAGAAGGTTGTTCAGGGCCATGCCCAGCTGAACATTGAATATTTCCAATGATGAAGTCTCCACACCCTCTTTCTCTAAGCTGCCTTTGTCAATATCAGACCACTATTACAGTATAAATATTTTCATCTCTTATAATAGTATTGTGGTTTAGGAATGGTATTCCTCAATGTAGTAATTCCACCACAGCATTCCATTGTGCTGCTGAATGCCACCATGGTGGGCTGGAGAGGAGAATTGGAGGCAAAAAAGGTAAAGATCATGGTTTGAGATAAGAACAATTCACAAAAACCAAAAATGAAATAAGGAAACAAAGAATAACATCAAAAATTATAAGAGGCTGTACAAGAGAGGTGAATGATTCCCATGCAATTTGCTCACCACATGGAGCCTGGGAATACCTGACCATGTGCCAAGGTATGTGACCCCAAAGGGAGCCCTTGCCCCATCCCTGGAAAATGATGTGAGGTGGTATAGAATAACCTCTGGGTCCTAGCCATGACTGCTATTGGCTACCGGAAAAATTAACCCTGTCCTGGCTGGAATCAGGAAAAAGGTTTTGGAAAAGGCTTTGTCATTTGAGTACCAAGCATGGCTGAGTTTCGGCGCTAACAATTTAAAAGCAAGTAGGATCCAGCAGTTGGTGTAATGTCTAAGGCATAGTATTATGTGTATATGTCAAAATTGTTATAATTATTTCCTTTGGTTATTTCCCTTTTTAGTTGTTTCTTATTTAGCAAACACGTCTAGTGTTCTCACAGCCACTATATATGAAATTCTCATAGCATACAATGTAATGTAACATAACAAGAAAACATTTTTATTCCCTTTCTCCCTCACTTACTTCCATGTATGTCACAATTCTACTTGGTCTGTGCAGGAGGGATTTATGAGCTCAATAAGCTGCCATGAAATGCCCCCTAATGACTTGAAAATTTAAGACAGAATCACTGTTAATTTTTGGAATATTCATTCATGGTTCACTTTTGCCAAAGTAAATGCATTTGACCTGCTGCTGAAGAGGAAGTTCATTTTTGGTTAAGTCATATTTTGGTGTATTATCTTCTAAAATACCACATATCCAACAGTATGTTATTTTTAATAGAAAGCTATCAGCAAATATCTGCATAAAATCACATTCAACTCTTTGATCAACTAGGGAGTTTATGGATGACTGTTTTATTTCCATACACATATTCTGAGCTTCTACCTAGACTGCTTGTCAAAATCTGGGGGAAAAGATAGATAATTTATAGCTGTTCAGAGTTTATACACCATGAGCAATCTTCCTTGGGTGGCAAGATGTCAACTATCCCACCTTAATAAAAACAGCCTGCTGTATACAGCTGCTTAGGATGCCCTTAGCAGAGCTAACATATTTCTTAGTCTTTTTATTATGCTCACTGAAGCTAAATGCTGTGTATGAAGTTTTCACAGGAAGAGTGTATTATTGCATACAAGTTTCTGGTTCAGAAACTGCAGCAGGCAGGCACCTCTCACAGGAGACAATAGCATAAATGAAGCAGAACCATCAATGATCAGCACTTGCCTAATCTACCCCAGTTTACACAGTCCTAAATAACTTGCTAAAGTAACTGAAGTTAGGCTGATTAACATGAGATGCTGATCCAGTCTGAATTCTTTGTTTTGGTAGCACTGGGATGCCACTTTGTGATGCTGTTATAGGAATAGCAGTATCTCAGGATATGTTTGTTGTATCTCATTACCTCTTTGTTTACTGTTTGAACTTGCTCTTCAGCTGCTGAGGAGGGGAAGAGAAGCCAGGGGTAAAAAAAAAAAAAAAAAGGAAGTCAGCACTACAACAAAAATCCAGAAGGTATGCAACTAAATATCCTACTGTTTTGTCAGCTACTTGTAAGCAAGACTCTGTATCATTTATTGCAGTTAGAGTGAGGTCACCTGCAATGGTTTGCAACAGTTATCTTTGAAAAATCCCTTGCTAACAATAATGACCTTATGGTTCCTTTCTATAGAAACAAATAATGAAGTGTCCTATTTTAAGAAAAAATCCTGAGTGTATTCCCAGCTGGAAAACATGCTGGGTCTGGCTCATGTGTAAAAAGTTAGGAAAAATTACTGACTGACAGACACTCTAATGTCTTCTGTGGATCTAAGACATCATTTTCCCTGCAAGACCCACCACTCACCTATCCTCATTTGTCAAATCTGTTGCCACTGCCATACTACGTCTTTTAGTATTCTCCTCCAGTTAGATTACATCCCCCAGATCCTCCACTTGAGGCAGGAACATTTTTGAAGCATCTCAGTCCCTATAGCTGTGCTTTTGGAAACCATTTTATTTCTAGTCTATCAGCTCTGTGCTTTAGTCTTGAATTTCAGTGAGGGTTGAACACGTGAGGGTGGTTTTATGGATAGAGATAGAGATAGATAGATAGATAGATAGATAGATAGATAGATAGATAGATAGATATTCTTCACACATTCTAATTATAGGAATGCTCATCTGAATAGATTATTGTCTGTGTTCCTTTCAGGCAAATGACTGAAGAATACATTTGGTGCAGGTAGCTCCATGTGCACCCTGCAGAGCAAGCTGCAGGTTGAGCTCTGGGCTGGCAGAAGCCCAAGGCAAGAGGCCATGACCTGCTGAGCCTTTGCATAACAAAGGGCCTGGGGACCTGGGGCTGGCCAGGGAACAGGACATGCAAAGACAGCAGGAGCTCATGACCCCAAAATTTCCTGTGCTTGGACTGTTTAATATCTTCACTGATGATCTGGATGAGGGTATTGTGTCCACCAGCAGCAAATTTGGAGAAGTTACCAAAATGGGAGGGAGTGTCAATCTGCTGGAGAGTAGGAGGGCTCTGCAGAGGGAAAGGCTGTATAGATAGGTTGAATCCAAAGATATGAGGTTTAACAAGGCCAAGTGCTGGGTCCTGCACTTTGGCCACAGCAACCCCGTGCAGTGCTACAGGCTGGGGCAGAGTATCTGGCCAGTGGCCAGGCAGAAGTGACTGACAGCAGCTGAACAGGAGCCAGCTGTGCCCAGGTGGCCAAGAAGGCCAATGGCATCCTGGCCTGTACCAGCAATAGTATGGCCAGCAGGACCAGGGCAGGGATTGTCTCCCTGTATTCAGCACTGGTGAGGACCCACCTTGAGTGCTGTGTCCTGTGCTGGTGCCCTCAATTTAGGAAGAATGTTGAAATGCTGGAGTGTGTTAGGAGAAGAGCAACAAGGCTGATGAGGGGTCCAGAACAAAAGCCCTGTGAAGCTGGGGATGTTTAACCTGGAAAAAAAGAGGCTCAGGGGTGACCTTATCACTCTCTACAGCTTCCTGTCAGTCTCTTCTCCCAGGCAACCACTGACAGAATGAGAGAACACAGCCTTAAGCTGTACCAGGGAATGCTTAGGCTGGGCAGTTAAAAAAAAATTCTTCTCTAAAAGTGGGATTGGGCACTGGAATGGTTTGTCCAGGGAGGTGATGGACTCACTGTCCCTGAAGGTGTATAAAAAAAGACTGGATGTGGCACTCAGTGCCATAGTTGATAAGGTGATGGTAGGTCACATGTTTGACTTGATTATCTCAAAGGTCTTTTTCAACCTAGTTAGTTCTGTGATTCTGTGGCTGTGAAGGTAAAAAAGCCCTGGGTTTCCTTTGTTCAGGTTGCCTCCTTGGAGGCACCAGCTCAAGCCGTTATTTTATTATTTAGTTATTGCATCATTATTGCATTATTTGAAGGATCTTAACACCTGAGACTGTTCTGTGGGAAACCTGGGGTTGGGCTGGAAACCCATTCTGACTGTGCAAGGTGTGGGGTGTAGCTGTGAAATGGTGTAGTCCCAGCTCAGGGGGTGTGAGACAGACTTCCAGAGCAGTTCCTGGGCAGGGAAATTTCCTTAATGCTACTACCTTGGGAGCTCTCCTGAAGTCACACACACCAGGGCAGCAGTGAGGAGTCTGAGGTCATGTGAACAGAACACAGACCTGAGAGCCAGGGAAGGGCAGGAGCTGTCCCCTTTCCTTGGCACCCACCAGACCACAACAGGATATGCTTCCAGTATCCAATTTTGGGACCCCAATGGAAGAAAAACATACATCTGAGCTGGCAGTCCTTCAGGGGAGACCTCCCCAAGGCAGTGAGGCAGAATTCCTCACTCCACAAGGCGAGGCTGTGGGACTGAGGTTGAGGCAGTTTTAACTGGAAGAACAATTTTCAACAGGAGGTGTGGAAAGCAACTCCTCTAATGGTGATTAGCATTTAATTTGAAGAAGTATTTTTCCTTTCTAAAAGAAGGGTTAAATTACAACAATAGTGCTTTGCAGATACATTTAAGAAAATATTAAGGGATTACTTAAAAATCTAAAAATAGGGTTTTGAGAAATATGTCTGTATGTATTCCTATGGAAAATTGAGTGTTCCCATGGTTTTGATGGAGAGTTTTTGTTGTTGTTATTGTTGTTGATTTGTTGTTTTCCCCTTAGTTAAAACATTTTATCCATTTTATTTAAGTTTTGTCTTAATGTGATTTTATGCAATACAAAATAATTTTCAATTGGACACTGAAAAAATCAGATGCAAAGAATTTTAAATGTTACTATTCAGTGTTGATGAAGACTTGGATTTTGAAAAAATTTAGGTGAACTTATAAGTGATAGTTAAGAATATGTGATAGTTCTGGTGCATTCAAATTATATTCTTTAAATTCTGACCTTGCTAGGTAATGCATCTCCATGGAATCTTAAGCTACAGTTGTCTGACCAGCTCTGCTCTGTGTCCTCAAGCTCTTACCTCGTGACTTTGCATTACACCCAACCCTACAGATCAGAAAACTGCAAAATGTTAGACTTAGATTCACTGGGCAAAAACTTCAAATAATGCAATCATGGGATAACTGTCTGCACCTCCGTTTTTTAACGACTATTCTGCTTTATTTACTTCAGTCATGAGTTAGCTGCAGAACCGATGTCAAACTGTGATCTGAGTCAGCTCTGATCCTTGAAGCAGTGTGATTGTTCTGATCCTAATCTAAACCAATTCATTTTGATGTAGTGTCTAATCTTACTAAGCTCCTGCTAGAAAAATCAATTTAACTAAATTTAATTATATTGTTTTTCTTAGAATCTATTTTCCTTAATTAAATCTGATTCACTTTTTTTTTTTTTTTTTTTTTTTTTTTGGTAAACTACAATATTCTAAAGATGAAGAAAACAACTGACCTATAACTGACCTATTAATATACCATATACCATGCAGGAGGTTAAATATGCCTTGTCTGAAAATGGCTTGTTGTTGCACAGAAACACTGAGAAACCATATAAACCAAAACTTTATCTGTAAACTGGAACTTGAAGATAGGTCATTTGAAACAAAAATGGGAGGACTGGAAGCAGACAAACCTAAATCACCTGAAAGAACAATTACAGAAGAATTGTATACTTTTGTGTACTTATTGTTGTACTGCTTCACGTTTTTATAGAAGCTGTGCAACAGATTTTACTTGACATAGTATTTACCAACCCTCAGCAACTGAAAGAATATATATTCATTTTGTGAAATCTGTCTTACATTTTACAGTAAAAATATTCAATTTATTAAAATTAGTTTCCCTAAATTGTGGGGTTTTTTTTGTACTGGGGATATTGTTAAAGAAAACATAAATTTGCAAGCAATATTTTTAGGTTTTTATTGATTGTTTCTATGTGTATTTACAGATGACCAGTGGTCAGCAGTAGGTTATTCATTCATTTTTCTTGACAGGAAATTCAAACAGTAGGAACTGATTCTAGATCTTTCTGGTTTGTCATCACAGAGTTCTTCCATTTTTTGCTGAGTTAAATATAATATTTTGAATTTTAGATTGATCCCTATCACAAACCAAAGCCAAAACAAATCCATAAATAAGAAAAATAAGATATTTCATTCTGCAAATATTTATGTTCTAACACCCAATTTTTAAAGAAGATAGAAATGTGCTACTGTATTCTGTTATTTCAGTAGAAAACTAAAGACTTGTGGTTTCTTTTTCTGGGTTTATTTATTTATTTACTTATTATTTTGGTTAGCTGCTTTTAGTTTTGCATTTTTTTTTTCCCAGAGCAACTATGCTGCTATGAATGAAGAAACTAGTTGTCTACATGGGAGACCTTGCTAAATGGAGAAGACAGAAGAATGGTTGAATGCATTTCTTATTGTCTTGTGTACAAGATGTAAGCCCTAAAGAAAATTTTGACGCTTTCTAAAAAACATGCCAGTTTCTGAAAAATGCAAGAAATTATGTTTTTTTCCACTGGAATTTTGTCTGATATACTGGGCATGAGCTCAAAGAGTAATACACTATATGGTTCTTTATTTGCTCTTTCATCTTGAGGATGAGCCTCTGTGCAATTCAGCATAATATTATTTATGGTAAAAACTAGTTATTATCATGTAGCATTTTTAAAGTACTATATATTTTAGGTATCTCCAGATATTAGTGATTTATTAACTGCAAGCAGATGTGGAGATATCAAAATAGAACAATGATAGTTTTTCCAAATACCTAGAAAAACCCCTGATATTTGTGAGATACATTACTCTGGGAAAGTCTTTGCACAGAAACAGCTCTGACTTGCCCAAACACCTTCAATAGTATCTGTGGATGGGGAGTAAACATCTGTTTTACTGTGGAGTACCTTAATTTTTCAGATTGGGATGGCATTGTTTCTTGCCCTCCAGACAAAAGACAATGATTAATTAATTTGTTTTTCATGCTGCCATCCCAACAATAAGCCATGAAATTCTCTGCTGCTGAGAGTCCAACTTTATCTGTCCTGATAAGAAGACAAAAAAAAATTCAAAATCCTTGTGGCCACCCATTAGAAAAATTCTGACGTTCTGAACGTCTTTGAAAGAATATACTGTACTTTCTTTTCTTCACTCACCCACTCTGGTATCACTGTGGGGAAAGTACAGTATATTCTGTAATTTAATACTTGAAGAAAAGGCCCTAAAAGAACAGAACCTGGCATAACTAAGGAAAAATAGATTGTTTAAAATGATGGAAGAAGCACTACACCAAAAGCAGAAAGAAAGATATGGGCGCTAGCTGTATGTGTAATGCAAGATTGTGTATTTGCAGTAAAATAAAAATTGATTCAGAGCCTGTGATATTAGGCTGTATCCAGCTGAAGGGCAAGGAAAGTCCACCTCCTGTGTGGTCAACTGATAGACTGATAATCATTTTATTTTTATCTCTCTAACAGTAAAAGCAGTAAGCATGCCTTCTCATGTATTTTGTTCTCTATACCATTTCCACTGAAAACCATCAGAGTTCCAAAGCATAGCCAAGCCAAATACATACAGCTCTGCTTTTGGCTCATGTAGGATGCAATGAAAACAGCCAGAAGGTGGCAGGTTTGGACCATTTTCAAAAAGGGTTTCCAATGACTTTAAGTATAACTAGACTCCTACTGAATGCTTAGATTCAAACAAGAAACAATCTGAAAGATAGTTTTAAATTATTTATGTGCTAATATATTCAAGAAATAAAAAGGAACTTTCATCCCAGGAGTGGTAAATTCAGCCCCATTTAGCTTTTGTCTAAATACAAAGGCTACAACTGGGAAAACAACAGTTCCTTCAGGAGCTACAGAATTTACTATATTGGTATTTAGAAACAAAATAACCACACATCCAGTTAAGACATTCCTATGCCTTTGGAACTCATTAGGACAAGAGCATCCTCAAATTTTATTCTAGCTCTTGGTAGGCCCCAAATTTGTTCAGGTGAATTAACAGAGGTGTGTTTGGCTTAGCTTTTTTTTTTTTTTTTTTAATGCCAGTAGTCAAGAAAGTACATCCAGTTACTCATCTAATTACAGTAAACAGAGACAGTTAGCAAGAAAAGAAACAAACTTGTCTCTGAGAAGCCTAGCGTGCCAAAAGAGCTCAGAATTAGACCCTCAAAAAGCATCAGAAGGTAATGGATAAAAGTATTTGGTGAAGTTAGCAGACAATAAATTTTTTCTTTTAGCAGGACAAATTGATACTTTAGAGATGCAACCCACACAATCACTATTATATGTTTAAGATCTGAAATATTTGTCAGTGAAAACTACAATTAAATCTCTAAATTGACACTGGAATAGTACATGTTGGCAGGATTAGGGTATGTGATAGAGATGTGATCTTCATTCTAGAGCTTCTCCTGCAAGTGAACATTTAGTACCATGCATGATGTGCCACATCAAAGTGACTGGCACACAAACGAAGCTTTGAAAACATTTGTGAACAGAAAAAAAAAAAATTAAAAATCCCTAGCATATTACAACAGAAAA
The DNA here is from genome assembly GCF_024509145.1 of Vidua macroura. Taxonomy (NCBI): domain Eukaryota; kingdom Metazoa; phylum Chordata; class Aves; order Passeriformes; family Viduidae; genus Vidua; species Vidua macroura. The sequence continues at coordinate 19,642,628 of NC_071611.1, forward strand.
AAAAAAATCTGACTTTTGTATATCTTTAGTCAAAGGATTTCTGTCTTCATAGACACCTGAAAAAGAATCCTTAAAATAGAACTCCCCTGTGCTCTCCTTGAAAACTTTTCAAAGGACAGCTGACCTCTTTTCTCACTTGACACTACTGTCATTCATGAAGAAAATAAAACTTCAAGAAACTCAAGGACATAAAGCAAAAAGTTGGTAAAAAGCATAGCGAACAGAGAAAAGAGAACAGGGCATATTCAGCTGTGAAGTCAAATTTTATTATAGGGGAGGAAAGGAAGAAACTAAGACTTAGTCTGGATTTTAAAATAGCACAAACTCTGATGAACTAGCGGAATAATTAGTAAAGTCAATTGTACTGAAGAGCTTAATGACTTGAATATGAGAAAAATCTGGAATTTCTTCCAGCCAAATGATTTATAGTATTGCGAATTATGTATTCCAACAGAGGGAAAAAATTAGAGGAAGGGTGTAAACCCAACTGAGTGAATGAACAGTTCAAGAAAAGTGTTGTGGTTAAGAAGGCAGCATAGAAGGAATGAAAAAAAAGTAATTTTTTGTAATTCCCTAGAAGGCAAGAGGTGAGAAATCAAGTGATTATTAATGGGAGTCTATTCAAGGACCTATACTTTGCTGTAGCAAAGTTTGAGACAAAAATCAAATGGGAAAAGGGACTCCAGCTCTTCAAGTGAAATTAAAAGTGGAAAAAAAGGCCTTGTGAGAGTGTGAGCAGGGAGTAGAAGATATATATAGCTCCCAGGAAAATCAGTGGTTTTCTTAAGGTTTTCAAAATGAAGATGCTACTAATCTCATACAACAAAGCCATATGGTGTAGTCCTCAGGCTGCAGCCACAGGGCAGGGGTTTCCTGGCTGGCACACTCAGAGCTTTCAGGGGATGCTTACTTTGGATATCTTTCGGTACCAGATTAAATTCATTATTAAATAATTTGTGTGCTGGATGGTGGATGGAAATTTGGCCTGGATATCTGTCCAGAGCAAACTGCAAGCTCTCATTTTCATGGAACAAGTGCTCCAAGGTCTCTTTGGTCATCTTTCCTGTAGATGTTTTGATGGGGATGTGAATGCATGTGAAATTGCACCCTGCCAACAGTTGCAGACGGACCCTAGCCCTTGTCATTAGCTGAGCCATCAGCTTTTGTGGCCTTGTGATACTTTTGGACAACTGATGACTAAGGAACACACACTCTATGATTAAGAGGGGGTCCCATTTGTCCATGTCCCGCTGAAAAGTGAGCCCATGGAGGTGCGGCAACTTACTCAAGATGATAAAGTGGAAGGGCAGACCCTTGCAGCATCGATGGTCTTGCCAGTGGAAGGTGGATTGCACCTTCTCGAGCGCAGCCTTGGCCTCCTGGATCAGGGCCCTTGGGGAATCCATCTCCTCACCCCCTCTCAACAAGTTGAAAAGAGGGAATAGATCCCCCATGGTGAGCCCCAGCCGGGGCCTGATCCAGTTCAAGGACCCACACAGTTGGTGGAGGTCCCATAGGGTCTTCGGGTTGTCATTCATGAGGACCCTTTGAGGTGTTATGATCCTACTTGCAATTTTGAGGCCCAGAGACCTCCAAGGCAGCAGCTTCTGTACTTTATCCTCTTGTAACTCAAATCCAGCTGCCGACAAGGCAGTGATAGTGCCCTCAAACACTCCTGCAAGCACACTGTTATCGGGGGCACAAACAAAAACATCATCCATGTAATAATATATAATGCAATCTCCCGCTTTGGCGTGCACCAGGGACAGAACTCTGGTGATATATCTCTGGCAGATGGTGGGACTGTTCTTCATCCCTTGTGGGAGAACTTGCCAGTGGTAGCACTTCATGGGAGCTTCTCTGCTGATGGAGGGCACAGAGAAAGCAAAGTGAAGAGCGTCAGCTGGGTAGAGGGGAATTTGAAAAAAGCACTCTTTGATATCAATAACTGCCAATGACCAATTTTGGGGGAGCACTGAAGGGGATGGCATCCCTGGCTGGAGAGACCTCATGTCCTCGATGACATTGTTTATTTTTCTCAAATCATGGAGGAGACACCACATGTCCTTCCCTGGCTTTTTGGTGACAAATACCAGGAAGTTCCAGGGGCTATTGGTCTCAACAATATGGCCTTTGGCCAACTCCTCCTCCACAATTTGAGTGAGTGCACTTAATTTTTGTTTATTCAGTGGCCACTGCTCTACCCGCACTGGTATATCTGTGAGCCAATTCAGCTTTTGGGTAGGGCACTCTTCAGTGGCTGCTTCTAAAAATCCTGGGGGACCAGAAGCTCCAATTTGGCCTCCCATTGGGACATGGTGTCTTTCCCCCAGAGAGTGAACTTGGAATTTAAAATGAATGGGAGTACTGAAGCCAATTTTCCATTTGGTCGCTCAATTTGCACAATGCTCTTTGAACATTTTGCCAGTTGGGAACCCCCAACACCCAGAACCTTGTTGCTCACACTGTGCAGCTCCCATTGTGACAGCCATTTGTGTGGAGGAATGACCGTCATGTCTGCCCCCACGTCCATATCCCCTGCAACTGGATGGAATGCCCCTCGCTCTTAAGGCCACACCATACGAGGGGTCTTGTCCTCTCCCAGCATTTCTGTGAAGTAAATGGAAAGGTCCAGGTCATCACTGATGGCGTAAGGCACTGGAATGACCTGTGCAATGACCTGGCCCTTTGGCAGGAAGAGCGTGGGGTGGACACAGCAGGTCATGAGACTGAATCACTCAGGATCAAGTGACAGGATCCCTGGGGTGATCTCAAGGGGAGTGTATTTGGTGTCCCCGACAACAAGATACTTGCAGTTTAAGGAAGTGATGCACTTGCGTTCCTCTGCCTGTTGGCTATGAGAAAGAAGTCCAGGCATAGCAGCGATTACTTGCCAGTCCTGTTTAGAAAAGTGGGTCAGTAAGTCTTAGCCAGTATGGAAAATCTTGTCCTTGGTAGAAACATTATTGCTAGTAGCAGTAGTATCAGTCCCCCTGTGGTCTGCCCCATTTTTATCCACGCGTGAAGCAGACTCACGCTCCACTCTCAGTTTTTTTGTTGTTGGGGAATTTCCCCTTCCCCTGCTCCTCGCCCATTAGGAGATGCCCTCCCCAGGAAAGAGCATTGGTTGATGAAATGCCCTTCATGATTGCAATGAAAACATCTTCTTTTTTGAAGCTGGTTCCTCAGCGGGACAACTGCAGGAGACGCTGCCCTCTCTCTTACAACAATGGTTCCTCTGTTTGTGTCATGGCTTTGCTTGTGCATTCTTCTATTAGTTGATCTAGTGTGGGTGTAGGTGCAGATGGCAGTGCCAGGATAACCTTTCTGCGAGCTTCATTTTCGTTGGTGGAGACTACTTCCAAGATGAGTTGTCCTTGTAAGATGGAGTCCTCAACCTTTTTCTCCACCACCTCCTGCACACTGTCTACAAAGTATATGAAGGGCTCTGTAATACTCTGCTTCAAAGCAATGTAAGATTGAATGGGCTCCTTTGAGGGCATACTAAGAAATGCATTCTCTGTGATGGCTTTGCTGTTATCTAAGACCACCCTAGGAAGGCCTCCTGCCTCTTTCCTGGCCTGTTCCCAGTCACCTTTACCAACTAGATGGTCAAGAGTGATGTTATCACCATCAGCATCGGTGGAGCATTCGGAACTCTGCAGAAGCTGTGGAAGGAGGTCCCCTGCTAATCTCTTCCATGTGCGTTTCTACAATTTATATTCAGATGAAGGGAGCAAACAACTGAACAACCATTTTAAGTCTGCGGGGACCATTGTGTGTAATACTAATGTTGTTTTTAAAAGGCTCTGGAAAAATTTGCTTTTTTGTCCAAATTCACGCTTTGCTCTGCAAAGTTCTTTGATGCTTTGATATGAGAGGGGTTCCCATATAGGGTGTTCCCCCCTCGCACTGTAGATGACTAGGGCCAGGAACAGTGGGTTGTTATCTTCCAGGACTTCTGGTTCCCCAGGCCCCACACCCTCGGCCCCCACACTACCGTGGGAACCGGAAGGTAGGGCATGGGAAACAGGAAGTCTGTGGGCGGAGACCATAGGCTGGGGGGTGGAGGCAATGGATGACATGGGAGAGGGGGAGGAGGATGATACACTGGGGGGCAGAGCCATGGGTGGAACCCTGGGTGGAGCCACAGGAGGGGGAAGACCACCCACCACAAAGAAAGAGGAAGGGGGATTGAAGGAAGGGGAGGGATCTGGGGATTGAGCAGGAAGGGGAAGGAAAGGATTCTGGGAAGGAGAAGCACCCACCATGAGGCATCAGCCATTTTGCGGTGAAACGGTGCCTGCCATGAGGCAGCAGCCATTTTGTGGTGCTTCTCCAGGGTAGAGAAGGGAACCATCTTGGGGAATAAAACTGACTTGAGACTCAAAACAGGGATTTGTAACTGGGGCAAAGGGATTGGATTGAGGGTCTGGGGTGAGGTCCCTGACAGTGTGGCCAGCACTGTCAGGGTGAGGGTACTGAGGGGGTATGGGGGAGCCAGGGAGACTGTGGCAGCCCTGTGTCTTTTGACATGCTGCTCCCCTCTGCCCACCCAGTGTAGGGAAAGAGGGAATGGGGGAAGAAGGTGTGGAACAACGGGGTCTGGGTAAAACCAGGGATAAACTTGGTTGTTTTTTAGCTCCCTGATCCTTTTCTTTGATGACATCCCAAATTAATAGAAATAATTGCATAAACCCTGACTGAGGGGTCATCCCTCTTGGTGACATCCTTTAATTTGACTTCCACTAGTTTCCAAGATCCAATTTTTTGTACCTGGCCATCCTGGCCACTCAGTGTTATTTCACCCACCCTCTGCAGGGAAAGTAGGAAAAGTAAAAAAAAAGAGGGCCCAGGAAGCCGACAGGGGCAGACCACTCACGCTGCGTGCAGCGTGTCCCCTCCCTCTGGATGTGGCTGCCCACCACCCGAGTCCGTAGCTAGGTCCACCCCAGCCACCAGGGCACTCACCAAACCATTGGGTTCCGGAATGAAGGCTGCAGAGGGTGTCCTTGGTCCTGAAGACGCCTTGCCAGACACCAGGGGGAAGGTTGTGTCTTCTTCCTCTGGAAGCACCACCAAATAAAACTTGGCGTGCTCACATGGAGGTGTTGGGCCAGCAAGACTCTAAAATCTGAGGCAGAGTTGCCTAGTAGTTCAGTCCCTCTGTGGGCTTCTTCCTGCAGGAGTGACATGCAGCAGATGCAGTGTTCCTCGCAGTAGAGAAGACACCCAACGTTGGTGGCGCCAACTGTAGTGCTCAGGCTGCGGCCACATGGCACACTCCTGGTGACCAGGGAGCACCACGAGAGTGGCTCCCCAGATCTTTTTCGAGACGTCTAGGGTAGCAATGCTCACAGGGAGTTGCAGCTTCCTGCAGCAGGCTGTGGTGTGGGTAACACGGCTACTGAACAAGACGAGGATCCAAGACAAAGAAACAGAGAGGGGCCACTTGCATGAATTCCAAGGCAGTTTATTACCGAGGAGGGTTCAGGGACAAGTAGGCAAAGGACTGAGGGTTGCATTGTCTTTTAAAGAGGGGAGGGTATGAGGGGTGGAAACAACTCTCATCCAATGGGGAGGCATTACAGGAGGAGAACACAACCGGGGTTGTCCAATGAGGGCAATCCAGGGGAGGGAGCAGGTTTAACAGTCCAATTGTGTGCTAGGGAAGGGGCAACAGACAGGGAACATTCTGGAATAAAAGACAAGTGTCCAACTTGACAGGCAGGGTTAGGGGGCAGTGCAGTGGGGATTGACAGAGACTTATAAGGAGGCAAGGGAGGTGCAAGGGAGGTACTGGGGAAACTGACATGGGGATTGACAGGCGCTTGGCAGGAAAACATTGGAGTAAACAACTTAGGGCTAAACCATTAGGGAAACAGAACAGGGTACATGGGGCAAACCATTATGAACTGATTAACAAAAGAACAATTACAAAGCAACAAACCACCACAATATGGATGCTGGCAAATTTGAGTTTTGCAATACCACAGAGACTGTGCAAGATTTTTCTCTTGTTTCCTAGGATTGTGTGTTGACAGTAGTCCAAACCAGTGGCATTAAATGACATGCTTTCTTCTGGATCAGTTATTTTTAGAATGGGCAGAGGAAGTACTGTCAAGTTTCTTTCTTCCTTTTGAATTTTGAGGAAAGCAAGAAACATGATTATTATGAAACTGTATCCTTGTTGCATACTTACATGCTTGCTTTGATGCTCCAGCCTAGCTATACTTTATTGAGTCTTTAGTATTACATCCTCCAACATCTCACCATTTCAAGATTGGCTATTCAGGTGCAAGTATCTCAGGTTTTGGATTAAAAAGACAAAAAACCTACAATCTTCATCTTTATAAAATTTCTTGAGCTCTTAAACAGATTAAGCTGTTAAGAGAAAACTAGAGGAAATGTCACTAATGAAATAAAGCAAAGAACAAAAAAAGAAAATAAAACACACCCAGCTCTCATCCCCCAATCCAAACTGACTTAGAGAAAAACAAGTATTTGAAAGGAAGGACAGTGAAGTAAGCCATATATAAAAAAATGATGCAGCAATTTGCATTTTAGAATAACACATAAATACATCATTCCTAATACTCCTTTAATATAAATACTGTTTCATTTGATCCATACACTTTTCTGAAGCAAAACTCAAGACATGGCAGCAACACTAGCTAGAACTTCCTATCCCCACATTCTGAGGAGCTTTAGAGAGGATATAAGAGATTCAGAAACAGAAGAAAAAGGTAAATAATTCAGTCGTATCCACCCAAGTTAATAGGAACAGAATGCTATCACAGAGTGACAGAGATTAAAAAATTTATTCTTCTGGGATTTAGTGGATTTAAGAGCTTCTAAACATCTCCCTCATCACCTAGTCAATATGGTGCATACAACAATGATGTTTTTGGTTCCTCACAATATTTCCTGTGGCAGGATGCTCTGCCTGGAATGAAGTAAAACAACCTGAACAATGCCCTGCTTGCACAACTATCTGTGGTAAATGAAGAAGCGGGCATCATGCTACTTTTGGTATTGAATAATGCTAAAATCTTTCTGACTCATCAATCCCAAAGTTAAACATCCTGATAGTGAGATGAAGATAAGGTAGACTGGTAAAATATCTGGCTAAAGAAACAAACAAGTGATACTACAGATTACTTATCTAAAGCTGCTGAGGTAATGCAGCTGGCCAGGAGACCTATGACTGACAGTCAATCACTTAATCAAGACCAATCCCAAACTTTAAAATCAGGGTCTTCTAATGTACCCCTCCAGTGTATATGGAGAGTACCTCCTTCGGTGGGGACACTCCCTAAGGTTACTCCTTGAGGCTGAGCGAAAGACACTTGCCCATGACTGTTGGTATTGGGTAGTAATACCAATCTCTGTTTAATAATTACTTTTGTAGTTTTAATACAATTGATTTAATATAATTGGTTGAATTTTGCTTTATAGTGCACTATACTGTAATAGTTGTTAAAGATCCTACACTGTGTAGTAATTCTGATTAAGATCTCCTTGTCTAAGCATTTTCATAATAAATCAGACCTATCTATCTATATCTATATCTATATCTATATCTATATCTATATCTATATCTATATCTATATCTATATCTACATCTATATCTATATCTATATCATCTATATCATCTATATAATTTATATCTATATATCTATCTATATCTATATATCTATAACTGTATCTATCTATATCTATCTATATAATCTATATAATCTGTATCTATATGTATAGCTATATCTATCTAATCTGGATTTTCCATCTTGAAGCCTTCAGAAAAACTTATACAATTTATTCAGTTATACCTGTATCCTTTACACATAAACTGTTGATGATGTCTGAGGCTGATTGGATCCACATGCACCCAGACTCCTCTCTGGAAGGGGTTTAGAAAGCAAGGGGATCCTTTCTGCCTCTTGTGGCTCAATGGGAGGACATTTCTAATAAATTTTGCCTGAAGGTCCCCTTCTACCTGAGACATTTTGTGAATTCAATTATGCAAATACCTAATTTTGTGACTGATTTTTCTTCCGTAGTGAAAAACCCACAAGAGTCTCCATTCATGGGCTTCAGTTTTGCATTTATAACTTGTGTTTATGAGTAAGAAGTCACTTGTCATTCAGAACCATTTAAGATTATATAAGTATAAGGTAATCAATGCAGAAGTTCAATCAGAAGCTCACATTCTCCCCTATATGGTTGGAACAGAGCTTCCTTTTTATTCTTCAGTAGTTTTGCTTCTTGCTCTCTGCATCAAACTTTGCTTTTTCTGCTCCAATTTTCTATTGAGATCTCTGTAGGTTTCTGCTTTTATGTTGATCACTTGTGATACTGATTTACTAAGGACTTATCTTTTAAGAATTGGTATTTTCAAAGTTCAAGTTGTCTGAAATATAATTCATCTTTATAATAGCTCTCAGAGAATTGGAACTATGTCATCATAACAATCTTCATCATAGTTCCTGCTAGAAATGTGTTTAGCACTTTCCCTTGAGTCAAACTCATTGACTTCAGTGTGAACTTGATCCATGTAGTACATAATGTACTATGCAAACTTCAGAACAGAGCTCACTTTTAAGTACAAGAAATATAAGCCACAATAAAAACTGGAAATGAAAGGTGCTGGCCCAGATAAAAGATGCCCATACAATTTAAATGAATTCATAGCTTTTAAAATGCTTACCACAATTTAAATAAATTCATAGTTCTTAAAAAATTAATAACTTTAAACTCACTTGAGATTTCTTTGTTAAAAAAATAAAAGGTTTTCAGAGTCTGTAAAGTTGCAGAAGACTGAACTTGCTAGGAAAGATGTTCATGCCACTGAGAAGCTCTTTACTGCCTTTATTCTGCTTCTGTGCACATGCTTGTTTAGATGAAAATCAGCTTAGCATAAAGTGCCAACACAAAGCATGGTTTTGGATTTAGTGGCACAGAAAGAGTCAGAGTAAAATTTTCTTTCCATGAAGCAAGGTTTCTAATTACTTCCTTGCCATCAATCTAATGCAATTAGCTTATGTTCTTCATCTCTTTTAGGCCTTTTCCACTAGAAAGACCAATAGGACTTTTGCGTCAGCTAGTGTTTGAAGACTGGAGTCTTGTTTTCTGTTCAAGAATAAAATGTGAGTGAAACTCTCGGTGTGCTCAGTCCAAATCCCAACCAAGGAGAAGTTTTTGCTTTCAAAAATGGTGCTGGGAAGAACTTTTGAATATTTAGGTTGAGTTTTGATGGTAGGTAGTGGGAAAGACATATCATCTTGCTTTAGCAACAGAAAACTATCAAAGCCCCATTAAATTTCCAGTTAATCCTTATTTAGTTCTGCTTTTAATATTATAATGCTTTTTCTGATTTAGCAATAATAGGCTAATGTCACACATAAGACAGTGAACCGGTAGCTGCTAAAGAAACTCTGATAATTTAATTTTGTTTTAGAATTTTGCCTAGAATTAAAGCTTCTGAATGCAAAACTGGCTATCTCTGTACTTGCCCCTTGGGTGAATGTAGCTTCAAATATTTTCTGTTATCTATTTATATCTTCAGCATTTCCAAACTTTATCCAATTAATTTGATTTCACCTGTTTGTGCAAGAAAACATGTGAATTCTGGTAATTTTTATTTCTCATACACAACTGACAAGCTGAGTTTGGTTTGGTTTTGGGTTTTTTAAAAATACCGTGCATGCAAGTCCCTGTCTGCACTTGAGCTGCCAGTATTAATTCTACTTTGAAACAAATTTTTCATAGTGGACCATTAACTCTGATTTTTCTGCATGACACTCACTGTGGCTATCCTCTCCTGTCAAGAAAATTATTTTTCTGACAATCAAAGATGTTTCTGCCAACTTACTGGCAATAGTATCTCAAACACAGATTTTATAAAGTCTCACTACTTCTGCCTTCTTTCTGGTGTTCTTTCTGGAATCTGGATCTTTATTGTTAGGTGGTTTTAAGCTTCAGGAAGCAATTTTGAATCTTAAAGAGGGAGAAGGGAAATAAACTTGACTGATTCCCTTGGGAAAAAAACTGCCCAAAGTTTATTATCTTTTCATGCTGGATGGATATATGAATATGATTTTTCTTCCTGCTGAAGATCTCACTCTTTCCTGTAGGACGGAGTAGAAAAATGTTGTGGGTTAGACAGGAAATGTGTATTCCTTAAAGTTTTGTAAACAGGCAAAAGTTGTATGCCAGTGATTCCAGTGGGAAAGAGAACACAATACAGAAAACTTCTATCATAAGTTGTCTCTCATAGCATTCCATTCTTACTGCTTGACATTGAAGGTAAAAATGTACCACACAGGCATTTCTTCTCCTGTAGGAGATGATGATATTGCTCTGTGTACTATTAAGATTTTGCTGTTACTTTAAAACTGGTATTTTTGCGGAAAACAAAACAAAACAAACTTATTTGCACAACTCCCTAGGTATGTCTTTGTGAACCATAAAGAATTCTTGTATGCAGGTTTGTGCAAATAATGGATTTACCTACCTACTATTTTGTTGAGGTGGGAGGAGTGTTTGGGGTTTTTTCTGTGTTTGTTTCAGTCTTTTCAGTGTGAAGGGCAAAAAACCACAACATGTCCACTCCACATCACATAAGCCTGTCATTTCTTAACCTTGCCAAAACAAGAATCCAACAGCCTCATAATTTATGAGGTTCAGACATTGAGAGGTGATCTAATTTAGTTTTAGATGTATCCTAAAGCATTTATTTTCTTGTTATAGATAAAAGTGGTTTTTTTGGCTTTTTTTTTTTTCTTTTTTTTTTTTTTTTTGAATATGTGTAGGTCATTCAAAATGCAAAATGCATGAAGTCCTTTATATATTGATTAAAAAAAGATAGCCTTTCAGAAGTTGGTGTCTAGCATGTCTGCCTCGGTTGGAGAATAAATTCACACAAGCAGGATAAAACACAATTTAACACAGAAACTCTTTGGTATACTAGTAAAACAAGTCAATGTTGTGGCCACTCTTTCTGTGTTTATGATTTTGTACTTCTATGAAGTCTCATTTTGCTATAGCAGTGTATGAAATAAATTGTTATGATTGCAGCATTTTATACCTAGAAATCCCAATCCAAATTATTTAATGTATTAATAAAATCTCTTGACATTCTAGTGTGGTAGAGAGGCACTGGTTTTGCCCAAAGGAGTCAGAAGCAAAATGAAAAAGAGAAAGAGCATGTTAAGTCATTCGGGAACAACAAAAAATTTAGTCTGTCAATAAAAGGCAGTAAATATGTCTGAAACAGAGCTTAAAAATAAGATAGACTGGAGAACAGAAAGGAAAAGAAAATGGGAAAATTCTAATATTGTATTCAACGTAATTTATATTGCCTATAGGAAATTCATCTGTAGAAATACAAATGACGATTTCTGGGTTTGTGTGGGGTCTTAAGAATTTTCTCTCATTATTTCAATTGAAATACGAGTTGTATGCTATTACTTCTTTTCATAATCTTCATTTTTAATTTTTAAATGGTTCTGATTGCCATGTTTTTTGGACCAATGTCAACCTTATGATATTAAGAGACTCTGCAGACTAGGAGAAATGAAGAAGTATATTTTTTTATATGGCATAAATAATTTTGTCTCTCTAAAGTCTTTCCTTTGACTTCTTTGAACTGCACTTAACTCTCACACTACTGAAACTCATTAATTGCTTTGTTGTATTTCCTGAAAGAGTTTACCTTATAATATGGATGGCTTGTTGGTATAAATAGGCATACTATTGAAGGAAATATGAACAAAAGTGCTCTCTCAGGTACCTTAGATTTTATTCACCAGCTAATTAATACCGCAAATTATTCTAATAAATTTCTAAGTGCTGACAGATAGGCATGGTGTGGGGATTTTTTTGTTTTGTTTTTGGATTTTTTTAACCTACTAAAAATCTGTAAAGAGGCAAACAAACAAATAGAAAATAAATTTGAGAGAACTAAATTTGAGTAACAATTTCCTGTTTGGATTTCTCATTTGGTATAATGCATTCAAACCCCATTTCACAAATAGAAGTGTAATTTAAAATACTTTGGTGAAAACTGTACCTCACTGTGTTTTCTGTGAAATCTGACAGTTCCACATCCTTTCAGGGCAACACCTGAAAGAAAAATTGATTTCCATAGGATGCCTCAAATGACACTAGACATTCACACATGTGCACTTGAATTCCTTCCAGAGTTTCCAAGTGTGGCTGTGAAGTGCTAAAACTTATGACCCAGGACGGTGCCTAAAATCTGAGTTTATGACTCATATGGCTGTTTTATGAAATCATTATTCTTTTGGCTTTTAAAATTTTATTCTTTCTGTGTTAAGAGAGCAGATTCTGAATATATAAATTTTTCTTGTTGTTTAGTGGTGCACTGTTGAGTCAGAAGTCTCTTCTTGAGTCTTTCAAAAATCAATAATGTAGTTCTGAGACATATGTCTCAGTTCACTTGCTCTTATCGGCCTTCATCTGAATTTTCTACTGTCTAGCTAGAATATTTACTAGAATATTAGAAGTGATGGAAAGTTGTTTTTCAAATCCTTTTGTCTTGCAAAACTTTGCAAGAGTAATAGAAGTGATTTGAAAGGAGCATCTGTAAAATCTACAAAGGCAAGTAAGTTGAACTTCAGCTAGAAGAGTTGTTTTGTCAATTTCTATTCACAAAATAATAATAATAATAAAATAATTAAATGTATTTCCAGTCAGGGTTTGCATTGACCTGTAGAAGCTGGCTAGTACTGAGTGTAGTTTCAGTGTTAGTGTAAGGCTGAACCAAAATCAGTAAATTCCACTGAAGGTCAGTATTAACACAAGCAGAATTCTGAACTAAATTTCTAGGACAAGACCAGCTTGTTTTTCACTGTGGACAGATACACAGATGCAGGTAACATAATTAATATGATTGTGAAATTGTTGTTAAGTGTCCACACTAACCATAGGGAGGCACTGCTAAAAGTAATCTCATTTTGCCTTCAGTGCAGCTGATAGAAATTTTACTGTGGATTGCAGGGAGATTACAACTGGCATAAACTGCATGAGGCTGCAGAAGTAAATTACAACCAATAACAACTATAATCAATGCTTACTCCTTAAAAAAATCTGAAAAAAAATTGTTAATGCTGCGGCACAGCAAAATTATCACTTCAGTGGATGATTACATTAAAAAAGAGTCCTGTAGACTGCATGAAGCAGAAACAGTTACACTAAACCAGTAAACTTATGTAAGCTTAATTCTTTGGTTTTTGTTCTTAGGTGGTTTAAACCCCATGAGATGTGAATCCTACAAGAAAACGTTGTGTTATTTTCGAAGTTAACTTGCTTAGTTTGAATTGCTGATTTTAACTACTCAGACACTTAAATTTGTGTTTTAATCTCTGATTTCAGAATTTGAAACTTTGTTCAAGAATTCTTAGAGGACTTTTTGAAATGAGAATAAACATCTAAAAGTCTTCATACCATTTTAACAGAAATAAAATATTTAATAAATAATCTTCTATTCTGAAAATAGAAAAATATAAAAAAATGGAGACAGAATAGGAAAGGAGTTAACTTTTTTTTGCTTTTTGTTAAGTAAAAATGGAATGGGAAGATATAAAAGACTTTTATGATTCCATAATGGCCGAGATGTGTTACACTTCTGCTCATAAATCAAAGGGCTGAAAGCTGCAAAAGCTTCAATACCGAAGGGAGCTGCTCAAGGCTAGGAAAATGTCAGCCTTTCTTTAAAGGTTCAACAATATACTTCTGCTTCTCATCTCCCATGCAGGAATTACACTAGTCATTCAAATCCCTGGGATGTCTAGGATACTGACTCTCATGCAGCATCAAAAATACTGGGTCAACTGTGAATAAATGTAACAACAACAACAACAACAAAAAAAGATAAAAAAGGGCTAGAGAAAAAAATTAATAGAGTCTGTAGTTGGATGAGTGTCCTGCAAGTTTCTTTAGTGTCACAAGAATACACCTCAGTGAAAATGAACACATGTGTTGACTTCAGGTGGAATTACCCAGCTTAAGCAAAAGACTGTGGTCAAAGATCAATGTAGTTTTACTTGTAACATTAATCAAATATTTTAAAAAATTTAAAAATTCTGTGGAATGAAAGCTTGACCTTGTTATGAGCAGAAATGTACAAATGAAGAAATAATCAAGAATGCAGATAAAATCCCTCATCAGTCAAAACAAACCTCACTTTATCTCAATATTCATGTTTCTATCCAATTTTGCTAGTCTTTTATTGTCTTAGGATGGAACTTAAGATCATGGTAACTTTTCATAACCTAAAATCTGACTGCAAATTGAAAATCAGGTCAGAACAAATTTTCTTGATTTGTTTAAAATGCAATAGTCCTGCCATTTGTTTTAGATTAAATACAGGACAATTTTTGCAGAGATAGTTCAAAGCATACAATAGAAAAAATATATCATTACAGCTAAATTTCTTTTCATTTGAAATTTCCTTTAGAAGAAGTTCTTTTTGATTATGCTGTATATATTTCATGGACTTATCCACACTTCCATGCCATCTATGTTTTTCACTGTCTTCCAGTGAAACATGTAGCTTACACTCAGGTTCCAAGGATTCTTTAGGATGTTCAAAGGAATAATATTAAAAAAATATTATAAATTTTGCAAACAGGGATATATAAAGAAATATGCACCTCATGGTTCTTTAATTTGTTGTATATTTTTAGGAAACACAAAGGTTAGTGGCTAATAAATGTGCTTCATTTGTTTGTTGCTTCATCAAACTTGACACATGGCAGAAGTCAGGCAGGAAAAAACAGTTTTATTCCAAGTTGTCCATGCCTCAAAGTCACCATATGCAGGAAAATCAAAATGACAAGATGAATTATAATATAATTCTTTTTCATATATGATCTGCAGACCACTGGAGTAAACTGTTTTGAATTTACAATGAATAGTAATTTAATACAATGAATACAATTTAATAGTCATCTGTTATTAGGTTTTCTACTAGCAAAAGTCTCATTAAACTAAGTTTTCAAATTCTTTTCAGCTAATATACAAATGAAATTTTATTTTCTTGGGAGTTTCAGTCACCTTCATGATCAGAGAAGTACCAATAAACCTGACAAAATATTCTTTTAATCATTTACCTAGTTTTCTCTTCAATAAATGAATAAATAAATAATAATTTAATGTGCCTAAATTATCTTTAAAAAATATCAGGTCGATTTTTTTGCTATCTTTAATAATGTTGAGTAATCTCACTGAACACTGTCTTCTTGGTCTACAGATATACTTTAATGTTTTGTGTCCATTCAATGCAAAATGATGGATTTATGCTAATCTTTTTGCATGTGATCAATGTATGCTGAAGCAAGAAATAATAGAGATAGTAAAGGAATCAAAGCATTTAAAGCTGTTTCTGTCTTAGAAGATTACATTTTTCTTGTATATAAAAAAATCTTAAATTGTTTCTGAAACACAAGAATAAAAGAGACTCTGGTTTGTACTTAATTTGAAGGTCAAGGAGAAGTTTTCTTGGTTTGTAAGCCACAGTTCAGTCTTCTGAGGATGTTGTTCAGTGATCTACTTGCCACTGAATACCAAGTAAATCTTACATTTTCTTCTCCCCTCTCACCCCCCACCAAGCCCCACCCCATGAATTAGGCAAGTGGCCATACTTGCAATACTGGCAATACTTCTGAAAAAAAGAAGTTATTAACAGCAAAAGGAAGGAGCCTAAGATAAGACATCTTTCCTTTTTAAAAGCAAGAGAGAAAAATAATTTGTGCAGCCAATACTGTGCCTAATTAATGATTTTGATTTACAGGCAGTTCAGTTTGAGCAAACAAGTTGAGTGCAAAGGAGACCATGTTTGTACAACAGTTTCTGCAGAAACACATTTCTTGACACTTCCCTTTTCTTGTTCTAGGTCATGGCACACTGGGATTGCTTGTGTCATAAAAAGTCTCACACATTCCTTGTTAAAACTGTTCCATAAAATGTCAAACAATAAAGATTATAAAATAATGTCTAGACTACTATTGTGTGAGAATTCTGCCATGGAATATACTGCACTAATGTTTGTAGATATATGCATACATATATTCATATGTGGGTATGTAGAGAGAGCAAAAGATATACTGATGTCCAAGCTGAAACAATATGTCAAAAAGGGATTTCTTAAACTCTTCAACTCTAATCAAAACAGGGTACTATTTCCTAGAACACAGAGCATTTTGTTCTGCCTTATAAAGCAAATTAGCTTTCTATCTGTATACTGAATTATGTAAGTGACCTGTGACAATAACATCATAAACTCTTGTGAAATAAAAATCAACAGTTGTCAAGATTACCTTTATTTTAAAGGAAAAGGGATATAACTTCATTAGGTGGTAATCAAAATCCAGCCTGTTTGATTTGTTGTAGGTTGATGACTAAAAGCTTACTATCAGCATGTGTGCTGGAAGGGATCACGTACACTTGATGCATATGTGACACTTTAAGATGACTATTTCCCACTTATTTTGCTACTAGAAAAATTCTTCAGCAAATAGAGCTATTCCCTCAAATGAAATAATTTATTTATAATGCTTTTACTATCTCAGTTAATTGAAGAATAATTAAAGCTATAAAACCGGAGTTCCTAAACTGACTGTTTAAAACCAGGTCTAGCAAGAAAAAAAGAAAATATGCTACAGTATTTTTTGACTCAAATATAATTTACACAGTGGCTTAGCAGCTGACCTGTAGCTCAAGCAAATATCATAGACGACTGATTAAATTCAAACCTTACTTAATCCAGAAAACAAGCTGTCTTATCTGGCTTGAAACTTGGTATAGAAATAGCAGCAAGGACCTTTACAACTCAAATGAAGCTTCAGAGAGAGAATTTTAGAATGACAAGGATTGAGTCATAGAATAGCTTAGCATAGAGTAGGAAGGGACTTTTAAAGTTCATCTAGTCCAGCAAACCTTGCTATGAGGAGGGACATCTTCAAATAGACCATGTGGCTCAGAGCCGTGTTCAGCTGATGGACCAAGAACTTTCTCAGTTTCTTGAACTGAATTCATTAGCGTCCACACAGGTTAAATTTTTGTCTTTTGCTTGATAAGAATTTGCATGCTGAATAAATCCTGCCATTTAAACTGTATACATTCTGTGCATTAACATTCTTTTTACTAGTTAAACATACACGCTAAAACCTGAATAGGTATTCCATGATTCTTTGCCACCAGATGTGTAGAGATCAAAAGTTGTATTGCGGCCACTAGTCTAACAAGCTGCCTGCAGAGCTGAAAAAGACTACCACATGTGTGGGTTGCTCACTCTTCTGCTTTCTTATTCTAGTGGCTATAAGAGAGGACAACATGGGTTTCCAGCCCCCTAAGCTGGGTGGTGCAGAGGCTCAGGATGTCTCACCAGGACTCTCATTCTCTATTACCTTGAAACTCTGTCTACACCATGGCTTGGAACACTGTCTCCTAGAAAAAATATTCTGTGCTGGGGGTCCTCCTCTCAGCAGTTACCTATGCATGTTCCAGGTTTACATCAGTTTGCTTAGGTGACAGACACTAAGTAAATTAATGTGGAAACAATATTTCATCCATACCATTACAGCAGAAGGTCCTCCAGTCATTAGATGTCACTGCAGCAGCAGCAGCTCTACAGTTCTCTACAGTTCTCTCCCATTTTAAAAGTCATACTAAAACTGATCCAGAGATGTAAATATTTCCCAAAGTCTGAAATATTGATTTTTTGCAACTTCACTGTCAACTCTTTTTCCTAAAGGAGGTTTTTCTGCACTGCACTATTTAGAAAGACTAATTTGTCTGATCTTCCTGTAGAGAGGCAGAATGTGATCAGTTATGCCAGATAAATGTTCATTAGTCCAATACTAATATTTATATACATTCAAAGTGCGAACAAAGTGGTGGTAAGTTATCTGTGGAAGTAAAAAGATTTTCAAGAAACTGCTATGATGCACACTTCTTTGTATATCACTAATGTGACAATAATACCTTGCATTTTCATAGTGAAAAATAAATGCCCGCATTTGAAGGAAATATCAAACAATTATTTTGAATTAAGTATGTCACAAAATGCACTAGATGACAATAAGAAGAAAGGTCTCCAATGACAGGACATAGACCTAATATAGATTAAGAAAATGTATTTTTAGAAAATAAGATACCCGACAACATCAGACTCTCTATTCCACCTCATGGGTATTCAGTGCCCTCCTACAGACGGAAGTTTTTTTCCATCCCAAAAAACATAGTATTGGTTTGGGACTGCTACACTAACCTTTCCCACAAGCACTTTTACCAGGTTTTCATTCTTTAGGCATTTAGGGATTTTTTGAGATAGAGGAGTAAGTACGGAGTGAATTAGAGTGCTATTTCCATCCTTTGTTAAGTGAACCTAAAAGTTTTGAGACCTTATAGGTAGCTTTTTAAAAAATTACAAAAAAACCTGTTGCACAATAAACAGCTTAATCAGATGAACTTAATAAAATTATCAGATGGCTAGAGCTGCATTCCAGTGTGAGTCTGTTCCATGCTTTTTCCCCTCTTCATCTCTGATTGGCTCAGCTACTGTAAGCTATATTTTGCTACAGAAAAAAAATCCTCTCCATAACAGTGTACCTTTATGCTTTGCAATGCACACATGTACAAGAGAGCATGCCCACACTCAGACAAAAGAGTAAGAAGGAGAAACTCTGCCCTGCTTCAGCCATAATGAAATCCTAGCTGAAATAATTGTCATTGAAACTGAAAATCCGCTAAGAATTTTGTCAAAACAGAGTGTAATTGTGAGATGGAGAAAAACAACTGACCATAGGAATTAAAGATAACAAAATCTTAACACATAGATTAAGCAATTTGTTTTAGGTGTTGAAAAGTGCTTTCATCTGAATATTTTAACTTTGATGTGCTTCAAATCTTGATGCCAAATTTATCAGGGACTCAGAATTGAAATGTTAATTATTTCTTGATTTACATTACCAACTAATGCTTTTATTATTAGGGTGGCTGTACAGAAATAAAAGAAAAAAAGTATCAATTAAAGTTCTCTTTACACATAAAGGGACACACTGAAAGGAAACGAAAGAGGTGGAAGGGAATTTAAGCCTGGTACTTCAAATTTCACTATTGTCCCACCACAAACAAGGCAAAAATATGCACATGGTGTACACTGGTTTGCTTCCAGACTGCGCAGTCTTCACAACAGCAAGTTAAAAACCAAATTCAACCCCAAACCCATAGTGCACAAATCTGCTAAGAGCTTTACTGTGCTATTTGGTATTACAGTAATGACAGATTGGATAGTATTTCTTCCCTTCACCTTTCCACATTCTGACCCTTGCTGCCCATCACAAAAGAAAACTATGCTAACAGAAGTTTGATGTGGAAGTAAAGCATTCAGAAGTTTAGAAATTCCAAATTTAATGCTTCTGGAAACAATTGAGGCTTCTGATGTGCATGTTAATTATTTGATCACATCCTACCTCGATGGGGGCCATCTTCCACCTGGCACAGATTTATTCCCCAAAGGGACAAGTATGTTTGTATATTTTAATAGATGTGTATCATCTGGTGCCGTCCCCAACAACCAGTGAGAGTGGTAGGTGTATGCTTTTTTCCTCTCCACAGGAAATTCAGCAGGGGCAAGTCTATATGGCTCTTGAATAGGTTTAGATATATAGGTTTAATCATAAGTTTTCCTAGGGAATGAAACAGCTCTGACGAAGGAACCTGAGTCAAATCATTTGGATGTCCAGGGAAAACGTGAATAAACTGTATGACTCCAGCCCAAGTGTCATATCTTTTGAACTCTTCCTGATACTAATAACAATAACACAGACAGCTTTGCTCTTAATATAATTCTGCCGTGCTGTTGCAGCAAAAAACCACAACAAGAGAGTTTCCCCTTCATCCAAAGTACATCAAAATCTGTGTTTTCTACAGATACTGGAAACATTTCTTTCTCCTTCAAGACACTAGTGAAAGTGTAATCTATCTATCTATCTATCTATCTATCTATCTATCTACACACATATTTGTGTATATGTATTTGGTAAGCAATTTTTCTCACACCAGCTGAAATTTTTAGGATAGAAATGTGTCTAAGAACAAAAATATAGTTGTTCTTTTCTTATAGTTTAAATCCTAGAATAATCATAAGAAATATACCATGTCTATTAAAAAGAAAAAAGTACAAAGAAAAAATTAATCTCTGTAAGATTAATTTGTTTACTTTGGATTTTTTATTCATTTTAAAGAAAAAAAAATATTAGCTTGATCAGAAGCATGCTGTGGAAGACTGTATATCTATCAGATTAATTCAGTTTCATGTTTTCTTAATATTGTAGTTTTGCTATAACCTTTTAATCACCAGAAATTTGCAACTTCACAGGTTGCATTTCTACTAAAAGATAGTTTGGAACTGTACCAGATGTAAATGGTGAACACAGAAGGAAATCATGAAGTTGTTGAGTGTGTCAGATAAACACAGAAATTTTTGTCCTTTAACCTAAACCTAAGCACCCTAAATTTTATTTCATCTTGTATCTGTCTTTGAAAATGAAGTTGTAATGGACTACAGTTAGAATACTGTTAAGCACATTTAAAAATAGAATTTAGTATATGATATGACAGTCTGTTTGCCCAGAGGAAAAAATGTGCCCCTCATACAAGCTTTTATACTTCACAGCTTTAGCGATCTATTGCTCGTTTGTGGTGTTGTAGGTGAAAACACAGGGTCTGAAATAGGTAGGAATTAGGATAACAACAAATTTTCAACATTTGTAGCACACTGCATTGCTTTTTGCTACGTGGATAAGTCTTGGGGTGAACAACCTTTTCTGCCCATAGAGTCCATGAGGGCCCTGGTGTCATAGAACAGGTCTCAAAGAAGAAAATATGCTGAACAGGTCAAAAACAATGAGAAGCCCTGAAGAAAACAAATATGCTCAGCTCTGCTTCTCTCAAAAACCTAGGCAACCAACTCTAAAATTCAAGACAGCATTTCAACTCATATCATTGTAATACCTGTGATGGTCCTCGCCTGCTCTATTTCTTTTCCACAGAAACCAACAGTAACAAAGGCAGCAGTAGAAGTTCGCCTTGTGGCAAAGAAGCTAGTTACAAAAGAGACTGATTATTGTCTGGTATTGTCTCCCTTGAAGCCATGGAAGACAATGTTCTAACTCAGTAGGTATCTAATACATAGAATAAAAACAGGGAAAATATTTATTAAAAACAGGAAGATCTTCCCTAAGAAGGGAAAATATTCAGTATACAAAGGATATGGTAGAAATTATAAAAATAATTATTCTAAGAGAATTAACATTTTCCCTGGAAAATATTCCATGAAAAATTTTGAAGTCTAGAATTTTTCTTAAAATACAGTGGTAGTAGCTAATTTTCTTGAGCACTGAAGATTGCTGATCTGAACTAAGTTATTATACAGCCTAGCAATTCTAATATGTCTACTACTGACTCAGAAGAAACACACAAGTTGATCAATTCCATTTGTAATTACATTTGGGAAAAGGGATTATGGAGACAAATATACTCAGCTGTTTTGTTCCCATGTGTTTAACATGAGATTAATCACTGAATCAATCTTTCCCATGGTCTTACAGTATTGATGAATTCTAATCCTTTTCTAAGTCATGAAAAATCTAGTTCCAACATCAGGGTCCTTAAGAACACAAATGAAAGCATTAACTTCATGAAGTAATTTTTTCTCACACCCTTGAATTATAGTCAGCCTACTACTGGATAGAAATGAGTGTCATTAGTTATGTAAATATATATTTCATATTTCTCATTCATATTGCTACTTTAATTTTTATTTAAAACTAAACATGAAGACTTCCTTTTAAATTCTAAAATATATCAATTTTCAGTTCTTCTGTCCCAGACACTATATTCTGTCATGACATGCCTATGACCTTAATATGTTCTTTTCAAGGGGAAAGGAAATTGATCCTTTCATTTAAGAAGACACCTTCAACAGTCACATAACATCCAATAATTTTACATAAAGCTGACAAAAAACCTAAGTTCACGTCCATCTACAGTAAATGGCACATACATGAGAGCAAAGACTTCTATTATTGCAGGGTCAATATACCTTTAATTCTGCTCTTCTACTCTTATTTTTCATCCATTCACAATCCTCTTTCATTAAACTAATGGGACTTTTAACTCCTGATTTTTGCCTTGATAAGAGATATGTCATCATGATCCTTGTCATGATGTCATGATATTTGTAGGAGTTGCAGGATTTGCATCCAACAAACAAACAAAGGAATTAAAGAGCACAGGGTGCAAAACATTATCATTCTAGTCCGTTCTTCAAGAGTGCCTTTCTTATGATAGCATCCCTGAACATACTTAGGATTGATGTATGTAATTTGACTCTTGTTCTGGTACATAGAGCAGACAATTTCTACATAGTAAAATTGCCATGTTCTGGCTCATTTGCTCTTATGCGAGACTTAGAGTCATGAAATAAGTTCCAAAGAGGTAATATGTGGACACTGATGGAAAGACCATACATACATACATATAGTGTGCTTATAATTTTTCTTTTTGTTAGGTAGAATTAATCAGATTACAAAGAAATTTTAATTGCATATGGTATGCTGCAGGATTTTCAGTAATATTTTGATGGAGTAATAGGACATATATTTTAAATAAATTTTAAAGTAAACTGTATTCAAATGTATTTTCAACATCTTCCAGAATTGGGCCAACTGTCAAAGTAAACATATCAATTAGAGAAATAGTTTCTTAAAATGTAACATTTTATAATACTTTCACCTGTGAAAAAGTTATAAGAGGAAAGAATTACTATTTCTTATTTGCAATTTTTTAAACTTTCTGAACGGAAAACAAATCAGAGAAAAACAAAAGAAGAAAATGAGCCCTTGTACACAGCTGCATTTATTAGAGAAGGAAAAGAAAAATATTGAAATACTTCAAACTAAATTTGAAAATAATAGGCTGGAGAGGAGAATTGGAGTCACAAATTATAAAGATCATGGGTTGGGATAAGAACAACTAACTGGAAATGGCAATGAGGTAAGAAAACAAAAAGTAACAGCAACAAAATTAACAACAAAACTGTACAAGAGAGTACACACAAAATGCTCACCGCTGGACCTGACTGGACTGCTCTATGCTCCCCTGACCCAGAAGCAAGCTCTTCCCTTGTACCTGGAAAATGACATGAGGCAGTACAGAAAAACCTCTGCGTCTTGCCATCGCCTCTGCTGCCTACTGCAAAAGTTAACCCTGTCCTGGCTGAACCCAGGACACTAGGGAATGAATTTGACATTTGTTCTTACTAATTTCATGTAGTCTACAAAGGTTTTTCTATAAAGGTCTTTCTATAAGGCCTTTTCTACATTCAAGAGAATCAACAGGTTCTTATAATTTAGCGTCATTGGCAAACTCAGTGTGCCCTCAGCTGTGATGTCTAGTCAATGACAAAAACATTGCTGAGAACTACAAGTGAAATTGAACCCTGAGAAAAACCTCTGATGACTGGCCTCAGACACTTATTTTCTTAGTTACTATCACTCTTAGAGCCTGACTCTTCAGATGATTGTTCACTCATTTTATTGCGTACATGCCTAGCTATGTATTGGACATTTGATCCAGAAAGATACACTGAAAGGTGTACTAAAATTTTGCTAAAATAAAAAAAGCCCAAACAAATGCAATGCTTTGCCTTCAACCACTTTGCAGGTAAGCTTGTCATGAAGTGATATGGAATTACACATATGTAAAAACATCTATGGCCTGCCCAAGGTGGTAGCATTCTACTTCTTTTGTTTTCTTGCCAAAATACAGTCTCTCTTTAAAAAGGCCTGCTAGACAGACTACAATACTACAGGGTTCTCAAGTCACCCGGTGTAACTCCAAGTTCTGTGGCATGGTCCTCTTCAAAGTGAGAATTTGTTCATCATTGGTTGACTCTGCTTCTGAGAGCAGTTTAGTGAGCATTGTACAATTACTACTTTAAACAATAAATATAAAGGTACACATATAAGTAATTAGGCATATTTTATATTTTCCTGTTGGTTATTTTTGTAGTAACATTAATAATGAAATACATGCTTGCTGCTACTATTGAAATATATATACCTTCTTATCTGCTAGTTATTTTCTAGTAACTTAGATGTATTCTCTTTATTAATCATAACCTTACTCAGTTTTTAGTAATAATTTGCAATAATCTGTTATAAAGAAATTTGGGAAATAAAATTTCTGTGTTGTTCTGCATTATGGAATCATACAAACCCATCTCTATATAACCACAAGCTCAGCAACCATTTTGTTTTTTGAACAGCTTCCAGTCCTGGAAGTGCTAAAAAACTTGTCAATATGGGACTTGAAAACATTGTTTGGTCGTGAACATGGTGGAGGTCTAGGCTGATGTTTGGGCTTGATAATTTTAAAAATATTTTCCCACCTTAATTATTCTATGTTTTTATCTTCAGTACTTAAAATTACTATATAGGGATTAAATATTTTGTTCAAGTCATTAGATTATGTTCAAGTAGCTTTAATTTTTCTGCTAAATTTTTCTCCAGTACATGCACCGCCTGATTGAATTCACAATTTTTTAGGCACAATCTCCACCCCTGAATTTATTTGGTTGGATGGAAAATTCTAAAAGCTGAGATTAAAAAATGAAATCAGTAAATAGTTCCAAATGATAAAAACATAATGATAAAAAAGTTTAATTTGATGTTTAAAATTTAAATAAGTATTTTTATTTTCATAATGTGTGAAATCAGTAAGAATAATAGATTGAAAGAAGTAGTCACAATGTCAACCACTATAGGTGCAGCCTATATATTATCAATTTAGACCCAAATCTTTAACAGATACAAAGAAAATTTTGGGTGACCTAAAACTTATGTTGCAGGAGTTGAAGATTTTCAATTAGTTGATAAAAACCAACATTATTCCATATTAATTCTTCCCCATTGTTTGGCTTACCCAGGTGTTAAAGGATGTTTCTTGGATGACTTCTTAATATCTGTACATGTACTCTAGTTTATCCTTACAGTATTTGCTTAATGACGTGTAATTAGAGATAGGTATGGAATTAAAAAGTATAAAAGAAAAAAAAATTACTTTTGGGAAAAGAAAATTTATTCTTAGTTTATCTAATCTTCAGAATATACAAGCAGGTCAAAAAAGTTCATGATTGCAGTATCTACTAAAAGGACATTCTGACAAATCTGAAAGAATTACATTTTTCCAAATATCCCAGTGGGAGACATTTATGTAGAAGACAAGTAAATAATTTTCTCTTTTAAAATAGTTTAAAATCTTTTCATATTTGATGACTCTAACAGAAGATCCTGTTGGATTATAGTCTTTACTAGAACTTGAAATGTATAACCCTAGTTTTACACAGTAAGTTCCAGTTTGATTAAAACCCAAAGATATTTACCTTCTTTACATCTAATATATTTGATGTTTGAATAATTATTCAGTGGCCTTTTGCAGACTGCAACCTACTAAAGCCCACAAAAACTTATTAAAATACCCTCAATTTCTGTTGCAATAAGATGCATGCAGCTGATTTTTTTTTCAACTGATAGTAAAATTTTTCCAAGCCCAGATGAAAAGTAGTTTTTTTAATCTCTTCCATTTGAAGTCTACATTCTCTTCTGTTCATAAAAGGCTGCTATTATTCCTTTTCCTTTTGAATGGTAGTTTAGTGTATTTGGAATTGTGAGAATAATTTTGTTACATTTCTTCAATTTGACTGAGTGGTTTCAGAAGCTGTATGTATACATTTAAACCCAGAAATACTATTTTTTTTTTTCTAAAGCAACCAGTTCATATTATTTACCCTGCCTAGCAAGATCCACCATCATTTTCAGAATTGCTTTCACCATCAGGCTTAGCGGCTTAAAATGCTTTCCTGTCACAGTTCTATAATTTCATCTGTATGTGGTAGAAACCACTGTCTGTGTTTGCTTTTCATATTGACAGACGTCTTTTCAAAGAAAAAAACATTATTTTCCAAAGAAAGCCTGGAAACACTGAGTCTATTTATAATCTCACTTTTAGAAGCTTGTTTCCTTCATGCCCCAAGCACTGTTTTTCCTTGCAGGTAATAAAGTTACTTCCTTTGTAATTTTGGCTGTTCTGTAAACTATGAAGCTACAGTAAGAAAGAAAGAGATACTCTCCCATATTAAGGCAAAAGCCAACTTTTCTTCCTAGAAAAGAAATAAACTCCTTGAAAAATATCTATAATTAGTGATTCTTATACATAGCAGATTCATTGAAGTTCAAAAGCAGTGATTAGTCAGGAAGAACAAGTTATATTATTTATCACAAAAACATTCTATAGAATCAGTAAAGGCAATTACCAATTATGAACTGAAGTATCTAAGGAAAACTTGGGCCTGTTCTTGTCTGTGACTAAATATTTATTATAAGGATATGTAATTAAAAGGAATGGTACTGGAATATCACAAGCTAAACATCAGTACTAGTGTCTGAGTTATTTGGGGGTTATTATGCAGAAACACGTGCATGTTGAGACGGTTAAGTATGCTAATAATCTCTGATAATGATTTTTTTGCAGAAGAAGCTTAATAGACCTTGAACCTCAGACACTAGTGCTGGAAATATTACATCAGTGACATTCATCTACAAAACAGTATCAGGAGTCTCCCTCCATGATATCCTAGTCTTAAGAGAACTTTCTGGAAGAAAAAAGAAATTGTGCATTTTTCTCTTTTCTGTAGCTTTAAATTCTGGGTGTCCTAGACCCCATGTTATGTTTTTTATTGCCAAGCTAAGATACATAAGTTCTCTCCCTATGTAAAGTCCCAGAGAGCAAACTGATCGCAGGGCCTACAGCACACTAAATTGACAGTTAAGGTCAGGACTATTCCAATAGTGCATTTCTGATCCATCATATCCAGTTAGAATATAGAAAGGCTTTCAAGAAATATTATTTAAGATCTGTTGTAAACACAATTTACTCCGTTTTGACCTGTGCTGGGGACACCAGAAGAGGAGAAGATGACTGGGGTCTGTAGCATGAATGGACAATTTTCTGTTCTCCTGTCAATTGCCATGAGTCTGAAATATTCTTCCCATCAGCCACCCATGTCAACACACAGGCAATATCCTTTTGGTTTTTTGAGTCTCAGGAAAGTTCTGGTTTACAGTGTGTCTTTTAGCAAAGTTCTTCTAAATGAGCTATTTGGTTTTTGAACAGTACTTCCATTCCTTCAATTTAATAAATTTTTTGTCATATGAAATGGTTATTTTATTACAATATATATTAAAAATATATTCCTTTCAGATCTTGAAAAAGCATAAGCATGAATAAGCAAAATGAATTATTAGGAGATTATAGGAACAGTAATAATAAAAACATCTCAAATGAGAACAACACAAATGAATTTAATTCCAGGATAAAAGAGATTAGGAATGCTGGTTCTTTGAAAAGTTGGTTCTTATGTTCTCCATCTTTCAATTTCTGTGTTTTGTAGAATGACAATGTGTAATCAAAGATAGTAGCAAAGAGGTATCATGATACACTGAACCACAGGCATGGGCATTCTTGAAAACTACTAGTAGCTGAGGGACATATTTTATCTAAATCCTGAAAGAACAGCTTTGGAATTAAGTCCCACAAGACACCATTCACAGTCAAATGTGTTTTCTGTCTCTGCAGTAAATATTGCAGACAAAGCAGACGTGGGTTGGCACATGTTTGGGCAGATATTTGTTGATACTTCAGAATCCATTTTTATTTTGGATTGTGTTTTAACTGCGTGTGTAGAGATACTTCAATGTGATATCCTTTCTTTCTCTATACTCTTACAAATGACAATGGGTACTATTTAATATCATGCTTACTCAAGATTCACTGCTTAGAAGAAGCTTAAGGAAAATTTGATCAAGACTGGGACACCTGTGAAATTGATACTTTCCCTATCCTACCTTTTCTTGAGTAAGTTCATTTATAAAATGTTGATGTCACATTTGTAGTTAAACTCAAAGTTTACATATGTCAGTAAAACTTCATTCATATTAACAGACTCTGCTAGATCACGTCTGTAGATCATGTAAATTAGATTCTTTTTATACACAATTTCTATAATTTATTGCATTTTGTATAGGAAAATGAAAACATTAGCAATGCCATCATGAAGATTCTAGAAGACTTCATTTTGACAGTAATATAATGGAATTTTCCATAGGTAACACTAATGTAAGAAAAACCAATCATCAACTGTTGCATCCCAGGTTTGGGTTCAGATTAGGGGTTCTGATCTATGTTAGCTAGCCGAGTGTTGTGTACCCCCACACACCCCCTGTGTTTCTCCTCCCCCCTCCCCGGTAGTTTGCTCCGGGTCTCTTACTATTGGATCTTCAGCCTGCCACTCCTGTAACCACTCCCCGTCCCGTCCGGAGAGTTCGGTGTCTGTCACCCCGATCCCACAACCCCGTTTGCCCCGGAGCCCGGGGTCTGCCCCTGTTGCATCCTCGTTGGGTGCCGTGGTCTACGTCATCACCATGGCGCCTGTCCCCATTGGGCGGGGGAGCTTCTGCTCTCCTCAACCCGCCCCTGATAAAACCCTGCACCGCCCGGATCTTGGGGCCATTTTCCCCCATGTGGGCGCTAGAAGCAGGTTGCAGCTTCTCCACTGCGGCTCCCTGCGGCCATTAAAGCTTTTCAGCCTCCCTCGTGGGCAAAGTGGAATTCCTTCCTTCTTTGCCTTCATCCCTCGCATGTGGCGGTAGAAACCGCGGCCAGCCCCACCCGGAGCGTGGAATGGAGCCGCGCCCGGAAACAAGTGGTGAACCCGGTCTCCGGAGAGAAGCAGTGCCACTCCAGGCGCCAGAGCTGCCCGGGGCCGGGAGAGAACAACGGAACGCCGCAATCAACCTATTAAATCTGGTTTAGAAGTACACATCTTTCTCCTGTATTAGAATTTTCTAAGTTTCTCCCCAGCTTTTCAGCAGTGTCTGTGGGAAATGTGTCTGTGTCTCCATTTTGACATGTGCACTACTTTTCATATTCCATATGAATGCTATAGTAAATGGTGAAAACTAGTTATCAAGTAGCAAGCTCCTGTATGGCACATGGCATTTGTCAGCTACATTGCTAATCAGTTTGTTTTGCTGAGTTTGGGAACATATTAACACAAACAATAATGAGTGAAAACACTTCCTTCTCCCTGCCCAAGGTGGATGTGAATGGTTTTATATTGCAGACTTCCATGGATGTTGCTTATCCTTATTTTGGAATTAATGGATTCTGTCATCATCTTGCTGTAAGAGAAAAATAACCTATAGTGAGGAGCTACTGAAATCTGCCCTGAGGCATTGAATTCCTGGATATCAGGATACATGGAAGGATGTGGGCAGGTTCCTAGGGTGGTTATCACCCTCCTTTGCCTGGGACTTTACACCTGAACAGGTAAACAACCCTAACAAACTGCCCTATGACCAATAGAAGGGTGTCTTGTTTACCCCCATGAAAACCAGCAGCTTCTGGCTCTGTGCTGGGGCCTGGCCTCTGCCTGTTGAGCCACTATTCACTACTCTCAGAGGACTGCAGTTGAGGCAGGAACCGAAATTGCATTTGAGGACACTATGGCTGAGACAGGGACTCAAACCACAACAACTACAGTAATTGTCCCTGTAGTGAAAACAAAAAATGAACAAGGCAAGTTACTGATAGTAAGGGAGGGAGAAGAAAAGGAAGAAGAAAAAGAAGAAGAAGAAGAGGAAATAAAAGCAGGAAAGGGGAGGTTAGGTTAAGAAGCAGGTTCTTCAACAAAGAAATCAAAAGGAGCGAGGCAAATCAAATGGGAAACAACCTCTCAATATATCATACTACCAGCATATACACAGTGTAAGTGGGTAGCATTAATTACACAATGAACCCAAATAGGAAAACCCAGTTTGTCAGGAATCCTAGAACAGATTATGGCCTGCCGGGAAGCCAGTGATTTTGAGCATTGCCTGAGAAGGTGACAGGTGACCAAGAAGCACCACCATATATCAAGTTACCAGACAATGGAAGAGGCTATACTGTATTTACTGATGGATTCTGCCATGTGACAGGAAACCACTGGAGGTGAAATGTTGCTGTGTGGAGTCCCACGCAATGAGTCATTGAGGCTGCTGAAGGGAAAGGTGTCAAGACAATTTGCAGAAAAGAAAACCATTCAACTAGCCCTAGAGACTGCTGAATGAGAAAGGTGGCCTGAACTCTGCATTGATGGATGGTGGCTAATGCCATATGGGGGTGGCTGCAGCAGTGGAAGAAAACCAATTGGCAACGCAGGGGTAAACCCATCTGGGCTGCTGCATTGTGGCAGGACATCACTGCATGTGTAGCAAACATGATTCTGAAGGTACCTTGTGTGGATGCTCATGCGAGACATGCATGAGTTGTTTGGGGTTTTTTTAATCTGTGGGGGTTTTTTATCTGCAGACATTATATTTCTTTTTGCAGCTAGTAAGAGGATCTGAGAAGCTGACTGACAGAAAAACCTAGATGTCATGATGCTGAAAATATGTATTCTTTTCTGGGTCTTTTGTGGACTTTTTTTTTGTCTAACTGGAGTCTACAAAATTGCCATACAATACTTCACCAAAAATAACTGCAGGGTTTTTTTTTTGGGTTTTTTGTTTTGTTTTGTTTTGTTTTTTATCAAATCTTTATATAATGGCTGTGTAAGACAATATTTTTAGCACAGTCTTAAGCCATAAGAACACTAATGCAGACAAATCAAGATTTCAAATCAAGATTTCATCAAGCAATTGACCAAAAGCCTGCTACAATCATTGGAATGATTCCCACTGACCTCAGTGGGGGCCCAGATGTGTGCAATTCTAATGTGCTTAACAAAATTCACTCAAATAGCTAACCATTTAACTGGATTGTGTGTCCTCTGTGGAAGACTTAGGCCTTACCAGGAGAGCTGAAGAACTTAGCAGTAAATCATGTCACCAGGAGTGAGAGCTTAGATGGTTATTGAACATTGTGATTTTTTGCACTGTTTGAACAGAAAGAAAGTGCTATTGATGGCTCTCAAACTCAACTGTAGCACAACTTAGCATGACGCACCATCATTCTTGTAAGCATTTCACCACAAGAGTTAATCATAAATCATAAATAGTTGTGATGTGTTTTCTTTTAATACATGAGGGTGTCTGAGGAAATGCTCAGGCTTCCAGATTGTAAAGGTTCAGCTTCATCTCTCTACTGGAGTTCACATAATGGCTGCTGCAGTGGTAGGTGAGGATTTGTATTTTACTTGGAAACATACTTTCAAAAGAGGCAAAAGATTGCCAGAAGTTTATGTCATCAGTCTGCCATTTGGCAGGCTCGTTCTTCTCTTTCAGCATCAATAAGTAACAAGCAGTTTCCTGCTGCATTTCTAAAGTGGCTTAGGAAAAAAAAAAAAAAAAAGGACAAAACATTCCTTCTCTTCTTTCCCCAGCAGATTTTAAAGTCAAGTCATTCACTTCATCCATAGAGTGATTTGTGTTACCAGGGTGACTGATGACCTTGGGTTTGTGTTGAAATCCAAACATTTTCTGTCTTTTAGCACAGCAGAATATTCACTGTAGAATGCTTCTCCACCACTAATCACCTGATTATACAGTCAGGGAACAAAAACTCTGCCACAGGACTTCGGTGGAGGAGAACATGTTCTAAATTTCAAATAACAAGTTACTGAAGCCAGGGGCTCATCAGCAATTCCATAGCTTAATACTGTTACCTTTGGGTGTCTGCTGCTTGTTTAACAATTTGACAGCTATTGATGACTAATTAACAAGCCTGTTAACAGTACCCACGGGGAAAGAAGGTTGTATTGCTGTGCTTAACAGAGATAAACTTTGATGAAAGAATTAAAAGGAATCATATGCCCTTCCCAACTGTGGCAGCACTGCACTCTGCCTTACCTGCCTAAGGAGCCCATTGTGCTAAGGATTGAACCTGGAGTTACGTGCTAACAGTCAAATGAGGATATGTGGAAATTAGATTTGCAGAAATGGGTAAGCCTTGGTTCTTTGCACCATTTCTCACATCAGCTTTTGTTTAAAGCTTTGTAAAGTCAGGGAACCACGTAGCTCGAAAACAGAAGGAACAGAATTAGCAATCGGAATTACCAAAACACTACTTCTTCTTTCCTAGAGAAAATTCAAGATTTATTTCTACCCTCACATGAAGCAAACCAGTTCAGCTGGACAGAAAAGACAGAAATCCAAAGATAGAGAAGCTGCTTTTCTCACCAGGATTCATCTTTTGTTGACAAATCTGTTTACTTTTTGCTTTCTGATTCATTTAGGTTGTGTAAGATAAAGATTAAGTATGATTGGGATAATAAGAGAAAAATAATTATAGTAAAATCTTCTCTTCTTGATAGACCTTCGGCATCAAAAATTCAGGACATCATATTTGAGACAGAAGAGTCTCTGACTAGCAGTGTTGCTCAGGGAATAAAATATCAGTTTGATTAGGGCAGAAATGGTGAGTCAGACCTTACTTGTCTCTATTTTTGCATAAATATGATTTTTTTTTTAAGTTAACATAAAGGAAAAGATAACAGAACAATGACATCAAGGTAAAACACCTATTTTTTGACATTTCAAAAAAACCTTAATTTCCTTTTCTAATTTATTATTATTGTAAACACAGTTAATCCCTTTTTTCATGTAAAGTACATAGAATAATTTTTTTCATTTCACACCCCTGAAACAATATTTTTAAACAATTAAAATATTCTTCTTATAGTTTCTTTTTTGGGAGGAGTAAATATATTCTTTAAACCACCTATTCCTGTAAATAATTTTAATAAAAATATAAATGAAAAAAAGTTTTAGAATATTCTCATCTGACAATAGTACTTTCATTTTCTAATCTTTACCCTCTTTTTGCTGCTGCAGTAAGAAAAAGAGTTTAACTTCTTAGCATTTACAGGCTACACTTTTAGTAGCGGTCCTGTTTTCTTCAGCAAAAATTAAGAAAATGTCTTGTCTTGAATTGCATAGCTATAGCATTTGTTCAAATGCAGCAAAAATTACATTCAATAAAAAAGGATTATCTTCCAATTTTCTCAGTAGTGGTAGATAGCAGAGTACAAAATTGTAAGCTATATTACTTGGGATGTGAAAATAAAATTACAATTCCTTATTTAGCTACCATCATCAAATGAGTATCTCGAGATCATACCAGAGAAAGGACAAAATTTAAATCTGTGCAATGTGGTGTTTTCAGATGTGTGTAGTGAGTAATTTTTTTGCAGCATGTCAGCATAATTACTGTGCCCTGAAGACAAAAATTAACTGGTGCATTGTGATAAAGGTTGCTTTGAATGGAATTGACACTGTGTGTGCAACTCAGCAAGCTCATAAGAGTATTAAACATAGTGAAAGTGATAGCATGCCATTAAATAAACTTCAAAATCATCTGTGCAGGATTATACTTTATTTAATTTGATTCTTCTATTTTCGGTTTCACATGGGAGACACTATAATGTTATCTTCATCAAGCCAGTTTGCTCTTCTCACTTTAACAATCAAGGATCCTTGTTGCTTGGCTTTAGATGTCATCTCAGGGGAGCACACCAATGCCTCTGAAAAACCTTATCTGGAAATGACACAGCATTTGGTGTGCTTGTAGCCTACCTGATGTCGGAATTTTTCTTTTAATGGCTGTCAACAAACACTAGAAAACTAGTTGACACTGAGCGTTGTTTCATCAGTGCAACAAGAAAAATAATAATGAAAGAGATTTTTACAAGAAATCAAGCTAGCAAAAATCAAGCTGTTTATTGTTTTAAAGTAAACAAATAAAATACAATCTTTTGTTTGCCAGTTTTCCAGGGAAACCATCCCATGAACTCTGAAGCACAAAGGCTGGCAGTGAACAGTGTTTACTTATTCTGCCACAGGGGAGTAAGTACACAATGAACTAATTATGTGACACGGTTTGACTCCACGTAGATGAGATAAAACCCTCAGCAGGAGCAAGATTACACATCAGGCTAGGTGGAGGATTGTCACTGCCTTCTGCTATCTGTACCTGTAACCACCTGAAGAGATAACACTGGTAGTGCAGAAATCAACAACAGAGAAAAAAAGCCCCCCGCTTCCCATGAAAATATATTTACAGTATGGTAGTGGGCAAAAAAGTAGATAAAACTAAATAGTCAGAATCAAAGCAGTGATAGAACATATGCAGTAGAAGTTAGCAAATATATTTTGTAATCTTTATAAATTGTGGTGGAGGGTGATATGTTCATAGGAAAAGGAAAAAAATAATGAACAGAGATGTAGTAAAAGGCTTCTAAATTACCTGTGGAACTAGCTGGTATGAGTAACAGACCTAGCAAATGAGTAGAATATTACTGAGAAAAAAAAAGAGACGATGGAAAGAAAAAAGAGTCTTTTGTTGGTAACCATTAAAATTTTAACATTAGAAAACTGACTATTATGGAAAACAGAGATAAGAGGTAGTATTTGACTGAAAATAATCTTTACTTCTTACTTGCCTTGGATTCCATTTTTTTTTTTTTGTCCCTTTATCTACACTGAGCCACAAATATCACATAGGACTTAAAAATCAGTGATGTTTTGGTATATTGAAATCTTTGGAAAATTAAATAAGAGGTTCAAATGCTGACATCAAGCTATTCTGTTCCACAAGCCCAGTTCATTATTTGCTTTGGCTTTATATGTTCCTCAACTTCAAAACTGAAAAAAAGTTCCACAGTAACCAAAGAGAATACTGAATGCCAAATTTGCACATTTATTTCACTCTTTTTCTGCTCAGAATCTGCATACAAGTGCACAGAATTGGAATCACAATATGAACTCAGATGGTATAGTCCAGTAATTAGAAACAGAGAACCCATGGAAAATAAAATATTCTAATGAGGATTTTAGCCACGGTTGATGATATTGTAACTTAAAAGATAGATTTGAATATTTCCTGACTGAGAGACAGAAAAACATTTTTTTGAGTCTACATCTTTGGATATTTACCTGGACAAGAGAAATATATACTTCAGTCTCTGTCCAATTAATATTTAAGCATTATAATTTAATTATGAAAATTTTAGGAAAATTTGTTCTTGAAGACCAACTTTTTATGTAGTAATGATTATTGTAAAGTTAATATTTTGTTTCCTTTCTCTTGTCTAGCTGATATTAAATTTACCAAAAAGACTTTAAGCAGACATAAGTTCAAAAGCCTCAGGACAGAACACTCTACACTATGGTGTTGAGTTTTTTTTTGGCTAAAATGAAATGGGAATTCACTTTTCCTCAAACAGAATGAGAGCTGAATCTAGACTTCTTAGGTAAATCCTATAATCATTGGCCATCAGAAAGGAAGAAGCTTGTATGTTCTAAGAAATATAAATAGTTTAAGGTTTGCTGTCTTTTTTAAATAGAAAACTGAAGCTTTCTTTATTTTCAAACTAGTGACAACCACTCGATGTGAAAAAAACCTCTGTTTTATGCTTTTAGTTCCCAAACACGCATGAAAGACAAGACATCCTCTTGCATTGCTTTCCTGATGCTGTGTCTTTCTCAGCTCCCTGATGGCTTTGAAATATTGCTAATTTTTAGATAGAAATTTTGTCCAGGAGCATGAACATTCCCCAAACAAATATCGAAAATAAATTTTAGTTTTCAAAAATTATATAACCTGTAAAAGTTTTTTTTAAATAAGCCTACTAATATTGAAGTATTGATTCATTGTTCTGATGTGAGTAACATAGCATAAATCCTGATTGTGAAGACAAAACCAAAAGGAAATTACAAGCCAAGGCCCACCTAGAATTGAGTCTGGCCATGTATATAGATAGGCTTCTATAGATAGGCTGTAAGCAAAAAAAAAAAAAAGACTAGGGATAATGTGGGCCCTCTCTGCAAGGGAATGAGAGACCTGGACAAAGAGAAGGCTGAGGTTCTCAGTGACTTCTGTGCCTTGGTCCTCAATGGCAAATGCTCCAGCCATGCTGGCCACAATGAGAAAGGCAAATGTAGAGACTGGGAGAATAAAGATCCTGTGTCCACTATAGGAGAATATCAGGTTCATGACCATCTAAGGAACCTTGTGAGTGTGCACAAGACTCAGGAGATCTTGAGCTAGCCTGCATATGAAGTTGCTAAGCCACCATTTATCATTTTTAAAAAAAAACAAGGCAGTCAGGTGAAGTGCCTGATAACTGGAAAAAATTTGTAAAATTGAATTTGTAAAAAAAAGAGAAAGTGAAAGACGTGAACAGCTATGGACCAGTCAGTCTCACCTCTTGTCAGTTGAGATGATGGAGCAAATTCTCCTGGAAACTATGCTAAGTCAAATGGAAAACAAAGAGGTGATTGGTAAGAGCCAACATGATTTTACAAAGGGGAAGTCACCCTGAAAAATTTGGTGACTTTCTATGAAAAGGCCACAGCATTTAAGGATACAGGCAGAACAACTGATATTTTCTACCTGGACTTAGCAAAGTTTGACACTGTCCCACATGACATTCTTGTCTCTAAATGGTTTGAGGGATGGGGGACTCAGTGGATAGAGAACTGGCTGATAGGCTGTGCTCAGAGTTGTGGTCAATAGCTTGCTGTCCATGGGGAGAGCAGTGAAGGGTGTTGTCCCTGAGGGGTCAGTACCAGGGCCAAAACTGTTCAACACCTCTGTAGGTGATGTGGACAGTGGGACTGAGTGCACCCTCAGCACATTCACTGACCACAGCCTGTGTGGTGCAGCCGACACCCTACAGGGAAGGGATACCATCCTGAAGGACCTGGACAGGCTTGAGAGGTGGGCCATGCAAACCTCATGACATTCAGCAACGAGAAGCAAAAGGTTCTGCTTATGGGTCATGGCAATCCTGGATACACCTGTGGGTTGGGAGGAGAAGTGATGAAAGCAGCCCTGTGGAGAAGGACTTGGGGGTGATGGTTGATGCAAAACTCCAATGACCCAGCCATGGGCACTCACAGCCCAGAAAAGCCAGATGTGTCCTGGGCTGCATCCAAAGCAGGGTGGGCAGCAGGGCCAGGGAAGGGATTCTGCCCCTCTACTCTGCTCTGGTGAGACCCCATCTGCAGTGCTGCAGTGTGGTGTCTCCAACATAAGAAGGACATAGAACTGTTGGAGCAAGTCCAGAGGGGGCTATGAGGTTCATAAAGGAATGCAGTTCCTTTCCTATGATGACAGCTGAGAGAAGAGAAGGTTGTTCAGCCTGGAGAAGAGAAGGTTGTGTGGAAACCTCACTCATCAGGAATTGTAAGTGATAGGACAAGGGAGAATGGGTAAAAACTGAAAGACAGTAGGTTTAGATTAAATATTAGGGAGAAATTCTTTGCTATGAGGATGATAGTCACTGGAACAGGGTGTCCAGAGAAGTTATGGATGCCCTATCCCTGGAAGTGTTGAAGGCAGGCTGGATGGGGCTCTGAGCAACCTGATCTGGTCAGAAGGGTAGGAACCTCATGGCAGGAGAAGCTGAGTGTAGGTGGTCTTTAATGCCTATTCCAACCTCATCACTTTCTATGATTCTATGCTGCTCTGATGTACAAGGTAAACTTCACTTATTCCCCTTACTGAAATTATGGCTGTTAATGAAATAATAATTAATTTTACTAAAAGAGGATTTTATCCTGTGCAGTATTTGGACTTCTATGAAAATTTACGTTGTAATTGCTGGAGCAATGAAAAGAAATAGATCGTGTTGTCATAAAAAGTTGATGCAAACAATACACCCACATAAATTGAATGCATGAATGAAAGGGATGAGATCGAATATAAGCAGCTAAGATCTTGAAAAAAACTTTGTTGCATCTACTTTCAATGAAATTAAAACTTTTAAACTCAATCACATAGATCTTGTAAAAAGAGAAATGTACCAGTGGCCTTGAAAAGTAAAAACCTATCTAGCATCACATTGAAGGAAACTGGCAGTACTGCAGGCTTTGCAAATAATATTCTCCCTCAAATTATGCATAGAAATATTGCTAAAAAAAAAGGCATTCAATTTGCAACTGCATTCATTTTTGTGATGTGTATAATTCAAAATCACTTGTATTTCTAATTTTTATTTCAATTTTTTTGAGAAATAAATTTATTTTCCCCTCTCCCCCCTGAAAAAGTCAATCACCAACCAATGATCCAAAAATGACAAAGATTAAAGGGTATCAGAGGATCAGTACTTATATAGTATTGATTCTCTAAGACACTAATTAAGCCAAATATCTGATTTTAAAATGTCTTCAATAAGGTGATACTTCCATCCACTTAATGACACTTGAAAATGTCGGTCACATGGACTATGGAGTCAGTGTATGTCAAAGGATCAAAGCAGCCCAAGAAAGCAGAAATTGACAATTTCTGGAACCCTGACAGACAGAATCTCTATAAGGCCATGAGGAAATGCACCACCACAAAAGAATGCCCCTGCATCTCTTTCTTAAGTTTATCATTAATTTTTGCATTGTGCTGTCAATTCTCCATACTGAGGTCAGATGTAAGTCTGAAAATAGTTGGAATTTAGGCTTTTTGTTATTTCAGCTGCCACCACAGCAATGTTTCAGGGAATAATTCTAGGAGGAAAGAATAAGTGTGACATGATACTCTCACAATCCTGTAGTGTACTAGTTACCCTCTACCTATAAAATGTGGAGGTGATTTACATGACAGGAAAAAACAGGCTCAGGGGATACAGTCTTAAGAGAATCTGTCTCTGAAAAGGAATTGGCTTTTATGCAGGCATATATTTATGAGGTAAATTTGCTCAGTGTCTCAAGGAAAGGTCTAGATGTTTATCATGTCTCAAAGACAATTTCTGCCCAAAAATAAATTGGTGGAGGCTTTCTCCATCAGATTAAATATCTTCAGTGTAAAGATAACAGCTTTCCTCTATCAGATTAGCTATGAATTGTTTCAATGTGAACAAGCCCATGTTTCACCTAACTTTTTTATTGGATATGACTGAAAACTCTTATATAAACTGTTAAGAAAATCAAGAACAGCAGCAAGTTCTGTGAAAAAAAGTCCAAATAAATAGTTTAACACTGAGAAATTGAATAAAATCGTCTAAAAGAAACATTGGGCTCTCCTAAATGATAACATACTTTATAAATATACACAGTCTAAAGACAAGAGCAAAGAATGCAGAAATGTAAAATGGGAATCTCCTCTTTTCTCACTGTTATAAACAGTGTCTGATTTTGTTTCAGAGCAAATAAATTCTCCTTTTTGAGACTTCCCGTGGTCTACAGAAAATAACCAATCAAATGATTGGGTGAAACAAGTACAGGGAACAGAGAACATCCTTTACCTTTTTATAAGATTTCTGACTTTATAACACATTTTTTTTCAAACCATGACTAAAGAAATTCTTTCATATCCCCATCTGCTTCTTATTACAGAGATGCTAATGCTGTCTTTTCTGCCTGTTTGCATCAAGCTGAATCCTCTGTACTCCATCATGAATGTGTTCTGCCTTAATAAACTTCTAGGTCTTCTTCAGTTCTTTGCTGACCCAGAAAACCAGCTGCATGCAAGTCCTGACATTCTTTAACTGTTATGAAACAGATATATCAAAGTAGGTCTGCTATGTAAATAATTTCATACTAAATCTAGAAAAGCTTTTTCATTTACATTTCTTTTGTTGTTTGTTTAGATTTATGGTTTTATTTAGATTTGATTCTTTTGTTTCTCTTTTCTGCTGGATAAAGTCCTCCACTTGTAAAACACTGAATCTCTCTTGCAAGAAAGAGAAGAAAGGACTTAAAAGTAATCAGCTATAAAAGATTTTGCTTTCCAGTTATGATGTTCAAAACACATAATTTACTTCTCCTTCCACCCCTCTTTTCTTCCTCCCTTCTTTGACAGTGACAGTGATTATAGCTCTGTGTTTGTTTTCAGAAAGCTGCCCAGAGCCCAGAAGTTAAAAAAACCAAAATTGTTTCCAGATACAAAACTTTCCTCTTTATGTACATTTGAACACAGGTCAGGGCCTGATTCACACACCAATGTGCAAAATTCTGACCCTTATAGTACAGCACAGATGACAGTAAACATAGTTACGAATGACAGCATGTGGATGATATGGCTTGCCAGACACACATGGGTTTTTCAAAATAAAAAACAAAGCCTAGCAAGTCCAAGAGTAGAAAATAAAGGAAGAAATCTATTTATGTTGGAGAAAGGACTTGCAGAAGATCTAAAAATCCTGTTACTAATTTTCTAGGCAGCTCTTCAACCATCAATTCATCATGTTTATTTGTACTGACAAAAAAAAAGATGAAAGATCTCCCTTTTAGGTGGCCATCATTTACTACATTTCGTAAGTTAATATAATAAAAATGAGGACAGTATTAATGCATCAGAGAGTTACAAGACAAAATAAGATTGTTCAAAAGAGCTATTAGTAGGTTTTCCTAGAAAGCACAATTTCAATTTCAAACACCTAATTTAATTTGGATACTGTTTCTTCTCTTAGTGCCCAAACTGAAACAATTACGCCACAATTTTACGACACCTAAGTAACATGCTTGCTGAAGTCAATAGTAGGCCATAATGAGGTCATCTTGGTAGTAATCAGATAGACAAATCTAAATAAATTATCAGAGAAATGAGAAGTAACAAAAAAATTTAGGGTCTTTTTAGATACCCTTATGATCTCTTTAGATACTAATGCATATAAAACATATAGGGGAAAAGCTATAAATTTTCTGTAATTATACCCCAGACAAACTGTGTTGCATTACTCTACAGAAGCCTGGTTATCCCTTTGATTTACCAAGTTAATCTTGCATCTACATAGTGAATCTCTCATGATATACAGTACGGTCTTTCCTATTTCATCTGTAGGTCTCTTTCCCAGTTGATGCACAGATCTTGAGAAATTCAAGGCATAAGAGACAAGGTGAAAATCAGTAGTTGGTATTTATAGCATGAAAAGTTTCTGATAAAGAAACTGTTGATCTTGAGAATACCTCTTTGTTTATATATTTTAATTTTCTTATTTTTCACATGGGATTTGGGGACCAGTTGATTAAATTCCACAACATTTGGAAGAAAGTAGATGGTCCTAGTGAGACATATCTCAAAGTAGGTTTAGTAGAGCATTTATCTTATGCTCAGTGGCAGCATTTATCTTGTATGCTTAAGAACTAGTTGTCTTGCTTGAAGATCTTCACTAAATGATGCACGATTAAGCATATTAATTTAAGTATTTGTATAGTTAAAACTATTTCTATGACACAACTTAGAATGATAAAGAACTATCAGCAAATTTTTTGGCTTTGTCATTATTCCTATGTTTTTCCTTTCCAGCTTAGTGGGCAGTGTCAGAATCTCTAGAACAGGAAGCTCAAGCTAATGCCAATTTGAACTGATATATTAATATTTTACAGGACATTTCATTTTGTGTCAAAGTGCATACATATGGAAAGAAACGGAGACCACTTAGGTCTGATTCAAATCATTGCAGCCATGGCTAGACTGCTTCCCAGGAACTTTGCAGCGTGATCACCCAGCCTCTGCTTCTGCAGGTGGACTGCATTAGTAAGCTGGTACTGATGATGTAAATGCAGACAGTGGGAAATCTATGTTTACATGGCACTGCATTTAACCATCATAAATAAAAAGGTCTCGCCGCATGGGTTTATGGTATTTTACGATTCTGGTCTTACTACTAAATGTTTCTAACCTGTTATTTAAATTTTGCTTGGAGAAAGATCATGACTGAGACAGAATTTGGAACAATGCTCTGAATATCTTTGTGATGCAATATACTTCTTATTTGGTTTCGCAATAATGTAACTTCTAAACAAAAATCTTGGTGAAAAAAGGTTTATATTTATTTATATATTTATAAAGACTTGCTAGGGAAATGTGAACTCACTTTGTGCTTGTTAGAAAGAATAAAAGGCCCACCCCTTTTCTACATCAGTTCTGAATGCTTCTGAATTTATATGCTCTACCAACTGTTTATTTATATATTGACTACCATTGACTTATTCCCATTTTCTGTTTTGAGAACTAATGTACTGAATGCATATGCATAAATTCACATTATCCAAGATACTTAATATATATTTTTGAAAGACAACAGTCAAGAAGAAATGACTAATGTAGTCATCTTGTACTAGCAATATTGATAAAAAATTGATTTAAAAATGACTTGAATATAATTCAGGGTTTATAGTTTATAATTCCTATCCATTAGCAACTGTCAGCACAAGTAAGGGAGCAGAAGATATTTAAAAATACCTTATACCAACAAAGTGTATGATCAAAACTATAAGCAAAGTTAAAGAAAGGAATAAACCTCTTTATTATACTTCCTAACATAGAAATAAAGTACTTCACCTGACAGTTACAGTAAAACATATTTCCAGAAAGGAAAATGTTCTTTTCCCCAATATCTAAAAGAAGTTGTAGTATGAAAGGCATTCTAGCTACTGTAAATAGTTGAAAAGAGATGGAACTTTAGACAAAATAGCCTAAAAATGATGAGAGGGATGGAAATTGGTTTATGACATCTTTAAGGCCTCTGCTTCTGGCTAGCAGACCTTTAGATGGGAAAACCTCTGTCAGAAGATCAGTGAAAGAATAGCAGAGGAGGAAGTTCTCCCTTAAGCATACAAGGGTTATTGCATACTCCCTTCTTTATTTGAGATTTCTCAGCCATGGTTGAAGAAAACACTGCTGAGATGAACTTCAAGACTGCAAAGAATAACACAGAGCTCTTTAAGAGAACTATTTTTCATTGAGAATCTCAATATGGGAAGTCAGAACTACTTTTGCTCATTGGTGAGCAGAAAGGCTAAGGGATCCTAGATGTAGACTGGAAAGAACTTGCAAGAAGGACTCACCTCAGATATGCATGGTGATAAAAATGGACTAAAAATACAGAAGTGGGGAACTGCACCACCAGATTTATTACTTTCCTTGAACTGTTCTCCCACTGAAGATGAAAAAAGCATCTACCCATAAATACAGATCAGATAACACCTACCCTTTGATTTAACAGCAGGTTTTCTGCTGAAAAGCGGACTGACAATGCCAAAGGCATCTTCTAAATTTCAACTGAAAAATGTGATCAAAGGTTGAATATAGCTTCTTGTTCCAAAGACCACAATATTATGTACTTATTTTGTTTTAACTTACAGTGAAATATAGACCTCCTTCCTGAAGGTAGAAAGGAAATAAAGTTGCAGGTACTCTTAATTGAACTTATAATCATATTAATTCTTTCAGTGTTCTCTAACACCTGAAGTCTTACAAGGCATCTGTCAAAAATTGACTATAGCTACTCTCTGGAGAGCTGTCATGCTGTTGACTTAGTAACACTACTGATAATAAACTTGGCATCTTCTCTGTTCTAGTCTGCAGCATTCTTAAACACTCTCTAGAAACACCTCTAGAAGCACTCTCTAGAAACACCTTTCCATTGACAGGAAAGAAAACCTAAAGCAAGCCTGTTCATGGCTTATTGTCTTAAGATCTTTAAAACTGACTAATGAGTTGAAATAGTTCTATTCTTCTGTACTTACTTTGTATACCTAATAAGGGATTTGATTTTCATAGGTGAAGTGTCAACATTTTTTTTAATTTTCTGAAGTAAAACATTCAAGAAAGGCAGTACTGCCAAATGACTAGTGTCTTTAAAAGCAAAACCTTGGTCTATAGCATCCTATTTGGACAGTAAAACTTTTTTTTTTCTTTTTTTTTTTTTTTTCTTTTTTTTTTTTAATTCATATCCACAACTGCCTTTGAAATCCCCTTTCTCTTATACCTTCAGGTTGGATTCAGGGGAATGCATGAGTTTACACTGCCAGTTTTGAACAAAGCCATAATTACATAATTACAGCCATAATTTTTTTTTAGTATTTATAGATATTTCCAAGCATTGCAATCATGTTGAAATTAGTGGCCATCCACTTTTTGTTGTACTGTCTGTCTCTGGAATTAGCAGTTTTTGATAGGCCATTGTCCTGTTAATTCACTAGCTGGTGTAATTCTCTTTGTTCCTCTTCAGTTTTGGAGACATAGGGCAGCCTTGTCTCCCCAGGCTTAATTTGGACAAGTTGGTCAGTACTTCTTCCATATGGTTTTGGCTTGAAGATACTCAGGGCTGTCTCAGAGCAGGCCAGAATGTAATCAGCCAAATGATGACTTCTGGGTGTAAAGATCCTGGACTACAAACTAATTGCTACTGCCAACCAATCAGCTACTCACTTATTCTTGTTTCTACCTGCCAGCCTTGTGTAAGTCAGCTGGCAGCACTTCAATGTGCTTAACATTTGAGAAATCTGGAAGTGCAGTTAAAAGAACAATACAGCCATAGCAACATGACCAAACTTGATTTAAACAAGACTTTCACTCACTGTAACTTAGCTTGATTTAAACAAGACTTTCACTCACTGTAACATACTAGTCTGGTATGGAGTACCACTTAACAACATTTACATATCCTCAGTTTTCATAATTAGCAACCCAGTTCTCAAATACAACAGCAACTTTTTGGGAAGAGACAAAAGGGAGAGCTTCATGAGC
This sequence comes from Vidua macroura, assembly GCF_024509145.1. NCBI lineage: Eukaryota > Metazoa > Chordata > Aves > Passeriformes > Viduidae > Vidua > Vidua macroura. The sequence goes on from NC_071611.1 coordinate 19,687,223, forward strand.
ACTAGACTTACATTAAATTTTCAATTCATACAGGTACGTACATATGTGTGTGTCTAAGAATATATGTTTACACTTTTGAGATCATACCAGGGAATGTTTCCAAGACAGGATGCCTTCACGTATATCTTTTAATGTATTTATACTCTGTCAAACCCTCCTTTGCTTTCAGGTTGCTCCACAAATCCTCTCCCCTTCCACCTCCCTGCACAAAATCCCCTGTTCTTTAAATGATTTTTTTCTTATAGAAGGCATGATGAATAACTATGATTATGTGGCTGTTCTCTATTTTGCAGCAGAGTCATTGTAGAATCTATATTTAGTGCTTTGATGTTAGATTTCTCTATTTTTCTCTTTTTAATACTAAAGAGTGTAGCTTTAATTAATTTAAAACCAATTTTAAAATTTATTTGGCATTAAATGTGTAGGCTATCAGAACTGGAGCCTTGTCATCACTTAAGTTACTAAGCAACACAAAAGATTTCATGTGGGCTGCCCCTGGGCATAGTTGTTTCCCCTCTTGCAGCATACCTACTGCCCCATTCCCAATAAAATATTTTATAGATGATAAAGGTAAATATTTTATACCTACTTTTTCCTTCTTTTGATCATTTTGATGATTTTGCTAGCCTTCTGCAGAAGAATGAAGGGTGAGTGAAGAAAGAAGAAATTTTACTTGAGAATATTGACTGTGATTTTTTTCCATGACAGGCAGCTAAACCACATGATAAAGTAGTTTCATAGTTCTTTGCTTAAGAAAGGAATCAAGTGATAAGATACCTCTGCTTCATAGAGGTTCTTAAATGATGTATTTCCTCATATGTTATGAAGAGATGCACAAATGTGGGAAATAGGTACACATTTATATGACGGGGCAGGGTAAGTATGTAATCCTACAGACTTCAAAATTTAAATTTTATTAATGCAACATGAGTTCTGTATTGAGGACTGAATTTGGCATTTTTCTTCTCTTTATGGATTATTTCTTTAGGTACAAAGCTATTCTGGAAGTGGCTGATTCTATTCCTACATTACTGGTATAAAGGCAATGATATATTCTTTTCCATATAAGGCTTGGTTTCATTTGTCATGCTCTACTGTTAGCTAGAAATGTACAACTACTTAATTATATCATTCTTGTTAAAGAGTGTTTTAGACTAAAATGAAAACTGTTTCCCAAAATGTGTTTATCACGCAAATCTCAATACCTGACAAAAGCTTAGCAATTTAATGAAAATCAAGATTCTCGTGGGCTCTAACAGATTCTTGCTAGAGGTCTCTCTACTGAAAAAAGGACAACCTATGTGCTTGCTCTTTCATTACCAAAGTAAGCAGTTAAAAACTTCTCTAATTTTTACGTTCATATTTTATTTTCCCTGTCTTTCAAGAATACCAGTTATTAGAGATTATGAAGACATGTGTTAACAATTAATAACTTGAATGTTAATTGCCACATTTTCTTTGGAACACAGAGTTTAACAATGGTATGAGGTGAAAATTAAATGGAGAAAATGACAAAAATTGTTTTGTTGATGAATTTTGTGTACAAGTTATAGTGCACTGTCAATGCTGAGAATGGGTACTAGCAGTTCAGAAATTTAGCTATATTGCAAATTGTCTGAAAAGTTTTGGGTTGTTTTTTTTACTGTCAGATAGACATCTGATATTGCTCTGGTAGTATCATACAGAAAACTGAGCTACCAAAGCAAATCAAAACAAAATCTGAACAGTTATCCAAACAAATATTCCATACACCTGTATGCTATATACATTTATACACCTTCTCTGGAGGTGAAAAATTAAGTTATACCCAGAGCATTACTTTTTAAAGAGTTTTCTTGCTCATGTGTTACATTCTGGGATTCCCTCTACATTAGCTACCCCACCTCTTTACAAGAACAGATGATCAGGTGTCACACGTACAACAGGTGTCACACATACACATCAGGTGTCATACATACACATCAGAATTCTGTTAGTTTTTCAGTGGTCTAGTTTCTTTAGTGTAGTAGACTTAGCTTGCCTTACAGAGAACCCATAACCTGAAAACAGTGGCAAATTGTAAGTCTATATAACTATATATACATGTATTTATATCTCTGTGTATTCTGGGCATAAATCTTTGAAGTGCATGTAACACCAATGAATAAAAAAAAAAATTGACAGTATATTGGGAGAAAACCAAAAAGAAGCAAAGAAAAGCTACAACACAAACCTCAAACCACTGTAAATAATATTAAGGAAAATAGCACTGCTAAATGGTAGAAGAAAAATAAAAATTTAATTAGTCTAAAACTGCATTTTAGCCACTGGCCATGTGGATAAAAAGATTGCAAATGCAAATACATGTTGGTCTTGTTGTTCTTCTAATCCTCAGATAAAGTTTTCCAATGTTTGAAATTAGAAAGGTAATTACTTGAACTATTGCATGATATTAAACACAACTACTTAGTAAGCAGACCGCACACTTTCAATGGCTGTTCTCCATAGAGAGGCTTATCCAAGTCTTTAAATCCCACTGACTGTCATGGATTTTTAAAAATGTGTGATTGTTGCATATGAACATACTGAATAGCTAATGTTTATATGCAGTCTGACTAGGTCAAGTAAGTGAATGGTACTTGTGCAATCTGCATGATGTCACAATCAAATCTGAAGTTCTTGGAGTGCTGTATTTCTTCTGAAAGCACAATCTAACTTCCTCACCCTTAAAAACATGCTGCAAAGCACAAGCGAAAAAGGTGTCATTTTGCTAAGGATTAAACGGAGGATTTAAAGGATTACAAAGGATTAAATGTAATGCAATTAAATGCCCTGTGATATGATGAAAAAATATCTTGTGCCCTGACAAAACAGAGAATCAGTTACACAAAATGCTATCAGCCACCTGCATTTCATTCATGGCAATCTCAATAGGATAAAATAATAGGGAAAAAGAACTGATATACTCAGACAAAAGTCTCCTATGCATTACTATGTCTATATCTGATTATATGACATTGTATGACATCAGGAAGTCTATTTTATTTCTGTGCAGTACTCTACCATGAACTGATGGAAGAGGTATACATTAACTATTTTATTCCTGAAGTACTGAGATTAATGGTGATTTCATATGATTTATTCACTGCCAAATGATCCAGAGAAAAAACCTTTTCTGAATAAGATAACACATTTATCAAACATAAATATTAAATTTAAGGTGATTCTAAGTAATGAAAATAATTTCCCCTATAAATAGGACATTGAATGCTTAATACATTTTTGTTTAAAGTGTTACATTGACTCTACCATGTTAAAAAAGTTAAGAAATAATTAAAATCCAATTTTCAGTGTTCTTTTGGGTATTCTTTTCAAATTTGGAAAAGTTCAACTTAGAAGTATTCCTTAATAAATTTAAATCAAGTAAATGTGAAAAAATCATGCAAGACAAAAAAGTATTGTGAAATATTCTGCTTAATAATTATGGTTTTATTTATTCATTTCTAAATCAGTAACTTGATTGAGATTGCTTGATTCTAGGAAATTATTTGTGTTCGTATAGTGAGAATCTACAAGATTTTTGTTTGCTCAACCATATTGGCAGCAAATTGTGTCATCTAGGTAGTTTAGCAATATTTTGTATTCACAATTGAAAATTGAACTGTTTTCATCAGTGTTCCTGTACTGTTATGAGTAATTATTTTCATGCAATAGTCCACTGAAAAACATTCCAAACACATTCATAATATTTGATAGACTTCCCAGTGAAGCTAATCAGACAGAACTAACCAGGCAGGCAGGTTTTTATTGCAATCCTGCATATTTGTTCTTGTCTTTCATAATTTAACAATTTTACTGCAAATATACATGATTGATAATGCTTATAAAATACTCAAGGATGACCAGAAAAAAAAGGGGAAAATTAAGAAGTCAAGTCAATCTACAAACATGTCAAATTTGGCTAAATGCAAGACCTATATGTAGGGCAGAAGAATATAAACCATTCTTTCAGAGTGGAAGATTCCAGCTTGGGAAGCAATAACTCTTAAATATTGGGAGGTAAGTAAATAAATGGTGACACAAATGACCAATGTGCCCAGAAAAATATTGTAACCCTTGCTTGTGTGAGCAATAGCCTTGGTAAACATAGGCTGATTCTCTTATCCCTCTGTGTAGAACTGTTCCCAGTCCCAGAAGAGGTGGCCACAATCAGTGGAGAAAATGCACAGACTCAAAATTTAAATAATTAGAAAATGGACATGAATAGAATCACTGAATGTAAAAAGAACATAGAAATGACAATATGGGGGGTGATAAGATTCTATAAGTTACATGAACAGAAATATGAAAAATTAGCCTATTAGTCTACCAGTATATTGAATTTAAACTAACAGAAAATTACTCCATAAGTGAAACAAATTTAAATGAACATTGTCAACCAACTGAACAAGTGGTATGGTTTGCAATTAATTCTTCGTAAGCAATTTTTAAATCAAGACAAAATACAAGACTTACCTAAAAGCAGAACTCCTGTTGGAATACAAATTGATACAAAGCACACCTAAAGCATATGCTGCACAAAAGGTCAATATATATGAAAGCAATGTTCTGAATTTATAACCTCTACAGCTGATTAATTACTTTAGAGAACTTGTGTCTGATAATATATTTTCTATCTATACATAAAAGGAAGAAAATTATACTACAACAGATAGGACATGGGACATTGACAAGCTTGAGAGTAAACCTGGCAAAATTGAGAACTGGACCATGTGAACTTCATGAAGTTCAATAAGTCTATGTGCAAGGACCCATATCTGGGTCAAGAAAATAACAGAATCATAAAATGGCATTGCAGCTTTTATCTGCTACAGCCTCAAGCAGCTGGGATGCCCAGCTAGAGCTGCCCTTTGCAGAGACTGCAGCTGCTGCGTGCACAGGTGCTTCAAGGCTATGGCATTCACCTCCCTGCTAGTGTTGAGCGCTCCGGTGTGGGTACGCTGCTTTGGTAGCTTTACGCTGAGAGGAAGTGAAGGGATGAGAGAGGGACACTTTGCTTGCTTGCCTGAGAGCTTTTATTTCCCGTGTGGTCACAGCAATGGTTGGAGACACCATCCCTAGGTCGGTGCAAGGCAAGATGGCAAATGGACAATGAAAGCATTGGGTTAAATAGGGGGTGGGCGGACAGGGGTGGAAATCCCCCTCACCCAATAGGGAAGACAACAGGGGAGTGATGCAGATCACAGCAACCTATGGGAACATAACATAGGTGGGTACAGTGTTCTGGGACAAATAGAAATGCAAAGGTGGGGTGATTGACACAGAACTTTCCATGAAGAAGCAGGGAGTGGCTAAGAGCTCCCATGGCAAACAACTTGAAGCAAACCATTTGTGGGGGAAAATAGGGGTACAGAGAACCGACCTAACTAACATTTATTAAAATCCCTAACTAAACCAACCCAACCTACAACATGGCATGAGTTGGGAGAAACCTTTAAACATCATCAGGTCCAAACCCACTTGCTATGAGCAGGGACATTTTACACTAGATTTGGTTCCTCACAGCCCCATCCAACTTGACCTTGAACACTTCAGGGGTTGGGGCATCTATAACTTTGCTGGGCAACCTCTCAGGCATTACTGAATATCAGTAGAGTATTGGTAATTAATTGCCTGAGAGCAGCCCTGCAGAGATTAGGAGATACTGGTAGATGAAAAAATAGATTTGGGCTGACAACCTGCACTTGCATTCCAGAACATCCATTGTCTTTTGCATTGTACAAAAGAAGGGCAATCAGCAGGATGAGAGAGTTGATTCTGCTTCTCTGCTCCTCTTTATTGAGACCCTAGCTGGAATACTTCATTCACTTCTGGGGTCTCCACTGCAAGACATGGACCTCTCAGAACAGATCCCGAAGAGGGCAACAGAATGATCAGAGGGTAACATCTCTCTTCTGAAGAAAGGCTGAATGAGTCAAAGTTATTTCAGCCTGGAGAGAAGGTTCTGAGGAGACCATATTCCAGCCTTTTAATGTATAAAAGGGACTTAAAATAAAGATGGGGATTTTTTTTTACCAAGTCTCACAGTCACAGACCAAGGGACAATGGTGTTTAGCTGAGGGAAAATTTAGACTGGATACATGGAAGGCATTTTTCACAGTGAGGGTGGTGAGATACTGGAATAGGTTGCCCAGAGTTGTGATTGCCCATTGGAGGTGTTCAATGCCAGACAAGATAGGACTTTGAGTAAGCAGGTCAAATTAAAGTTGTCCCTGACTGTGTCAGGTGGATTGGACCAAAATGATCCTTAAGGTCCCTTCCAACACAAACCATCCTATGAATCTATCATTCTGACAGTGGTGTGGGATGTGATTGCTGCTTACATCAATAGAACAGATCATTTTTACAGACAATAAATTTTCTTGCACTAATTACTACTTATTACTGCAAATATAACCTTGATAAAAAATTAGAATTTAAAACATAAAACAGTACTTGACTAGGGGACTACTTATGATGTCTAAAACAAATATGTCTTTTCTGCTGAAGAATTCATTACTTGTTGGACAGTTCGAGTGCTGGGATTGATTATAAGAGAAAGAAAAAAATTACTTGGTATTAGTATCTCTATATGTTTATGCCTTGCTTCTAGATAAATAGTAGATCTTTACTAAATGAAATAACTGGGATAAATAAAACCTTAAATTGAAATCAATACTATTGAATTGAAGGCTTATAGAGAGATTAATCTTTGCAATCATTTTAAACTGCACCTTGTTTTTTCAACAGTGTGATTCTTAAAGGCTTTAGAAATGCATCCTGAGTTTGATAACATGAATCAAACACTGGTCTAGGCTGATCATTCAAAGCTAAAAAGCAAACCAAACAAATTAAGATAGTGATTTCTACTATAAAGTTAATTACTATTAAGTAAAGCAAACAAAGAAGAACTATAGACTAATTTATTACTGTTATACACCAGGAGAAATTACATTGAACTGATTGACCAATATATAATTGAAAATATAGTAAAATTACAGTTATTGTCTAGATAGTAATTAACAGCTAATGAAACAGTCACTGAAATACTAAATCCATGTATCTTTCTGCACATTTTATGCATGTTTTATTCAGCTGTTATTTAGAGCCTTGTGTGAGATTGTTCCTAGAAATGCTTACATTTTATATTATATTAATAGGAAGATAAAAATTTTCTGGGCTTATGCAACAATCAGTTGAAAGTTAGGAAAAAACAGTAGTAAAATAGAGTTTTATTTTTCTAGTCGTTAATCTCAGTAGTCTTAACTTTTCTCTCTGAAATTCCTAAATACGATTTACAATCAGCCTGGCTCTCTAAAATGAGGAAGACAGATTTTTTTATGTGTGAGTTTTCTATCCTTAAGTTTTGAGTGGACAGTTGGATAGCAGGAGGTGATGGGAAGTATTTATTAAAATGTCTGAAGAATGGTATCCAATATGGGATATTGTCCATAACACTGTATTTTGCCATATTATTTTTCATGGTACTGTCAAGCCACAATACAAAAAAAAAAAAAAAAAAAAAAATAGCAAGTCAAACTTAATCTGGGCAAGTATTTCTTTATGCTTATAAAGAGACCACCAGGATAACTTGAGAACTATCTGGAGTCCTGGAGTGGGAGTAGGAAAGAAATAATAAGTGCAGCCTCTTTAAAAAAGGAATGTTAGGATGGTGAGCTACACCCAACACATTAAGTTTTAACAATAGTCCCATTTTTAGACAGTTGTGGACTTCAGATTATCTACACCAATACAATTCTTAAGAAGCTCATTTAAAAAGTTGTTTTTAATCTGACACCCTGTCACTGTCTTAGGCTTTCTGGGTACTACTTTCGTCCTCAGCTTCAAAGTCTCACAGACCTATTCTGATACCAAAAGTCTATAGGACATGAGCAGTGACTATGTTGACTGGAAACAACAAAGTTCAGTTTCTCCCTCTTCATTCTACCACAGGAACTCCATCTTGATCAAGAAGGTGAAGCAATTAATATAGAGCATTTTTATCTTCTCCAGGTGATAATGCTGTGACAGTACACTTTTTTACATTACCTGGCAGTAGCCGTTCAGATCTCTTAAAAATGTTATTTTTGCAAGATAAGAGGTACAAATAGGAAGGTATACAGAACAGAAATTGACCTGCTCATTCATTGCTTTGTTCATCTATTTTCCATTTACCACAGGTTTCAAATATTATTAGGAAACTCTCGGAAGTATTAAAAAAAGATGTTAATTAAGTGTTTTGGAAAGAGGAACTTTCCATGGTTAACTTGGTAAAAAACCCTTCATGTCTCAGATACAGAACAGCTCAGACTGGAAGGTACCATCAGAATTCACTAGTCTTCTCCACTGAGTAGGAAAGGGCCAACTAGATTAGGTTACTAGTGCTGGGGTCAGTGGGGTTCTGCAGATGTGCTGTTTGCCATCTACAAAAGATATCTTTCCTGTACTATCATGGACCAAAAAATCCCACCAGTTTTGAATCTCCCTTTCCCCAGGTGTCTCCTAGCACTAGCCCTGTTTAATTGCCTTTGCTTTGCCTTATTTGGGTGTCTGAGCTCCAGTTCCTGCTCAGATGCCTTTATGTTATAGTCTGCTCTGGTATGTGTTTGGTACAGCCCTTCTCAGGGGTCTCTGCCTTAGTCCTTGTTTGAGCCTCTTTTTTTTTCTGACTGCTAGGGATGCTCCTCCAGCCTTCCTCAGAAGACTGTTACTCTGCTGTCTTACTTTTGTCTCATTGACATCTCTTTTCTTCTGCATCTCTCTCCTGATATGTTGTCCCTTATACCCTGGCATATCTTTCATTTTTCCCCTTGCCTCCACTCAGGTGTCACCTGCTTTGGTGTTAGTCTGTTGCATCTTTTGGTTTTAGATATTAATATTCTCCCATAAATATACTTTTTGTAGAAACACCATATGCTCCTCTGATGGGTACAGTCGTGTGTTCAGTAGGTTGGCTTTGTCCATAGCAGAGCTATCCACAACTGGCTATGACTGGCTCAGAGAAGTCCCAGATCATCTTTTCCATAGATCATCACTGCAGGTCCTTGTCCACTACCAAAACATGCTGGTTATGACTGGTATATGTTTAAATGGATTTTTAAAAATTTCAGGTCAAGCCTGAAACTTTTAGGCCTTGACTTTAATTTTATCACTTTCTTCCTCATCCTTGTTGGTCTAATAATTTAGGGCATCAGAAGTGGCATTAGAAAAGTGCCAGACTACTGATAAAGTAGAAAGAACACATTGTTTCGAATAGATGATTCATGATTTACCAAATGTATCTTATGCAATATATGGAAAATCAGTCATTCAATATTATAGCTCATGAAGCTTCTGTCAAGACATAAGAAGACATGGATTTGACTTTATGGGCTCTCCAGATTTGAGGGCCTATATTGCTAACTGAAACAGGTCTGTGTCTTGAGATGATAGAGGATATCCTTCTTACTCAATTTCAACTCTAAGGATCTTCCAATTTTATTTATATTCCTTGATCCAGGCTAATAATATAACTTTGATTCCTAGAGTTCTCCTTAAGAATTTGCTTCTTTAAACATTATTTTGCAGACAATTGAAGTATCACAAAATGCATTTCTAAAAACTGGATAAATACACAATGCTCATTTAGCTGAATTTTATAGCTACGCAACAGCTATATCCCTTAATTTCTTCTTTTTTCCCACCTAGTCATGTAGTGTTCTTCCCACTGCATTGTTAACAAAATGCTTTTCTTACAGTGTAGAAATTTTTGAATTAATTTCCAATCTCAGAGCGCTTTTATTGTATAGGTGGCAGACATAAAGGCCTCCCCCCCCCTCCCTCTCCTTTCAGGAACATGAGATTCTCTTATATCAAATGAATTGATTATATCAAATGAATGAAAAAAAACCATTAAAGAAATCTTAAACTTTTTAGCTTTTGAGCATTTAAGTTAGAATTAGGTACTTCTGTGCAAACTAGCATTTAATGTGTTATAACTGCTATGCAACAGCAACAAAAATTTAACTCCTATTTTCATCATTTGTGGTGTTTCATACCCATGTCTCATTCTTCCAGCATTTGGGCTCCATGGAAACAGAACTGTGAACCCAGAAATTTTTTGTTCAGAGACCTTATCTTTTATTTGCAGGCACAAAATATCTTAAAGGGAAAGCATCTGAGGTCCTTGTCATGTGATTTTAGTTGTATATTCCTTATAAAAACAGGCACAAATTCAGACCTGCTGTCTTTATAAATTTCTCTGTCTATTGTTGTTAGAATTCTACATGTGTCTCCAAGGAAAAGGCAGAAGTCCTGAAAACCAAGTTACTCCTTTTCCTTCAGATGATTTGCCCTTCCTTACTCTTCTTCACAACAGCTGAGAGCTTCCAATCTTTATTACTATATGTAACAAGGGATTTTTATTCCTAGTGAATGTCAGGACACCATGTTTTGACTTCATCTCTCAGCAAAAGGTTAAGAAACCTGGTGAAGTGAGGGCAAAGGGTTACACATGACTAACAAGTGTCAAGCAGCTAATGCCTATTGCCTTTGCATCTCCCTGATCTTCTGTTCCCTCTCTCTCCCTTCATCTTCGATCTGACTGCACATCAAATTCTCATATATGTGATCCTCACAGGCTCTTGAGGAGAAAAAAAGCAAGTTAATCTCCAGCATGTACGGTAAGTTTAGTCAAAAGTAAAAAGATAAAGATAAGTAAAAAAGAAAAGGAATTAATAGATTAAAAAATAAAGATACTAGTGGACCTCTGGGCTGCTAATGAATAAGTATTATGGGCTATAAAGACAAATTAAGAACCAGCACTTTTGCATTTTAATGAGGACAAACTATACTTTGATTACTGAATGAAAAGAAGAAAATGTGCGGATTAAGACTGGATTATTTGTGGAAATCCCATACGTGGAGGCAAGGAGATTAAGAATCATAGATTGAATTAATTCTGGACTAGAATAATGTTTTATAATTTGAGAGAATTGGATGGGGTTTCTTTTTTGAAACACACTTAAAGCTCTACAACCAATCATGAATTAGCATGTCTTACACTTTTCAAGTGAAATTTTAACAAATAAACCTAGATATCACATAGTAGAATACCAAATAATCACTTGCGGCAATTCTTTTTTGAGCTCATGAATCTAATTCTGGGGAATTTTAATTGTATAAAAAAGCACTTGGTTACCAAGAGCCTGAGTAGGGTTTTGATTTGTCTAACAAATATATGTATATTTTTAGCACTTTGAAGCTGTTACCGATTGCCAGTGAGCTTAGACATTTTTTTTCACCAAAGGCATGTCACTGTTTTTAACTGGCAATGAGTCAGTCTAGAGGTACATATAGAAGAAATATGGTACCAATAATGTTCAGGCTACCAAATTATGTTCAAGCTGTAAAGGATTCAGTGGTATTGAGAATAAAAAAAGCGTGCCTTCCATCACAAGCCTTCTTTTCTTGTGTTAATAATTGCATCTTTGTGACTTGGAATGTCTTCCGGATTGGTCCGCGTCTCAAAATTGGGATGGGACCCTGACTGGTTTTAGACTTAGGATTTATTATCTGTCTGTATCATACAAGCAAAATGCAAGAGACACAGGAAAATAATGACATCCATGCAACTCCAGATCAGAGACAAGATGGCAGCCCATGCAAAGACTTTTTCTACATATTCTTTGAACCAATAGCATAAAAGAAAAGGTGTAAAGTCATAAAAGAAAAGGTGTATACTCTAACCAATAAGAAAAGGACCCACGTGGGTTTAACATTTACAAAAGGACTTCTATGAACCTCAAACAATACACAATAATTCATTATTTAAGATGGAAACTTTTTCTATCTTTGCAAAGCATATATCTAGGACTTTTCACATCTTGAACTATCAATAAATTCTTGTTCTTTCTTGTTCCTTATGATAAATATAAATATATTCACTTGGTTCTTAACCTCCTATCTTCCCATGAGAAGGTTTTGAGATTTCCCAGCCTTTCTCGGCTTTAGAAAGTGTCTTTTACCTTTTTATATTCCTATAGTATGTACATGATTTCATTATTTCCTTAAAATTTAGCATTTTAGAGTATAAGATATAGCAAAGTATGAGCAGTAAAAATATCTCCTAAATGACAAAATCAATAGATTTACCCTTGTATGTCACTCTTATCTTTCTTTTTTGCTTTCTACTCCTCCAATATGGAAGCTCTTAACAAAGCTGTTCCCATTCAAAGTAATACATTTTAATTTGTTACCAAGCTGGCTTTCAATGAGGTGCTTATTTTTTGTGCCACTTACAGAGTTGTCCACTTTGATATGTAGAAGCAAATGGAAAAGCAACACAAAAGTTGTGATGGAAGAGATTTGAAGTTCTCATATGAGAACTCCAGCAACTGGAGATTAAAAATTCCCATCTTATTCCTGATACATGAATGTGGACTGTATTTGCTTCTTACCTTAAGTATAAACAACCTTTTATAGCAGTCAAACCTAGATTGATATATCACTCCTTCAAACTGGCAGAAAACAAGCACCTGAAAGTGGTACTGAGGGATCTCACTTGCCTGTGCCAGCCAAATAACACAGTCATTCAATTACCCTTCCTTCCACAATTTTTTTTTACCAGAAGATGCTGTTCTTTACATTATTATTACTGTCTGACTCAGAAGTATATTTTTATGATTTATTTATATAGCATACCAAGCTTTAAATAAAACATGCATCCAAATTCAAAGTTCTATCTGTAATGTACCAGTTATGTGACTAATTCATTAGGTTTGTCACTGACTTATGAATTATACAAGTAACTTTTAAGATGTGAAGCTGATTTGGATCTATATTTCATACTTTGGAATGTAAATATCAGTTTTATTAATAGCTGTTTATAAAGAATGAGCTTAGCAGTTAATATACATACTTACCATTGAAAATACAGTGTGCCCCCAGTACACCATTGAAATACAGAGTTACCTACAAAGATTTCCATCTATAGCCCTGTTTTCAAAGACAGATGTTCTTCTGCCTTACTAAGATGGATTCTTCTGTTTTCCTTTTGGAGATAGGTGGGAGGATAGAAATGGAGAGACAGTAATACTTGAGGTTCACATTGGCATCAGAGAACGTATAATTTTTTTTTTGTTACTTCTGAGCCTGTCTGTGCAATAGTGAAAGTGTATCAGTCAGTATTTTGGATCTCTAGAGTTGGGATGTCATAGCTCAATTACCTCCTCACTTCAACCAGGTAAAAATAACTACATCAAATCACGAATAAACCAGGCATCTAACGATGACAGAAGCCAAGTGCTTAATGCATACAGGAATCAAAATGTTCTTTAAATTCAAAATTTTTCCATGAATGTTAGAAATAAGTAAATCTGCTTTTCAATGAGTTTGCACTTTTTTGCCTTCTAATCCACCCAGACAAGATAAAGCAGATGTCTTTTCATCCTCTGGAACCAGGCTGGGACAGCACCTGGTGTGGATACTACAGCAGGAAATGGCTGTTGAGGGGCCAGTTCACTGCTGCTGCAAACAACACAAAATTGAACTCTCCCATCTCCTGATAAATACAACACCATTCTCAAAGAAGTACCCACTTAACTCTTCCCATATTGGCATTAATGTAAATTATTTCTAATAGAAATAATTTGAAGTTTGTTTCCGATTTGATGGAAGTTGGTAAATAAGATTCAAGCCTTACTAGGAGAAAAACAGAATTTTTCCAAGTGTGTAAGTAACACATCCACAACAAAAGAGTCTGAAAATTAAGTTGTCATTAAAGAGAGCTAGCATCTGTTTTCAGGTTTTAGAGTTTCTCTTTTATGGAAAGGAACATTCATAAAACAACAGATTTACTAATTTTTAAAAGTTTTGCCTGAGTAAGCAATAAACCTCCTCTGCAATAGTTACTTAAGATAAATGAGTATTTGAATGCTTATGCTATATGCATTTTATTGTGCCTGGTGAAGGTTAAGGATCACAAGGATCACAAGGATCTGTGGGCCCCCCAAAAAAACACAAACAGAACCACAACCCACAAAAGCACCTTGCTTTTAAGAACACTAAGAATGGGATCCCATAAATCTGGAAGTATCCCATTCTGTAGTGAGTTAATAAGAACTCATGTATTTGTCAAGCCAAGCAACAGTCAAATCAAGTGTAAATCCCAAACTCCTGGTGAAGGTAGTGTAGAATTACATAGTCCTGTAGCAATATAACAATTCTTTGATATTTATTCCGGAGCTTTGTGTGGCCTCTCTGAAAAAGATGTCTATCCAGTACTAAGTCTGTTGCTTTTACACAAAAGCGTGGGTTTTTTTTTGCAAATTACTCGGAGTATTACAAGGGAGTATTCCTTGCCCACCTCCAGGGAGTTGGAAATTGATTATCTGTAAGGTCGAATGCAACCCAAACCATTCTATGATCCTATAATAAAGCTAACTAAGTTTCAAGACATTTGATTACAATACATTTATACATCACCCAACTGAGTGTTACTGATCCAGACAGGATGAGTTGGCCCTTTAGTAATTTTCCTTTAGGTCACCTACATTTGAAAAGCCATATGCAATGAGGTGAAAAAAGAACACCAGAAAACATGACTGTACTATCCTCACTTTATTAAGAGGATCAAGTGGGGGACAGGCCTTCTGAGAGAAAGCTTTACACAGACAGTCAGACAGACAGACAAGACAATGTCCCCTCCCATCCCTCCCCACTTTCCCTCCAGACTACTGGTGAGTTAGCGGAGTTGAGACCATAATTTCACATTCTTTACTATTTTGAAAATGTTGCAATCTCAGTAGGTCAAATTATGTTCTTGATTATAAATACCTGTGTACCATTTGGGCTCTTATTCAGGGGTGGTTATTCCTGATTTATACTGCTGTGGAAGGCTCCATGAATTCAGTTGGATTTATACCTTTTAGCCCAGAACAACCTTTGTCCTAGTGACTGAGACCCATATTTAATGCCTAGGTAGCAGTGTAGGTCATCCAGTATAAATTAAAGGACTTCAGAATCACACTCTATGAATGATTTAGAGATATGAAATTTGTGTAGCCTTTTCATGCTAGTATTTTTCCCAAAGATCTAGCATTTCCTTTATTAAACATACAAGAGATGCCACAAAATCTATTTGCTTGAATTTTAGATTCTAACCTTTTAAAGCTTTTAAGTCATTCAGCCATAAGTGATTTCCTTCTGCATGCATGAAGCTTTCCTCACTAGAATTACTCTTCTGGAGATACAAAATCCATGACTGACTTGACCTTGAATTGTTTATCTCTACAGCAAAATTCCTTCTGAAACAAATTTATCAGGCCAACAAGGCAAAGAAGTTGATGCTCTTTTACCTTGCTCCTACTTCTCTTCCTGTCATTGTTACTGACCTCAAATCCTGAAGAGGGAGATGAACTTGGAAAAACTGTGTGAGCTGACTGGCACATACTATAGCTTGCAGATGTGTAGTGTCAAGCTCTCATCTCATTTAAGTCTTCTAATAAAATCTACTAGGTGTTATGATGTTGTATGGTTGAACAGAAGGGAAAGCAAGAGTGTTTTGGGAAATGGTACAGGTAAGTCAATAGGGATTTCTTAATTTAGCCAAACTATTGATGCAAGGTGAGAGGATCTTATAAAGCATCATAGTCAGAGGACTTTTTAAAATGATCAGCCCTTTAATTATGTAAGCATCCTGAAAGTCTTTGAATCATCAGTCAGTATGTCATGAAGCAACAGCAGCGACAGCTACAGTAAGTTCTGGGAGCTGAGCACTAGACCAAACTGGACTGAAGGTTCCCAAAGTCAGGAAAATCCATACAAGAGCTCAAAGACCTACCAGGAAGAGGCAGCTCTCATTATTGAGGCTGATGTGAAGCAGATGTTGCCTATTGACAGAAACAACCAGTTACATAATAAAGTTTACAAGACAAATAAAGACTTGGTTGCAAAACTTAAAGTTTGTTTAAGATTTTGCCAATAAAATTTCCTGAAACCCCAGGTTCTACTTCTCTAAATGGTAGAGAACTCTCTAGACTCTCGTGTAGAATGCATCACTATCTGTCAGCAGTGAGCTTTTTTCCTCTTAACTGTATATTAAGTCTCTTAACCCACATTCTTAGGAGCATTTTTACTCTTAAGCCACATTAATATCTGGATATCTTCTGTCATCACTCCCAGAAAAAATGTCCAGGCATCTTCTATTCTAGTTTTTCAGCAAGATGGACAGGAAGAATTTTTGTTTGTTTTGTTTTTTGATTGTTTGGGCTTTTTTCTGGGATAAAGATATTTCATCTTTGGAAATCCAGATCTGCTCACATAATATGCATAGATAAAATATATGGCTTAAAGAGAAAAAGTATCCTATCTGGAGCAGGCTGCAGTGCACACTTTGTGTGATAATAAGTAATGAGCTGGACAAGCCTCAAAATCACTCTATCCAGTGTAGAGGTGAGAAGAAAACAGTACAACACTTGACAAGTAGATCTGGTGATTCCAAATGGAATATACCCTGGATAGATGTGACCTAGCCCATGCTTTATAGAAATCTTTGACTCAGAAGAATTCCTTACAGTTACTTGAAAGTTAGCTGTTGCTATATGACTGATCCTCCTGTAACTAGCGCTTACTTTTCTCAGAGGCCTGCAGGTATATAGACCAGATTGCTTAAGCTCTACCATTATTCCAAATTTCTACCAGCTGGGATGCTGTAGATATACTCTATTATATTTTTAGGCATATCTTGAAAATATACTAACACTTTTGATTTCTTTTTCTATGCAGGTGAATAATTTTTCACACCTGTACATCTAGAGTAACTAAAGTTTTATCAGCTTGAATGACAACAGAACCCGATTTCTCATAAAATGGCATTTGTTAGAAATCCTTGTTTCTTAAGGAAAAGACACTAACCCTTAACTGCTGTATTTTCCTGAATCATTACACTACATATGTTTTAGAGCAGGACATATTAAAACACCTGACTAGTAATGAAGAAATCCTGCAGTATGAATTTATATATATATATATATATATATATATATATATATATATAACTTGGGAGAATATATTAATGGTTCTGAGCATTTCCTCTTCTCTTGGCCTAGGTGGTACACTATCACTGAGAATGAGGTGCACTGGAAGTGTGGTGTGGATGTCAATAATTTTAATAATTCTCAGCACCATGTTGTAATGTAGCCAACATTTATGACTCTTCCACAAATCTCTGATGAGACACTTCAGTAAAATGATTTTTTAATATATATGGGCTGTTTCATTAATCAGAGGTATATATGTATAGCTATTGAAGTAACAACTCACAGAAAGCTAATAGGCCACATTGCAGTATCATTCCTGTGGTGAAGATAACGATGGGGAACCCAGCATCTGCAGAACTAATAATTTAGCACAGCAAATTACTATACCTGATGGTGAAACAATGTGAGTAGAATGTAATTTCTCAGCAGCAGCTTTTTCACTATAGATAAGCAGTTTGCATCATAAAATACAACCTCTTTACAAAATTATATATATATCTATATCTATATATATAGATATATATATATCTTCTTTTTGTGTGTGTGGTCTCTTTCCTAGTTTGTTTGTGTTCTAAGCTGTGATTCCTTTTTCCTTTATATTCATCAGAGATTTTCACAGTGATAGTTTTACAGTCATTTGGTAGACTGGTAGTCATTTGGTAGTCATTTGGTAGACTGGTATTTGGTAGAAACAAGAAGGAACACATTCTAAAGGTTTTCTAAATACTGGTAATGTCATTACTGATAATGTAAATACTGATAATGTTTCAGCCAACGTATTGTATTTACTGTGCAAACATGTCATGGTAGCATTGGTCTGGGGTAAGTGTGTTGGCTGCAGGGAGGGCAGAGAACCAAATATCATCTGCAGGACAAATAATTTGGTACAGTAAATTAATATACTTTACTCTGAAACTCTGCATAGAGAAAGCCATTTCTCAGTAGTAGTGTTCTTGTGATACACAAGCAGATTTCAAAAAAAGTGAAACTGACTATTGTAACACTAGTGAGAGGTCAAACATGCTTTTTTTTTTTTTTTATTTTTTTTATTTGTTGGAAAGACTGGGTTATATAAGGTAGCTTGTAACAAAGTTTAGAGCAGATCAAGAAAGAGACCTTAAAACATCCCTGTGTGAACTGGGATATGATATCCACAAAGAACATGCATCCACCAGATCTCTATGCCATTCATCAAAGGAGAAATATATATCTGTGAAAAATATGATCCTCTTTTCCAGGGATTGTGTACATGCTGGTTTTGGCAAATGCTTATTGAGATTTAGGCTAGATGGCCAAGAACTACTAGCAATGTCATTCTGCTCTACAAAAATATTAATTGCAAAACTTTGACCTTCAAGAACCATTTTTCTCCATGCCTTAACAACTGCCTCTTTCTTATTTTCTTCCATTACTTAGAAACAAATGGGTGTCCTGAGAAAAAATATGAAAGACTAATAAATCTCCAGATAACAGTCATCATTTTCTAGGCAACTCATCTAGTCTCACGATGTGCAAGAAGGAATCTCTGTTTGCTCATCCTTGTACAGTATATAGCCTCGCATCTACCCAGAAAAAGAAACTGTTGTAAGGCCTTCAATTATTTAGAAGTGTGTGTGTAGTGCCTTCAGAAGTCATTAGAGATTTGAAGGAGAAAGAAGATTGACTGGAGAAAGGAATGAAGAAGTCAATGAGTAAGATGACTGATGGATTCTTTTCTTTTACCAAAGGATTTTTTTTCCCTGCTATTTTCATTTAAAAGCACATAACTAGGTGGAAAGGAATCAAATAGTGTTTCTAGAATTGAGGAAAATTCTTCAGATGTTAGATTGTAATGCCTTAATCTTCCTCTAGCCTGATAAAGAGGATCGGGATCATCCAGTGTTACTATTTTTCTCAAAGAGAAGAATAAGAAAGATAATACATAAATTTATATTAATAACACATAATAAATAATACATAAATGTATGTTAATTTTCCTCAGTCAGATGCAGCAAGAATGGATGCAGTTTTTTCTTAGCTTCATGATAGTGTGAATTGTTTCTATCTTATGGACTCAGAACTCCTTACAGAAAAAATACAACTTGGGAAGTATATTGTTAAAAGTAAAATTTACACAACCCTATTCCTGACAGTCTGCTTATAGAAGTCTTTTGCATCTTAAGACTTTAAAAATTACTTACTGAATTATGATGAAAAAAGAATTCTTAGTCTAAATTTCACTTCAAATATATGGTTAGTATATAGCTGAAGGTACACCAATAAAAAAAATCACAATAAACCTAAGTGCAAAAAGTATAAAGTGTTGAAATATATACAAAACTACCTAAAAAGTTAAATTCTCCTTATAGACAAAATTTAGAATTAAGGTAAATTATAAATGCATTGTGGATTTACTTCTAAGCTTGTTAATTATTTGTCTAGCAATATGAATATACAACAAATGTCACAGTTCCTATGGGAGAAAGTGGAAAGAAATATGCCTTTGTTTTTGGAGCCAAAAGTAGTTCTTTCTAAAATTAGAAAAATCTCAGTTGGCCATCAACAATATTATGACAGTTAATAGACACAGGAACACAGAAAAATAGTGATGTAGACTTAAATTTGGCCAGATACAAACTATTCCCAGCTGGTTTTTTCACAAGGGTTAAGAGATGTTCAGGGTGTCTTCAGTACATCTGGCTTCCTTAAAAGAACGTGTGGCATGAACTCCCAACCGGATAAAAAAATCTTAAGTCTTTTTTGTTGCAGAAGCACGTTGAAGAAGAACAAACCATCCTAAATATGCTGGCTTGCTTATGCAACTCAAAAATGAGTGGAGGTGAAGTGCATTATTATACCTATAAATACTGTTAATATTGCTTCAGATGTACTATTGGACTTTTGTGGAATCCTCTGATATCACAGAGTTTTCCCCACCGAGGCTGATAGAGAAGACTTAACCCATGATGCTCTGCAGCACTACTGCCAATCTACATCAGATTGCCTCCCCCACTGGCCAGTTGACACTGCCCACCACAATTATTCATCCCCCCTCAGGTTGCTGACCTTTGGCCCAGCTCTTTGCTTGCCCCTGTGCCCTAAGGTCATTGGTCACTGACCCCATTCTTAAGTCGTGCAGACTACATGGTTTGGTCTTTTGTCTCTGGTCCCTGTGGTGTGGTGGATGCAATAAAACTCTCACTGGAATATATCATGCAAAGACCCTTCCTGTCTTTCCTCCACTGAGCTATCTGTGGCATGTGCATGTGCATGGACTTGAAATGGCTATTCTTGCAGCCTTACTCTGAGCGGCTTCTGAAGGAGACGCCCCAAAGAAGGTTGCAGCATTTCTACCACCCTGCTACGCTGCAACAGGCTTTCAGACCTATGAAATCCTATAATGTGACAAATACTCGTCTTTTTAGCTGGACATTACTATACAACTGTGATTGATGGGATGAAACTGGTAAGACTCACGAGCCAGAGAATGTGGTACTGAAACTATATTAAACCCAGAATTTAATAAGAAGTGTAGCTTGCAGTTTTCACAAATTCAATGTACCTTATTAATCCACCATTAGAAATTCTTCTGAAGCCTTTATTTCTATTTGCTAGTACTTGTTATTATTACTGTTATTACTACGAGAAACATATATATTCAAAACTTATTCCTTCAAAGAAAACTGGGCTATAGGTTTGGGGATTTTTAAATTGTAACTGACTGCTATGTAACATGTTCCTGATAGTTTAATGCTGCACCTGTACCATCAAAAATTAGCTATAGTTGAACTGCTTGGCAACTAAAGTTAGAAGACAGCTGACACTGCCTTAGTCACTGGCACACAGCCATAAAAGAAGTGGTTTAGGAGAGGTTAGCTCTTTAAATACTTGGCGTTTTCAGGAAAAAACAAACAAAAAACTGCTATTTGAGCAATGAGATTGTTCTAAAGTCTGTTTTTCAATCTAAATGAAAAAAAAAAGTGACAAGCTGTTTTTTATACAGAGAAAATATCTCTCACATGTTGGAATCCTGGATGCTGAGAATTTTAAACTTTTTCTGCTTAAAGGCACAGACCCACAAGAGAACACTGCATTTGACCTGAGGTCATGGAACAGGCTTTTAAAATTGATTAATAGCACTGGGATTACAGATGTGCAGTTGGTTAGAACTGTGTAATATCACAGGGAGGAAAACCTAGAGTTTAGGATTTTAGAATATAGAAATAAATATGAAGCAAGATGGAGGTTTTAGGGTGGAGGCAGGTTGCTCTTCACCTTCTTCTTCCTTCTTCTTAATGGATTTGGGTGATGTTTTGTGATTAGACAGAAAAGTCCGCATTGTGGGCTTTGGGGGATGAGTTATTGGGTTAAAAGGGAAAATAATCTAGATGTCCTTTCTTAATTGGATATAAAAGACCTTGTAACAAGAGTTAGTTAGCAATTTTGTGCCTTGCTAATGGAAAAAGCTGCCGAACTCACGGTAGTGAGACTGTAACATAGATAAGAAATAATAAACACCTGAGTCTGAATATGGAATGCCGTGTCAAGTGCCTTCAATCCCAACCTCGAGAAAACGATACTCACACTTTTGAAAGCTAGTGGGATTTACCCGCCCCTCATTGTTTTTTTTAGTCATAATACTCTGTAGACTTTACCTTCCTATTTCTAAATGCCTGAGTTAAACCACAGTATATAGAGTATTCTGCTCTCCACTCCAGTTTAATCAACAATCCAAAACCAAAATTAAACTAAAACCAAAACATCTTGCTTCTAGAATTTCTTTTCATTCATAGAACTCCTCTAAATGGCAGCTTTTTCTTCCCTCTCCCTCTCCTAATCATAACTGACCTTCAGGAACTGCTGAGCTCTTCACAGAAACTGTAAAAGGACAGGTCATTCCTCATGGTATACATTTCAAGGCAGGGGAGGATGGGAGTAATAGAGTAATTTAGCACGAGAGTATAAGGTTTAGATGGCTCTTTGATATGTTAAGAATAAGGTCTAGTATTGCATATAGATTTTACTTTGTTTTATTTTCTAGTGTTTAAGGTGAATCACATAATTATACAGTAAGTACACTAAATATGATATTAAAAAATTACTTATCTTCTGATGAGGAAAGGCAAACACCAAACACTGTGGTGAAAGGTAGAGGAAATATCAAAGGGAGGGTTAAACATCTTTGAAGTGCCATCAATATCATTTTAGGCTGTGAGTGTTATGGGAGTATAAATTCAAGGGTACCAACAGGACTACAGTCTAATGTTCTGAGGTAATTAGCAATACCCAGGTTCTGTTTCAGGTAGCTGTTAGAACTTAAATTAAAAACATAATATTCTATTCATAATGTCTTCAAGAGCAGCATGGCAGGAAGAGCATCTGACAAAATAAATCAAAAAGAAAGACAATGAATGGGAAACTGCTGTTTTTTAAATTAAATGCTAACTTATGTCAACATTAACTCTTCAAAGACTTACTTAGAACAGCTATAAGCAGTAATGTAAGCGATAGATGCTGAAGTCTGCAGAATTCAGTTCTGATGTCAGACAAACCTTGCAGAATAGAATTGTGGCATTCAGCCTTCTCTGTCCAGAAAATAATGAAGCTGTGATGGGATTTCTTTTACAACTAGTTTGGGCAAGTTGAGACAGTTACTACATTGAAAATAATCACAAGATTTCTTACCTGAATGAGTACAGTCACCAATGAAAATCCAGGCTTGATCCCAACAGAATAATGTTGGTTTTAAGAAGTCCAGAAAAAGGTGAAGACTTGGAAGACAGAAAGCAATAAAGATAGCTGAATGGTTACAGCAATTTAAAAACAGTAATGAAGTTGTTGACCACAGAGCTTTAATTAATGTTAAGGAGATGTTCTATTTCATCCATGACCACTGATATTTTTCCTCAACAGTTTCTCTGATAACAGTTTCTTTTTCCAGGATTTTTGCGTGTGTTTGGTGGACATCACCAAAGAAGCAATGTCAGTTATAAGAACAGAACATTGTTTTGACAGTTTTTCTGATTTCAATCATGATTCTACAAAACCTCTGAGATTGTGACTATGATATTCTTAAGTAGGCCTTGCTCATTATATTTCAGGCAGTAAAGAGCATAGATTTCTTTTTTTAATTGTAGTAGGTTAACGTGAATCCTTTGAACAGATTATTATTTTGCTCTAAGTGTATCAATCTCTTTAGAAATGTGACTGATATCAACTTTGGCCTTAAAAATACATAAATGTGTACTACAGATAGGGCACAGAACTAAGAAGGTCAGCCCAAACATGTTATTTTAATTTTATATTTTATTTGAAAATGCAAGATACTATGAAAATATTAAATCCTATACCTTTTTATTAATAATTAATGAAGGTGGATACCCATGTAAAGAATGAAATAATAGGGAGGAAATAATAATATAATCTTAAAATGGATTTATGACTTGCATAAGTTTTCTTTTATTTCTTTTAGGCATGAATAGATTTGCGTCAGATTTAAAATACTACATTTACTGGCTGAATAGTCTGCTTGACTATTAAAATGTTGAGATTTTAGATTCATACAAATACTGCTTAAGCATTATATGATTAAAAATGCTCTTAAAATTCTTCACCAAGGGGTTATAAATAACTCAATGAATTGTTTTCATCTAGAAAGCTGTGCAGTTTTAATTGGAGGGGCATTTGTATGGGTAGGGGGAAAGTGCAGATAGTGTGGCATCTAAGAAAATTAACCTTATTTTAAAAATGTTGTCTGAATCCTAGGTGGGAAATCAACAAAGCTTATTTTACCTTCACTTCTCCAATGTATTTCATTGTGTAGAAAGCACTTGCAGTAGCAGCTATTTTTCATTATGTTGGGATATTTGAAAGCATATCAAAAGTGGGGCAAGAAAAGTTGCTAGATATTTCAGGACTGGCTGGGCAGAAGGTGAGAACCCATGATGAAGTCAGCTACAGGGCATGGTTATGCCTTGTGGCTGTGCCTAAGGCTATAGTGTTTGGAACAGTGTTTAAAGGGTCAGTGTGCAATTTATACAGCAGAAAAGCCCTCCTAGATTTACCTTGTCTTGGTTTTATTTTTAAACTCTGTCAAAACCCACAGCACAGAAATTTTTTACTGAGCCAAGGGTTTATTTCTCCCTTTCTCTTCTTTAGTACTGAATTTCTAGAAATTAGACAGGCTGCAGCTAAGTTGCTGGACCAGTAAACGATATTATCTTAGACGAGACAATTTTTTTTTCATAAAGACATTTCTCTCTCTCACTCTCTCTAATTTTCATAAATACAACAGTTTGGGGTTTTAATGGTGGAATTGCACTTTATTTATTTTAAAATACTGTTGGCTGGAGTTTTTTGTTTTGTTTTGTTTTTTTAACAACACACTGATCAAAAGAAAAAAATATGAAAATGACATCATAAGCACTAAAATTTTAGAATTTTCATTACCTTTAGTTCTGAGAGCAGGATTTTAAGAGTGTTCTGCTTAAGCTAAATACAAAGCTACAAAGCACCAGGAAAACTGAAAGGAGAAATTTTCCAGGTTAAGGCTGTTCATAGCATGGCATTCCATAAAAGTAAAGACAAAGTAAAGTTTCTGGTTTCAACCCCTTACACAGCCTGGTGTACGCAGCATCTAAGATACCTCACTGTTCCTTTTACCTGCACACATCTTGAAGGATATTTGGGAGCTTGAAATGAATTTCCATATGCCAAAAGCGAAGCTGTGCTAGAGTCACTGGTTTTCTCCATTTTTTATCTTGCACACAAAGCATAGGTCAGTGTAGTTTGCATTGGATACAGCACTTTTTACCTTCAAGAAAGAAGAATATTTATAAAAACTCATATGATCACTAGTACCAAGAATTTGGGAATTACCAATCACATTTATTTCTAACAATTTAAAAGTAGAAGACAGAAAGGAAAAATAACCGCATCGGAATAAAATGTTGATAATGAAAAAAGTCTTATGTATAAAATGCAAGAATTAAACTGCCCACACAGCATACAAACCCAAATATAAAATACAGTGCAAAAAATATGTAACTCTTGCCATGATGGCTATCAGGATATTAGAAGGATAAAAAAGCAGTGACATAAATGAAAATAGAACTTAAATGATAATTCCAATAGGTAAAGATGCAGTAAAGGGCATCATGGTGATGATGCTACAACCATTACAGCTCACAGATTCAATAGATGGTGTAATGTTTTCTAATGACAAGGAGTTAAAGTATCATTGGGTACTGTATGATTGCAGGACACTTCACTTTCTCAAAGACTGGCAGAAAATGAATGCTGATAGAATTTGGTTCCTTCTTTCCTATTTTGACTACTCTCCAATTTCCCTACTAATTAATCACAAGAGATGTCACGCTGAAGAGTTTTGTTCCTTGGTGTTAGAAGTTATTTTTTTTAACAGAATTCTGTGGGTCCAGTAGAAAGGTGTATATGCAGACCCTTCTGAGCATTTCTTTCATAGTAATCAAATACTGTCATAATCTCAAGTCAGAGATCTAATTTGCTCCTTCCAATCTTAGGCAGCAAGTGAAACTATATAGAAATTTCCCAGTTGTTCAGATCTATGAGGAACCTCCATACTGGGAAAGACAGGCATGACAAGAGAAACTAGATTACCTTGAAGAAAATTATATGAATTTGTCAGTAGCTCATATAGACACAGAACTCAATTACTTGAGAGGGCTCCGGGTGTACAAAAAATTATGGAGCACTTTGTATTTGGAAAATACAATTTTCCTTCAAGCACTCAGATATTTTCAGAGATGGCCCTGTGACTCTTGAAAGTGGAAGATTTACATAAGGCCCAAGACTCACTAAAAATCTGGATTAAGTCCAATTGTGAAAAACAACAAAGTAATTTCAAAAAATGAACTCTTACTGGGCTAAATACAATAAGAGGATGTTAGGAATTCTGTAATTATATTCAATTTCTCTTTTTCCCACCTTCCCACTGAGCTCCATAATAGCACTCTTTGTATGTTCACTGCCAATCTGAGCAACATAAAGAGAAAACCACCTGTTTGTTCCCAAAATAACAAAAGATATTATTAGCTAATACATAAGGGAGAAAGCTGTACAGCTGCTTACTGTATTGAACCTGTTTTGGTTTTTCAAGGTTCTATTATATCTTGTAGGTTGCATTAAAAAAGACGAAAAAAAACCCAACCAAACAAAAAAAACCCAAAATGATGCCCTAACCTAACACAAACAAATAACCAAACCAAAACAAAAAACCACTCCCAAAACCCAGTCTGCTGTGGTTCTGTGTGTTTTGCCTAGGCTTGTTTTGCTGGTTCACACTAGATTCTGTTTGTCTAGGGAATTTGTCTAGGCAGAGGCAACCAGCAGTGGTTTTTTTCCTCTATATACTTCTGTCCATTAGCCTACAAAGCAGACACTGACAAAATAAAAAAGGGCCCCTGCGCTACTTTGAACACAAACCACAATCTCATGGAAGTACTAAAATGATGTTTCTCACCTCTCATATAACTAAGTAACACCAGCTGCCTATGAAAAAAAGGAACAAGAAAGGTGTGTTTTGTGTTTGAGAAGCTTTTGCTGAACTGAGATTGAAAAATTTCTGCTTTTCTATGCCTTGTGAAACTACTGACAGTATAAGGCAATATTTGTGGCAGCCTGGTCTGCTACCACCTCAGGATTATGTTGGTCAAGGGTGATGGGGCAACAGAATAAAAGGATGGGCTTGATGGAGTAACCAAAAACACAAATACCTTTAATAAATAGTAAAAACAACAAACAAGAATCCCAATGGCAGGTATGGGGAAGCAAGCACCAGGCTGCATAAAGGGTATGTTAGGGGCAGAATCTGAGGATGAGGGTCCAATAAGGAACAAGGCAAGCCTTTAATCAATAACAATAAGTCAGCACAAATCCTTATAAGGATAAAACTATTTACATACTGATTCCCAGGGGGCAATACTGCTGGAATTCTGCTCACCTGAATTGAGTGAAGGTCTACAGACTGGGCTCCCATGCTTTTAAGTTGATAGCTGGGTATCATTGGCTTCCGCAAGTATTATATTAGTTTTTGAGCAAATTAAATCCACTATGTTCATGTTTCAGCAATAATCTGTGGGGATATTATGGACTCAGTGATTGTGAGAAGTAACAACATAACTTCTAAAGCAGAAATACAAATATAAGGAATTATTTAAAAAGTTAGTAAAAAAAGAGGTATTATTTTAGATACTTACCCCTGTTTCATATTTTCCTCATAATTTACTTCTTGTACATTACTTGAAAAACTGTATTACATACATGCACATTGCCATAATGCAGTCATTGCAGAACTAACTAATCTACAGGAAGAGAAATGTGTTTCAAACCAACAGCAAGTAATTTAGCTTTCACTCTGGAAAGTCAGGTGGTGTGGCAGCAGCTCTCTGGCCACAGAGAGCAACACATAACTTTCCCAGGCATCATCCTGGGAAAGACTGTGAGAAGATCAGAGAAAAGAATGATAAGCAATTCTTATCTTCACTTGCTGCACTTGTTGTTGTGAACATGTGGAATGTGTTATGGAGATTTGTTTACCAGACAGTGGCTTCTTAACTGGCCAATGGTGATGGTGTTTGGATTCAAGGACCAATTGGATCCACCTGCATTGTGACTGTCTGTAAGGGTGACGGGTTTCTTAATAAACACTTTATCACTTTATGTGATAAAGTGATTGATCAGCCCTCTGAAAATCATGGAATCAATGCTAAGTATTACCTGGCTGGGGGCCTGTGACAACAAGGTGGTCTTGCATCATTGGAGTGTTTTTTAAACAATCATTACAAAAGCTGAGTTTGCAACAGAAGAAGACGTCCTGAGGAGGAAACTTTTGTGTAAATTGTGTGGACATAGAGGATCTAATAACAAACTGCAAACTAGACCTAGAAAATACACAGTCAGATAAAGCTGACTGCCATAGATAATATGTCACCATAGAAGCAAAATCAGATTCAGTAGAGTAGAGCAAGATTTGCTTCTCTCATATGGATTATTCAATATTATGTCTGGTCATTTTCAATGCAAACAGTTTGTTTTCTCCCCACAGCTTAGCTGTGAGTACATAAGTGGTGCTGCTATTGAGCAGAGTGATGAAGAGATGATGGACAAGCCAAGATTGGATAGTGGATGGAGAGTACCACCTTTTTAACAATTGACTCTTAACTATGGACAAAACTCACTGGAACGTTTTTTTACTGGATACACTGTTTCAACCTATCTCCTCTGCTACAGCTTGCTACTTGTACTCATCAGAAAAACAGGCCAGATGGAAAGCTAAGCTATAACTGAGAAAAAAGAAGGAAACTGATGCTAAAATTAAAGCTTGCAGGATGGGTCAAAAGAAGAGTTTTCTTGAAAAAATCTTAGCAATTTCTTAATTTGATTCAGCCCAAAAGCCTTAATGCCACATTATTAGTTGCACTGATTAAGGCCTGAAACACTATGTCAATTTTTCAAATACAAATCAAGCTAAATCCACACAAAACATTATACTGAATTCTAATGAATCATTGTAATTTTCCTATCAAAAGTTCCCTGAAACTTCAATCTATAAGAAATACTATTATCCTCACTTATATGCTTATATAATTATATATTTCTTTTGGTTTTGCTGCAGGATAAAATTGAATTTTGAGTTACTCAAATAACATAAAGTGATATGACCATGCTATTAAGAATCAGTAAATGTCTGTGTAGAAACCATGTCTTGGAGTTTTCTGATGTGAGCAAGGATACAGTCTATTTTTAGAAACTCACAGTATTACTGTAAAATTAGCACTTCTGCTATAGTCTTTCACTTCCTGATTAATTTTGTAGATTATAACTTACTGACTAGAGGTAAAAGTTGTATGGGCAAATAGATATTCTACACTGTAAATATTGTGTGTGTGTATATATAAATATACAGTATGTATGTATATGTGTATATAAATAACTGTAACCATCATTAAATGTCCACTCTATCAATGAATTTGCACAGTATTGAGCTAATTACAGAATTGCTAATGCTTTAAACGTAAATGAAATTGTATTTTTCTCCCTAGTATTTCATTTCCAGAGTCAAAAGGTTAAAGTTATGTCCTGGTTTAGGACAAATTAGGGGAAAACATCTCCAAAGGAGCCCCTTATAGGAAACCAAACCCTCCGCAACTTCCCCCCACCACCGGGTTCAGGAGGAATTCCTTCAGAGGGGAAGTGGAAAAAACTTGTTTATTAAGGAACAACAAAAAACACTCCCCAGCACAAGAGAAATAGCCCAAGATGACCACAGATGTTTTCACCAGTCCAAGGGGGTTGAGCTGTATCTCTCTTCGCCGCAGAGGGTACGAAGCTTCTTTCGCAGACCCCGGGGGAGCTCCTGCCCGGAGTAGGTCCGATGTCTTCGGGGGGGGGGGGGGGGGGGAAGGGAACAACGGAAACCGGGGAAAAGGAAAAAAAAAAATGGCAAAAAAGCAAGCCAGCGAAAAGCAGAGAAAAAAAGAGAGGAAAACAGAGCCAGCAAAGCAGGCAGCCAGCAGCAAGCAAGAGCAGCAAGCAAGCTAAGCAGCAAGCCAGCAGCCCGCCGGGGGGGGGGAAGGAAGACAAAACAAACTGAGAACAGGGAACAGAAACCACGATTGGGATAATGAGCATGAAAATGTCCTGTCCCCACGACAAGTTAGAATCTGAGTTAAACTTCAGAAGAAATTAGGCATGATGAGTTGAGAAAATGCTGCCATGAAATCAGAAATGCATATATCAAAATGCTAGCTGTAACATCATTATGTTTAAGGAAAGAGAACTAGGTCTGTTTTTTCTTTAATTCTTGTATATCACTATTAAGCCCTTAAAGGAATTCTAGTATTTACTGCTTTTCTAAAATAAATATGTGTACCTCATGAAAACTAGCATTTTAAAAGATCCATGGAGCTGTGTTTGCTTTACCCATCACCTCTCTCCCATAGTGCCCATCATGGCTCCTGCCTGGCTGTACTGCAGGGATGATGACAGTGAAAACCTTGTTAAAGACTTTTACCACTGAAACAAATTTGATTCAGTCAGCAGCAGTTTTGTGTTTGTGGTTTAAAATAAGACGGGTCTGGTGCAGTTTTTACCTTAAGGTGAATTGACGCCTGTGATAGCAGGTGGCTTTTTTTAAATTTTATTTTATTTTTTCCTATCAAAAGCTTTCCTTTAGGACTGAGAAGAACAAAGGACCTCTCAAACCACCTTTTGTTCTGTTTTTGTGTGTTGTTCCAACAGTATGTATTTTGCTCACTGAATATGACAAATGAAGCCGGTTGTGTCTTTCAAGCAGAAATCTCTCCCATTTGACATATTTCAGGGCGTGAACACACTGCTTCTATAAAAGCAGAACAGAAGAGCACAGAAACAAGAAATTTTAATCAGCGGGGTGAATCTTTAAATGCTATATCCACGCTACCTCCATGTGGAGAAAAAGGACGACGTAATGCTCTGGTGACACAAAAAAGCGAGGGCCAGGGCCGGGGCCGGGTAGCGCGGGCCGGGGCGGCAGTCCCAGGCCGCGCCGGGCCGCGGCAGCGCCCGGGGCAGCGCCTCCCTCACGGTCCGCGCCCCTCGCCCCGCGCCGCCAGGGGGCGCCGCCGCGCCGAGAATCGCCCGGGGCGGGCGCCGCGGGCCCCACACCGCCCGGGAGTGCCCGCCCGAGAACGGCCGCCCGCCGGCCCCAGCCCGGCCGCGCCTGTGCCTCCTCCAGGCCGCCACTCAGCAGCCTGTAAATGCAAGAGTGCTGCTGCTCCTGTAAACACAGGCTGATTATGAGTGTGACAGCCTGTGCTCAGGGAACCATAGTGCTCTGGAGCTGTTTGGGAGATTTTCTCCTGGTAGGTGTTCTATACAGCATTGCAGAAACTTACACGGGCTGCTAACGGGGGGCTAAAAATAGCATTACAAGAGCCAAATAGCTACTAGCCTGTGTAAAGATTTTATGTTAACTCCCCTAGCTCCTAACTAGGAGCTCCTCCTCGGCGGCTCTCATGTGACACACCTGGAGTAATATTGCCAGGTCTGGAGTCAGTAGAGAGGAAGGTGTGGACCTTTTGTAGCGAGTCAAGAGGAGGGCAAAAAATTGATCAGAGGGCTGGAACAGGTATCCTGTGAGGAAAAGCTGAGAAATCTGGTGCTTTGCCTAAAGGAGAGAAGGCTTTCGGCACTGAAAAAGGGGATTATAAGAAAGATTGGGTCAAGCTTCTTAGCGGGGCCTGTAGCAATAGGAGACGAGGTTGTGGTTTTAAACTACAAAAATATTTATAAAGAAGAATTCTTTTATGATGAGGGTGGTAAAATATTGGTACAGGTTGCCCAGAGAGGTCTTAGGTACCCCATCTATAAAAACATTTAAAGTCAGTTCGGACAGGGCTCTGAGTTAATCTGATCTGGTTCAAGATGTCCCTGCCCATTGCAGGAAGTGGTTGGACTAGATGACCTTTAATGCTGACTTCCAAACCAAACTGTTCAGTGGTTCTGTGGCTGTGCTGCCACTTGACATGAACCTGAAAAGGAAAGGACTCTGCTCTGTCTTACAGGAGGCATCTAGTTGTGTATGTCACTTTTCAGATGCTAGCTGCCAGCTAAAGTATTAAAAGTAGTTTTGCTGGTTGCTGATGTCAAACCAGTTATGGATAAAATTACACCAATTTCCAGATAATGTTGCTATTTACAATTAGCATGACATACTCAGAACTTCTGCAGTATCTTTCCATTCTGTCTCTACCAAGAACTAATTATCTCCTGTGTCCATGACATCTCTTTGCATGGACTGCCTAACCAATTTGTACCAATATACCCACTAAAAAACCTGCTACATGCTTTTTCTAAGCATTTTATACTATAAGAAAGAGAAGAGAAACAAAGCATAGATGCAGAATAAGCCACAGAAATAGAGAGGTCTGAGCTAATTTACTTACTGTAAACATGCCATTCTGGCATGTTTCACTCTCTTTAAATAACTAAGTTGTTAACAATATTTTTGGTTTAGGGAGAGAAGAGACCTATTTCCCATTCTCTTTTAAAGAAATTAAGGGGCAACACTTGTGCCGATATCTGGAATATTTTATCTGCACCCTGAAGAATTTTCCATTGTTCATGCCTGTTTCACCTTCTCTACTTTGTTGCGCTAAGTACAGATGCATAGTAATTAAATGTAGATGTATCCAGAATGAGCTGTCTACTCCAGAAAAAACAAAAAAAAACCAAACCCACAGTTATAATGAACCACAAAAGCAGGATTAAACTTTTCAAACCTAAGTTATTTGTGAAAGTGAAAAGAGGGTAGTAATTATGTATAACAGGAACACCTAGTAAACATGCAAAATATCTATATTAATATTATTTAGAGCTTTAGCTAGTCATACAGAGATATGAATATGTATTTAAGTTTTATGAGCTCTGAGGATCTTGTTAATGGGCAGCTTCAGTGGGGTGCATGTTTTATCATAGGATATAAAATTATTCACACCTGGGACTTCAATTGCCTCTTTCCCTCCTTTTGTGTTATAGAGACTATAGAAGAGTACTGGGTGGTATTACAAGTGATTAAAGGGCACTTGTGACATAAAGAATTTGATAAGCTGAATGATCAATTTTCATTGATGCTTATCCTGCCTATAACACCTAATTGAAATATTCTTAGTGGAAAACTTTCTGTGTCTTTGTTTTAATAATATTATTTACAGCATTGATTCATACGTTTATTCTTCTGCTCTTCTTCTGCTCTTCCTTATATTTACTTGCTCACTTTTTATTCTGGTTTCTTCCTTTTTCTCTGCAGTCTTCTCTGGTTTTTCACATTCACCCACATCATCTTTAGCTCTCTGACATTTCAGTCTGTTGATGCACACAAACATTCTGCCAAAACAAGTTAACTAGGAATAGGGCCATCCTTAGTGACTGCTCCACTTTCAGCACTACATTGTACCAACTGTGATTGACAGAGCTCAGGCTGTCAAGCCTAATAGTTCCTAAGTGGTGATTAACTGGGCTAGTGATACATGGATGGGGGTTGATGGACACCTAACTTTCTGCTGCACTAATCCCACCCAGGTGCAGATCCTTTACTCTTTCAGAAATGCCACACTGGATGATTTACTATGCGTTGCTAAGTATTGTGGTGGTTTGATTGTTCATTTTGCCTCTACTCACCTCAGTTATGAGCTCTGCTGAGTCTCACCCTGAGGAAATATAAAATGTGGGACCTGCATGAAGACAAGAGAATGGAAGCAAAACATCTGAAATGAATCTGCCAAAAGTCTGATGCTTTGTCTAAACAGTATGAAATGGCAACTCAAGTTACAGAGCTCAGGAAGTTCTGGACCTATGCTCCAAGAACATATGAGGATTTTGTTAAGAAATGTTATTCTCTCAGGCAATCTCTTTACATCATATATTTTATTCTTTCTCTTCTAACATTTGTCTGCTTTGTCCTACCATGCTCTAATTATCCAGACTATAACAATCGAAACTCTAATAATACCCCACTTTTCCTTGTCTATTTCTGTCTTCATATCCCAAAAAGTAAAATAATAATTTTGAGAATTTTTTAAGCCTTACTCCGTCTCCATAAATAAGACTTTACATAAGACTTCCTTTATATTTAAATGTATTGTATTTGTTATGTCTGTGGATGCATTTGGTCCCCCACAAAATATTAATGGTTTAAGCAAATTTGTGTATTACAGGTTGACAGGTAGCATACAAAGCTGTTGCATGACACCAGAATACCTGAATGTGCGATGTGCCCAGATTATGTCATAAAGAAGCATCTGGAGCTGTCATATTTTCTCACTCAAAAAGAATCTAAATAGCCATTAAAAAAAAAAAAATCTTTCTGTGAAAGATTATGAAATTGCTGGAATAAAACTCAGAAAATGTAATGGAGTTAAAATTTCTTGCACTGTGATAGCCTTGTGGTCCACTTTGGGTATACTTATAGTACAGCTTTGGTTAAGATCAGGCATATATCCTCAACACAAGAATTGTTATCCTCTGGTTTTCACTGTCAAGTTTTTTTTCTTAAAGTGCACAAAATTAATATTTCTCAGATGAATTTGATAGAAATTTTCAATCAAATGGTGTTGGACAGGCACTTCAAAAGTGCACATACAGCAGTTCAGCTTGTAATTAGCTTAAGTCCCTGGCTCTCTGAGCTTTGTAAGCCACCTTAGATTTATTTTTTTCTTCTCCAGCCCTAGGC
Source organism: Vidua macroura (assembly GCF_024509145.1). NCBI lineage: Eukaryota > Metazoa > Chordata > Aves > Passeriformes > Viduidae > Vidua > Vidua macroura. The sequence continues at coordinate 19,721,486 of NC_071611.1, forward strand.
ACTGTTCCCATAAGGAGATGGCTGTTCATTTCCTGACCAATGCACAAGAATAGTTCACCATGGAGCAGGAGCTGAAAAGACTCTAAGATAAAGGTTGCACTAAAAGAAAATTGGAGCAAGAGGTGTATAAATGAAACTCTAGAAATGTCTCCTTAGGAACACAGTTTACCAGGCTTGCTTTAAGGGCCAGAGAATTCAGTGAATTTTGATATTTAAATATTGGGCTAGCATCACTCTGAGAAATTTTCTTGACCTAGCAATGATTCCAGGAATTCACTTGGTGTCAATGTCAGATATTCCTCACCAGCTCTTCTGATGTACAGCCAACCTCCTCTCATGTTGCAGTCCTTATAAATAAATGCAGACAGCTTTTAACGATTGTGATGATTCAGATGACCCTCATCTGTAAGCTAATGATAATACTTCTCTGACTGAAAGATTTGTAAGGTTATGGTCATTGACATTTGTGACACACATAACAACTGTGCAGGCACAGCTTTATGGGCTTTTGAAAAGCCTATAAATAGAATAGCCCATTATGTCTTTGGCAAGGAGACAGGTCTGTTGCTTTCTAAAAAAATCTAAAGTTTAGCAATATTTGGTAGTATTTCTATTTAGATACCATAGAATTTCAAAGACAAATTACTATTGTTTTGTTATTTTTAAACTGTGGATTACTGCAGTAAAAAGTCATAGTTTATTATTTATGTGAAATCTTGAGATTAGCTGCTCAGTGCTTTTTGGAAATTTGTAGTATTCATTGCTGGAGTTGTACTAACAAGAATATATACTTGAGTACTCCAAGGACTGGGTTTCATCAGCAGAAATACACTTAGAAAATTAAAACAACTGGAGGACAACTGCATTCTTCATGTACATGGCATGACTGCTGGAAAATACCAAATCAGAAAATGATGAAAGAAAAGGAAGAGATGCCAGAGAAAAGACTTGAAGATCAAGCACCTATTTATGAGTAAAGTATTTAAGGTAGCCTTTAAGGGAAAAAGTCCTTTATGAATTAATAAATTTTATGCTACTTAGATTTTGATTGTACCATAATGGCCATATTAGTTAGAAACCCCTTCTTCTTTGCATACTAAATGACTTTTCAATCTTCCAAGTTTGTTGAGAAGTGTTTGTCGTGTTCTTTTAGATACTCATTTTGTGGTCTCAGTATTTCCTAGCTGACATATGTCAAAGGTGTAATAAAGAAGACTGAGAGTTAAAGAGTATTTTAAATAAATATTCCCATGCTAAATGTATGTCTGCAGAAGTTGATACAGTAGTGCAGCTATTCCCTGAAGATGCTATAATGTGTGCAGTTTTATGACTTGAGATAATTGTGCCTCAAAAAGTCACTCTTGTCATTTTTCATTGTAGCAAGAAGTATAAGGTGCTGGTAGGGATTATGCCAATCAAAACAAGAAACTATAGGATAACACTGGATTCACATTGACTGTTACTGCAAACTACTATAGTACACTTAAAAAAGAAGCATAATTGCTCCTCTGCTAATACACTAGAATGGATGTTGTGCTAAGTCATATGACTTATCTCACAGGGGTTTCTTGATTTGTTTAATAAACAGTTTGTTGCTTATATTGATAGACAGACGGACTAGAAAATTTCTGGTTCTGTTGCTCCTACAGTTGCTGTTTTAAATTTTGTTGATTACTTAAATTCCAATAAATATATTTAAAATAAAATAGAAAGCAATAATATACAGGCTATGAAAGCAAAAGTACAATTTGTAAGCAAAGTGATTAACATTGCCCATCTAAACAGACAGAAAGCTCAAAACATAAAATTTGTGCAGGAAAATTTTGGAACTATCCTCCTGTAATTTTGAATGAGAAGCTGAACACGGCTCTGGGTACTTTTCAAGATCAGTAGGCTTACCACTATGCCTAGTGTTCTTGTCTGTACTACTGTCAATGTATCTGCAGGCTGTGAGATTCACCCTGATGCTGATGTTAGTTTTTGTTGCCTCAGATGCATTTCCACTTAAACACAGATTTCTATTTTAATTCAGTTTCAAAGCATTAATTTCAGGTCATGCTGATGCTCTTGATTTTCTTTTCAGATTTTCAGCACTTTAGGGGAAGGATTTAAGGCATTTATTGCCTTAACAGTTTGACTGGAGATCCCATTCATGGTTTGACAGGGCTGTGCTGGTAAAATGTTCTTCCACCTCCTTAGCCACTTCTCTAGCACACAGCCAAGTATGTAAATAAGTAAGTGAGTAAGTAAATAAATAAATAAAGTCTGCTTGATAAAAGAAGACACTTGATATCTGTTATGTTCTTATGTGAGTTGCATGTATATAATTTGTGTCTGACATTTTATTTGTCTAAGACCAATAATGGAGAGCCTGCAGAAATGGTGTTTCACAAAGGTAAAAATGGGGTTTCTCTTAGTAAATCCTATGATCCAGTTTGCATAGAGAACGGAGCCAAATGGAGGTCCAATATAATTTCACCTTAAGAATTACTGAAATCTAAATACTACAATTACTTACTAACTTTTTAGGGTAACCATTGATTGCCTTTTTTTCACCAAGCTTTACAGCAATGTGGAACATTTAGGTGTAGGAGAGAGTAAATTGTAAGGTTTTTTTTGTTTGTTTTTTTTTTTTTTTTAACTATTCCAGTGAATTCTCCTGAGTATGTACTGCTCAGTCAGTGCAAAAGGGACTGTGGAAGATGGTAAGAGGGGAAGAATCTGAGCCATTTTCACACAGCCATGTTTATCAGCATTGGAAGTACTTCAGTCATACATCTTAAAATCTGAAGGGACTATAAGAAAGTTTATTGTTGAAATACCTTATTTTAAAATCTTGAACCTTATATATTGCAGCTAATATTACTGTTAAAAAACTGTAATTTGACAGCTCAAGATTTCAGGGAAAAGTAGCTTGGTTTTGCACTGATAATTGCAAAGGTTTCTTCCATCTTTGTTCAAACCTGAAATTTTTAGTCACATTTGCAGTCCACCATAATGTGTTGTAAGTAATTTTTGTTTGTTTGTTTGTTACGTTTTTCAAGGCTGGGAAATATTTTTTATAAGTCACTTTTTCCACTAGAAAATGTATCAGGTAAGTCCTAATTAAAGTCTCATCTAAATGAATTAGAAAATCTAGATTTGAGCCTTGATGTTTTCTTTAAAAATAGCTGCACAGAAATTTATGACTTTTTTTGTCAACATCTTTCAACACCATGCTTCTACCATTGTTGTTAGCTCTTTGAAACAGTATTGCTCTGGACTGTATATCAGAAAGAAAAGGAAGAGAGGAAAGAATGTAGGGAGGGAGGATAGCATTTCTCCTTAGCCATATGTCACTATTCATGTAGCTTACATTAGTGTCAGCAGAAGTTATTAATAGAAAATGGCAAAACCTAAGACACCCTAATATAATGCCAGGGAAAATGCCTAGAACTGGAGAAACCTCTAACAAGAGGTTCTTATAGGGTGTTATTTTCTTAATATGCAATAGTTTAAACTGAACACTCTGGTTAAGCTGGTTTTGTTTGTGGCATGATGCTGTTATATTATCCTGTTAGCCTGTATAAAAATCTAGTTACAGTCTGTGTTTGTAGATCAAATTACTGACAGTATAGTATTAAAAAAAAAAAAAAAAAAAAGCTGTTTTGAAACATGGTGTAATGTAATACTTTATATACCAGCTCATATGAGAGGGGTATGTGAGTGAGTGATTGATTGTAAATATTTTTCACAATTCCATCACTGAGTAAGACTTTTGACTTTGCAATTCAAGATTTATATCATCTGGATGTGATTTTTTTTATAGCTATGATCTTGAGATCTGTGAGGTCCATTTATTATAGCAAATTCAGAAAATTTTACCTTGCACTTCAGAAGTCTGCCATATTGTAGCTAACTTTATGTTCCATGGAGAGTAGACTAGTTAAGTCTTCTTGTATATCAGAAAGAAAAGGAAGAGAGGAAAGAATGTAGGGAGGGAGGATAGCATTTCTCCTTAGCCATATGTCACTATTCATGTAGCTTACATTAGCTATATTAAAGACTTTTCAGAAATGGCTTTGATTCTTGTAAGAATGGCTGGGGCAGGGATGCAGACAGAATAAACTGAGGTCACCAGTCTGAAGCAGTTGATTTTTTTCCCCAGAAAATAGTGAAATGTGGAAAGAATGTTTTAAGATTGATCCTCAAGGCCTATGGGGTCTGATCCAGCTAGCTCTGGACTCCCGGCCCTTCTCACACTCACAAGGACAAAAGTAAAAGACTGGAGGCGCTCTTTCCTCTCAGGACCAGAGTCTCACTTCATTCTGGATAGGAGCCGCCTGGGGCAAAAGAGAATGAATGCTGGATGGTGGGAGATTTTAACCCAGGGAGAATGGGCAGAGGCACATCTGATGGCAGGGGCGAGGGGAGGAAGTAACCTGGGCTAAGACCACCACCACAAGGCTCTGGGAGGAGAGGGGGAGATATGGAACAAACCACTTAGTGCAATACAACAGAATGTGATTTTTTTTTTTTTATGTTTTTCCTAACCCATTTCACCAGTTTGTCCAGAACCCTCTGAATGGCAAGATAGCCATGGAGTATCAGTCCCTCCTCCCCATTTGGTTTGATATTCAAACTTGCTCTCTCCTTATCCAGGAGATATGCTCTCTCCTTATCCAGGTCATTTTGGATTCAGTATCATTCTCCAGGCTATACCATTAGTGACTGGCCTCAAGCTGGACATTGTGCCTCTGTTCACAATCCTTTTTTTTACCTGGCAGTCCTTTTTTAAATCCACTTCACTGTCCATTTATCTACCTGATACTTAATCAGCATGTTTTTAAGGATACTATGAAAGACAGTATTGAAAGCCTTGATACAGTCAAGATAAACATATCCATTGCTCTCCGCCTAGTCAGTCATCACCTTAGCTGATATTCATCACTGTTTTGCTTATCAAATGCTAATATTATGAAACTCACTCATAGAATAATATTTTGTGTGAAGGCCAGTACCTCTAAATTCATTGTGCTTGGAAGAAAATATTTGATTGATTTCACTTGGTGATGAACGTGCTGGAAAGCTTATGGTAGTTAGGGCTCTGCAGGACCGGGCCATAATGTGTTAGGCACTGCCACAGAAAAAAAAAAGAAATCATTCTCAAAGAGTAAAACAATTGCTGGTACCATGCTTTTTAACTGTGTAACAGTGCAGAATTTCATGGAACATACATCTTCCATCTTCATAAGTTAATTTCTGAACTCTGGAATACCTGATGTGTGAAAAGAGAAAAATTTAAGAGCAGAAATCTTGAGACAGTTACAAATCAAAGTGATGTGGTGGTGTCATCAAACTAAAGTGCCATTAGATTTTACTTTGACATTAACCTGTTTATTGTTGTCAAGGTTAAGAAATACAGAGTAGGTGTTTATCACTGGAGGTGCTAGCTGTTACTTGACAACTGAGACATGAGAGTTTAAATCTATTCACACTGAATTCAGCAGGAATTTTACCAATGCTTTTAATGGAGTAAGGGGTTGGCCTTCATTTATAAAGAAAATCCCAGAACCTGCAGTGCTAGTATAAGAACTGCAAGGAGGTATAATTGATAAGGGAGATTTGTTGAAACACAGGACCTAATCTTGCAGAGCTAGCACTGGCATAATTCTTTCAACAGTTAATAAATTAGAACAGGGAAACCCATGGTTCATAAGTAAATAACATATAAAGTAAGAAAGACATGATGAAAGGGATACAAAAGTTTACACAGAAGATAGAAGCATTCCAGTTTTAGAATGTAGGCTGAATACATATGCATCCCAGCATTAAAGCCCAGGTTTTAGACAAAATTTAAAACACTATAAAGAGGAAAATTTACAGATTATTCCAGTAACAGGAAAAAAAAAAAAAAAAAAAAAAAAAAAGGTCTAATTTGTGTTTAAATGGTAGTTTCTGAAGACACAGATGAGCATCAGAAGATGGAAATCTGATAAATCAAAACAATGAGCCATGAATTCTTGAAAATAATTGTGTGCATACAATCATTACCTGATATTTGTTCATATACAAGTATCTGCTTTCTATGGCCTGCTACTGACCTGCTGTTTTCCAAATTAGCACAGATATTAAAACTGTAAACTGGAGATTTTCTTATGGACTCATTGTGTAAGTTTTAACAGCTCTTCCCTTTACCAAGCATCTCATAGTCTGAGAAGTGTTTAGCTATAAACCAGTGCCCAAAGAACAAATTTATTCATTTTTTTGCTTTCTTGAAGACATTAGTGATGAAATGAAAACACAGAACCCCTTGAAAAAGTAGGTCATCTGTGACAGCATAGATGTAATTTTGGAATGATAATAAAGAAATAATGCTCCAAAAAGTATGCAGCTCACTACTGTGCCACTGTAAGTGTTACTCTTCTGCACAAAACAGTCACCTGGAATTTCATAGTGACAGAGGGGTTGGACTCTGTCACTTTGTAAGCAGCTAGGAGACTTTGTATAAGTGAGCAGGTCTTTTATAGTCTAGTTATAGCAGGACAGCAGTACATTACATACGAGCCAAGTAATTATGAAAAAATATTAAATAAAACTTTTCTACAGATGCAAATAATACTGATTACAAAAAATATTATAAGTTTTTTACTCATTGTCAGAAGGTATTCAGAAATCAAGTGCCTTTATTGTGTTTCATCAAATATAAACTAAAAACAACAAATAAGAATAAAGTTGCTTTTTGTTGTTTTTGTCACCATCATGAGGATGAAAAGAAATACTACTATTAAAAATAGGCATATTTGTATATGCCATTATTGTTAGTGATGTCCACACAAAGTGCTAACATTTGATATCTATACCTGGACGCACTATTCCTGCCCTAGCCCTCTTACTGGGGGGGTGGAACTTCTAGCTTTCCATTGCAAGACCAATCATATCTTTTTCAGGGGTGGGAGGTGCTTTGGAGGCACCCACTGTCATGTTGTTGGATTGGATCTCCATCCTCATATGCTGCGTTGCGTTCTTCTCGCCCCGGTCTGGACGGCTCGGGAGCCTGACTAGACTCTGCGTTTTGTCCAGGATACCGGGGCTGCCACATGTGTGCGGAGGTCTGAGGTTGAGCCTCTGGTGTGGGCTGCCGCATTCTGTAGCCAACACTGAGAGGGTAAAGGGGGAGGGAAAACACATCCTGTCTTGCGTGGCTGGAGAGAGTTTATTCCTGCGTGACCACTGCGGTGGAGGGTGGCGTTTGCTCCCAGCACCTGCGTGGTCAAGATGGCGGCGAGACGAAGCATGGGATTATATAGAGGGCAGGCAGACAGGGGTGGAAGCCCCCCTTGCCCAATACGGACAGGCAACGGGGGAGTGATGTGGATCACAGCAGCCAACGGGTACATAATGGGTAGGTACAGGGTTCTGGGATGAATAGGAATACAGGGGTGGGGTAACTGACACAGAACTCTCAGGAACGAACAGGGAGTGACTACAAGACTGACGTGGGGATGCTCCTATGGCAGACAACCTGTAGCGAACCACTGTGAGGGGAAGATGGGGGTACATAGAACTGGCTAACTAACATTTATCAGAACCCCTAACTGACCCAGCCTGGGATGCAATACTCATACTCACTTGAATGGACCATTCAGTTTAGGGGGACACTTTCTTTTTGGAGAAGAAGAAAGTGGATGCAGATCAAGCCAGAGTTTCTTTGGGTGAACTTGACCTGTAGTATATCCATGGACAAGCTTCTTTGAAGGTTTCTGAGAGAGATGATCAATATCTTCATAGGGCTGCTCTTTAGCATCTTTAAAAAAAAGGGAAATTGCAGGATGTCTGAGATGTTGGAAGGAAAAATAATATTACACTTCTGTGTTGGTTTTGCATGATCTGGTCTTTGATAGTGGAGGGACCACAGAAGTGGCTTCTATGAGAAGCTGCTAAAGTTTCAACCATGTCTGGCAGAGCCAATCCCTGATTGCTCTGAAGATGGACATGCTGGCCAAAACTGGGCCAATGAAAGAGGTTGGTAACGCCTCTGTGATAATGTATTTCGGAAGAAAATTAAAACAGCAGGGGGACACAGGTTTTGTTCTTCCAGCCAGAGAAGAGGAGGATGTGAGAACATGTGAGGAAAACAACATGGCAACACCAAGGTCAGTGAAGAAGGAGGGGGAGGAGGTGCTCCAGGCACCAGAGCTGAGATTCCTCTGCAGGCCATGGTGAGACCATGGTGAAACAGCTCTGCCCCTGCAGCTCTTGGGGATCCATGAGGGATGCAGAGTTTCATGCCCACGCTGGAGTGGGTGGATGTCTGGAGAAGGCTGTGATCCAGTGGGAGACCTGGTGGAGAGAGGGGGCCCTGCTTCCAGGGTGGAGCAGCCTGTCCTTGGAAGACTGCACCCATGGAAGAGCGACCCATGCCACAGCAGTTTTGGGAGGACTGTGTGCTTGTGGGAGGGACTCAAGTTGCAGCAGCTTTGGGAGTACTACTGCTCATGAGATTGGAGCCATGCTGGAGAAGTTCTTGAAGGAGTGACCCCACAGCCTCACAGGGGAAGGACTTCTCTCCTGGAACAGTGGAAGCAGGTCTTGAGTGATAAACTGACCAAATCCCTGCCACCTGTTTCCTTGAGCTTTTGGTGGGGAGAAGGGAGGGGTTGGAGGAAAAAGGATTTTTTTAAGGTCTTACTTGGCTTCTCAGTATTCTCCTCTGAATTTCTTGGTAATAAATTCACTTTGTTCTTCTAAGTTGAGCTTGTTTTGCCTTTGGAGTGTTTTCTCCTGGTCCTAATCCCAACTCTTGAACTCTTAGTTTAATTTGAACTCAGAGTTCAATTTTTCTCTCCTTTGCCCAACTGTGGCAGGGAAGTCTGAATGAGCAACTTCCATGGGTGCCTGGCATTTTGCCAGTATCAAACCCTTGACAATGTCTAATCAAAAAGTACCAAAATAACTATCTGAGGAAGTACAAACTAGTCAACCAACTTTGATACTAGGGTAGTGTGGTTTTGGTTTGCCAGTCTGAGTCATGGCACCAATTGATGTGGTGGGTTGAGCACTGGCTGAATACCAGTGCACCCACTATAATTATTTAATCTTTTAATCATTTTCTGCTGTGAGATAAGGATTAGGAGAAGAGCAAAAACAGGCTCAAAAGTTTTAAGAGTATAAAGGAAACTTTATTAACAGAACTAAAAGAAGAATAATAAGAATCAAAATAAACCTTCAGAACACTTCTCCCCTCCCCTCACCTCTTATTTCCTTTCCCACTGACAACGTAAAGAAACAAAATCTGGGACTTTCAGCCAGTTTGCCACCTCTAAAATAGTCTTTCTTCAGTTTACTTAGGGAGAGGAGTCTCTCCTGCTGTGCCATGGAGACCTGTTGTCGTGGGGACAGGACATTTTCATGCTCATTATCCCAATCGTGGTTTCTGTTCCCTGTTCTCAGTTTGTTTTGTCTTCCTTCCCCCCCCCTCGGCTCGCTGCTGGCTTGCTGCTTGGCTTGCTTGCTGCTCTTGCTTGCTGCTGGCTGCCTGCTTTGCTGGCTCTGTTTTCCTCTCTTTTTTTCTTTGCTTTTCGCTTGCTTGCTTTTTTGCCATTTTTTTTCTTTTTCCCCGGTTTCCGTTGTTCCCTTCCCCCCCCCCCCCCCCCCCCCCCCGAAGATATCGGACCTACTCCGGGCAAGAGCTCCCCCGGGGTCTGCGAAAAAAGCTTCGTACCCTCTGCGGCGAAGAGAGATACAGCTCAACCCCCTTGGACTGGTGAAAACATCTGTGGTCATCTCAGGCTATTTCTCTTGTGCTGGGGAGTGTTTTTTGTTGTTCCTTAATAAACAAGTTTTTTCCACTTCCCCTCTGAAGGAATTCCTCCTGAACCCGGTGGTGGGGGGAAGTTGCGGAGGGTTTGGTTTCCTATAAGGGGCTCCTTTGGAGATGTTTTCCCCTAATTTGTCCTAAACCAGGACACCTGTCCACAAGAAACAGTTCTCTTGTGGTTTTAATTTTCACAGATAGCAGCTGCCCAGAAATCTACATTCATTAAGTCCTTCTTCCATTTGGTAGTCTTCCCACAACCATCACCATGGGTCATCTCAGCTTATTGGGATGTAATTTTAACGATAAGCTGTTCTAGCATAGAGACAAAAGTTCTCTTCATCTGTCTTTGAGAAACAGAGGTCTTCTTCTTCTGTCCTTGGGTTATGGTTTCTCGTCTCTCTCTCTCTCTATTCAAGCTTCTCATCTAATCACAGCTATTTCAACATCTGCTTGCATCAGCACTGGTGCCCTTGCTCATGGCTGTGGTTAGAATGCTCAATCCTCCCAATGCATTCTATGAGTTATTCACTGATGTTGGTGTCTCTATGTTATTCTGTTCACATGCCTTCGCTTTTCCTTTTTTCTGATTCGGAAGAAGCGGCACACACAGGTTTATCTGTTTTAAAATGGAATTTTAGAGTACTGAACGATTTAATCTTACCTGGGCCTTGCATTAGGAAAAGGCCTTTCGCTGTTGATCACATGATCTCTACCAGGCAGCAGCGGCATTGATTTCAGCTGCATAATTTCCCACGGCACCTGGATGGTTCTTTTAACAGCATGATTCTGGCTGCCATGCTGATGGGCTGTGTGGGAACATGGCAGCGGCGGCAGGAAATGGCCAGGCAGAGTCTCAGCAACCTGTGCCGTGGCCCGGCCTGGCCCAGCCCAGAGCTGCTCCCGGGGCCCGGTGGGGCAGGGCTTAGGGGAGGCGAGACATTAGGAGCCGTCGTCTGGCTTAGCTTCAGCCTGCGCCCTGTGGTCTCCCCTGCCCTGCCCAGCCACTGCTTCAAAAGCTGGAAACAAGACAGAGCTTTTCCTACTCTCCTTTTTTTAAATATATGGATTCATAGGTTGATTCTAATTGGTTATTGGTTCTGTCAGCCATGGAGGAAGGTGTAAAATTTCCACAGGGAAGGTCACTTCCTTTTTCTTACCAAAAAGACTCAATTGAGGCAAATCCAGGACAGGTAGGTCATAGAGTGGGTCTTACTAAAAAACATTTCTGTGCCTGTGATGGTTAACCTTGATTTATCAAAGGTAAAACATGCTTGACCTATTGGATTTCCTTATGTGAAAAAATAACCAGACTTTTGATCATCAGGAGCAAAATGGGTGTCGTTTACTTCAGCAATGCTTTTGACAATCTTCCACAATACTCTGTCCAAGTTATGGTGATACAGTCTGAATGGAGAAAAAATAGATTTGTACAAAACTCATTTGATTGTTAGGCTCAGCAGGTTGAGTTGAAATGAGTTGTATTCTACCAGGTTGCTAGTAACAAGTGGGGCAACAAGCATTATGGAATGCTTGCATATAAGGTGTTCCATAAGCAGCAGACAAGAGGATATCAGTTTTGTCCAGAGGAACCTGGAGAAGTTGGAGGAATGGATTGACATGAAATTAATTATATTCAACAAAGATAAATGCAAACTCATACACCTGGGAAGGAATATATCCCTTTATAACTGTACATGCTGGAGACTCACTCCTGACAAACGGCTCTTCTGTAACAGGTTTGTAGGATGTGGTGGATAGTAGGAGCCTGTGGGGTGTCCTGGAAGCAAAGAAGATCAACAACAACTCTGTGACGATAGTGGGTTTCTACAGACTAGGGGCCATTTAGCCTGAAGAAGAGATGGCTTTAGGGGAACCTAACAGCAGCTCTTTGGTACTGTCAGGCAATTGAAGAGGCACCAGGCAGTCTGATCATTTTAGGGTGGGGAAAGGCTGAGAAGCACTGTGTGGATGCTGAAACAAGAGGGAATCAGATTGGATCATACAGATTGCAGTTAAGCAGAAGAGCAAAGCAGGGCCAGAAAAGTTTATGTTGTTCTATTAATCTAGTCTGACCTCGTATCCAGGACAAGTAGAGGGAAATTGAATTGGAGATGTCCTCAGCTTTCCATCAGCCTGAGTTGTGTGTATGTTCCTCTACTATGGTCTTGTTTTATATTTGTGCTGGTAGGGAGGTGTTAAATTAGGGGCAGCTAGATTATAAAAACAGTAGAGGAGTGGTCAGTGGGGCAATCAAGTTGAAGATGCCATCTCAAGAACCCTTACAACAGAGACTCCCGTTGCCACTACATTGTGATGGATTGTCTTGTCTGCTTTGGCTACTTATATAAATGCAGTCCTATGTCAACACCACAGTAAATTAGTTTTGCTTTCAACAAACAGTATCTATACAATAGCATTATGATGCTATTTATATGCTAGTTTAATCAATTTAGTCATTTAGTCAGTTTTGTAGGAGAATTTGAGATAGGTTTTGGCATGCAAAAGCAGCTTTATATTTCTTAATATTTTCTTCTTCTCTGATGGTCAGAAGGTCAAATTCATAATTGTAGTTTTGGTATTGTGTTATTTGTTGGTGTCACATGTGGAAGGAGGTTATATGTGGGATTATGTATATCTTTAACAGTTGCTGTTGTTGATAATTAATATTATCATTGTCAGATTCAAAATAGAGTTAAGAAAAAAACGTACTAAAAAACCTAGTACTTAATATGAAAGTGTAAGTGTTACAGTTTTTGGTTTTGTTTTGGAAGAGGTTCTAGCCCTGGTGAATGTGAAAACAAACTTTTAAGTGTCTGAGTCACACAGAGAAGTCTAAATATTCCTTTAAATTTTGAAAGGTCTGATTTATTCCTGACACTTTTATAAAAGTTTGGAATGTGATGGCAGAGCCCCAGTCAAAAGTAGTTTGAAAAGTATCAAGAAAACTCTCATAATACCTTCAAAGGAGGCACTTAAAATGTTTCAGACTGCATGTGTAGAAACATAAGGGGGAATGACACTTCTGTAGTTTCTGGTTCCCCATTTATCTTGTCATTCGAAAGCTGAGGTAGGAAGACAGCAAATGTAAGCTCTGATTGCAACAGGGCAATAATCAATTGCCTTGTAGGGGAGAAATGGCCTGTTCCAGCTTTTAAATATTGCATTTGAGGCAAGCCTTTTTATTGCTTTCTCCTAGAATTGTCTCATTCCTGTAACTCCTGTTAATGCTTCTCCACACATGCATGTTTAAAACTATTTTTTCAGAAAGCAGATGCTCTAAAATCTATTTTAATCCAACTACTGACAATATGCAACTAAAAAAAGTAGGCTAAACTTTAGAGTCTAATGTCTTTAATGTCTTTTCCTTAATATAATGTCTTTTCCTACTCCCTCCAAACTTTTCCTTTTTTTTTTTTTTTTTTTTTGGCAGGGTGCTTTACACATCCTCTGACCCATTAAAATCAATCTAATTCATTTTCCATTACAAAAGGTAAAAGCTATATGTATTTCCAGTCTATTTTAACTGTACATAACTTCATTGCCTGAAACTTAATCCGTTAAATGATTTCAGAGCTTGAAAAGCAGGCTGATATCTGGCACTCTTATGGTACTCCAGACCTCTTAGGATTTGATCGTTTCCATCCAGAAGAAAAAACACATAATCAAAGTTAAAAACAGACAATCTAATTGTTTCCTAGCCTGTTTGCTTTCAATATCTCCAGGTGTGAAGTGGAAGAATCTGCTGAAAAGGTGAACAGGAACAAAGAAATATGTATAAAAGGGTTTATCATCATAAAAGCTGAGTTAAATAGAGTGGAAGTTTCCTGCTGTTTCTTGTGCAATTTCAATTGGCCATTTGCCCTAGCACAAATGGATGTGGAGACTGCCCTAACAGAGAAACTATTTTGGATCCTATTGCACCGTAAATTAAACAGTGTCTTGGACATCTGTGTCTGAGCTGACTTTTCTTTTCCTCAGAGGTTTTTGAAGACCTCCACAGTAATGGTGAATAATAATTAAGTTCCAACACAGTCTTCCATTCTGCACCTCTGAGATCCTTCATCTGTGACCTCTTGTATTCTTCTCTTACTGTTTTAGGGTATAACCATTTCTACATTTCTACAGAGGTTTCTCCTTCCAGACTTCAGCTACTGAGGAATAAATGACAATATGCTGTGACCTTTTAAACTAGCACTTCACAGTCCCATATGAATTGCAATTACATTTCCTCTTTTGGCATGTGTGGCCCCTCAAGGCTTTACACAGCTGATGATCTGTGGCAGGTCTCTCCTGAGTATCAGAAACACGATTGCCGAGATGAACAACAGCTGCACATTCATGTACAGAATTATTTCTCATGCAGAAAAATATAAGAATTCCTCCTGGAAAAGTAAAAAAAAAATCTAGAGATGAGTAAGATATTAGTAATATAAATACTGGGGTTTTTTTCCAATTGAAAACCCATTCTACTCCTACTTTAACAGTATACAGTCATAACCCATACTTATTAAACATTTGTGGAAACCAGTAGTTAGTCATTCAGTGATCTAAGAAAGAAACATGGTGAGCAGCATATACAATGAAAGGTGTTGGGATTTATGTGTTCCTCTTGCTAAGAAAAATATTTGAAGTGAGTGGACTTCTAGAATTAAAATAAATGTGTCTGAGAGAACATAGACACCCAAATCTGGAGACAGGGGATATACTGAGCTACCTTGAGAATATCTAGAAGCTGTATTCATTATTTATATTCACTTTTGAACATGTTTGTTCATAAACCTTCCAGTCAGTTTAGTAACAAAACCTGAATGAGCATCTTGGTCTTGTGATTTACCTTTGATTCCTATTTTGTGGATTCAGCAGTACTGGGAGGAAGAAAAGTCTGTGCAAAAAAGCAAGGAGTTTGTTCTAAGTGCCCTAGGAGTTCAATGAGATTCAGAAACCTTATAAAAGAAGAGCTTTAAGAGAGATAACCATTAACACTCTAAGAAATTAAAACACTGCTTCACTAAGAACTTTTGCATTAGGAAAAAATAACCTCCCCCATTGTCTGAGTTATATGGATCTATAAGTAAAAAGTTTTGCCTTGCCATTGTTAAACTTGCAATTGCATTGTTGTCTAGCACTTGTGATCTTTTGTTATCAGACCAAACAAGTTCTTAGTGTGTTATAAAACACATTTTTAAAAAATATTCATCAAGTAAGAAAATGCCTACAAAACAGGGTATTATCTTTCTAAAGAATAATTACTTTTTTGTTTGTTTGATTGATTTGCCATGTCTTTGTGCTTAATGTGACTTGTTTGTAAACAAATCTCTTGGCAGACCAAGACTGGAGATCACTACAATAATTTCAGAAACAGGGAGACATTCATGCCTACTTTATCGAGCTTTTTTGAAACTTATATTACATGGTAGATCTGCAAGTGTGGAACAGCAGAAGCCTGGAATCAATACTAAAATTAGGTGAAAAATATTTGCTGAAAAAGCAAGTTACTTTTAGAAATATCATTTGACATTATTTTTGACCATCACTTCATTAAAACATGGCTCCATCACATCTTCAATGACATCTTCAATGACATCTTCAATGTCATCCTTTTGCTGACAAAAATATGTATGCAAGGAGTGCTTATTTGTTTCCTAAACATAGAAGAAATATAGTCTTTGAAGAAGCCTTTGATAAAATAGTCTTATAAATTAAAGCAACAGCAAAAACAAATCCATAAGGAGTCTGTATCCTGAAAATCCCCAGAAAACACGTCTACTTTTCTTTCCTCACTATATTCTATAGTATTGAAAAATTACTTAACTATTTGTATTTTTATTTTATTTGACTTGATTCACTTGATTATTAAAAACATTGTCCAGAGTCTTTGATTTGGATGGTAATAGAATCTTCATTTTCATGCAATTTTTAGATTGCATAGCATGCAAATACCAAAGTCTGAAAATAGAAACTTAGAGCATGCATGTCACATGATTCTTTAAATACATGTGTTAGAGAGCACATGAATGTTTTTGGTGAAAGCTACTAGAATACTCTGATCAGGCTAAAACCTGTAATATGATGACTAAAATGATGGATCCACCCTGTACATGGTAAATGGGAAATTACAGAGAACTGTGATATTATTGGATCTATTTAACAGCTTATGAAAAATTCGGGGTGAGCAAAAAAGCAGAACATGATATAAGAACAGAGATAAAGCAAATCAGTGAAAACTGGCATGAAATTAGAAGAAAAATCAACCTTTGATAATGACAATTTTTTACCAAAATGTAAACTTCCAGCTGGCTAGGGAGGCCTGTTTATGTAAAAATGAGTAATCCCAGAAGAAAAACAAATTAAATTACAGGAAGCCACTTCTTACCAGTTTAAATTAGTTCTGTATTTTCTGCTGAAGTGATCAATTTTCTTTTACTCAAGTTATCAAATTATCTCCTCAGAGATTTTCAATTTCTTTGCAGCTGGTGGGTGCTTGGCTAAAACAGAGGATAGAATTCAGCTCACATTTTTTGAAGGGCTTTGGTATCTTTCAGGATAAAGAATTCAATGTAAATGTAAGATTATTATGTAGAAGAAGTGCTGTGAACTTGGAAAGCAATTAAAAAAGACAATGTAGAAATTATTATCAGGTTCATGAACAGAATAATGAAGGCTAATGCATCTTTTACAGGAATTGCAAAATGCAAATGAGTAACAATGCTTATTTATAAACTATTACCAGTGTTGGCTGTGATGTGTTTGGAGATACAGCATATTTTAAAATGAAAGACAAAATTGCTAGAGCATCTAAAAGAAAAATAATAAAATCTACTAAATCATGAATTTGAAGGTTATCATTGGGAATCTGTATGGTTAACGACAGTCAAGGAAATAAATAATATCTGTTTATGCAAAAGCTTTTGGTTGGCTTAAATATTAACATGATATATTTCTTATATGAGATTGTATAAATTTTAGGACAAGAAAATGGAAATAAAATCACCTGTATTATGTTCTCATTGCTAATATTACTCTGAATGTGCCACCAGGAGAGATTTATCTGAGCTTAGCAATGTCATTGTACCTGATATGGTTATAAGAATGAAAGTTACACTTGTACTTTGGCAAATCTGTGCACAGAAACTAATTTCTCTTTGAATCTTGTAAGACCTGATTTTACTGAATTATATTAAATATCAGAACACTTCTGTACAGTATCTTTCTCCTCTACATGCCCAACACAGATGTGTGTGGAAGGTAGAAGAAGAATTCACGGAGGAGTGGTGGTAGAGGTAGTTTTTATATGTTCTTTTCCTTGTGAATTTTAATTTTATAAAATAATTTACATTGATTGTGTGCTTAGACCCATAGCCCTATGCTAGGTTATTGTTTTGGTATATGAAGCCATGCTAATCTTCAAATGATCTCACTCAAAATGAGCAATTATATATAGAAAGTTATGCTGATTTGGGCTAGGGTGGACTTGCTTTTCTTCATATTAGCAGCTTTGGCACTGTGTTTTGGATTAGTGCTGAAAAGAGTGTTGATAGTACAGGCATGTTTTTATTTCTGCTGAGCAGTGCTTACACAGAGTAGGTTGGAGGTTCACAAATAGTTGGCAGAGGACAGTTGGCCCCAGCTGATCAAAGGGATATTTCATACTCATGGCATTATGCTCAGCATATGAACTGGGGGGGGGAGAAGGAAAAGAGGGATATTTAAAGTGATGGCTTTTGTCAGCCAAAGTCACCATTACTCATGATGGAGCCCTGCTTTCCTGGGGCCAGCTGGACACCTGCCTGCCCATGGGAAGGGGTGGATGAATTAAATATTTTTATTTGCTTGCATGTGTGACTTCTGCTTTACCTATTAAAATGTCTTTATCAAAACCCATGGGTTTACTCAAGTTTACTTTTTTCGTTCTCTCCCCCATCCCACTGCAGGTGAGTGAATGAGCAGCTGTGTGAGGCTTAGTTTCCATTTGGGCTTAAGCCATGAGAAAACCAAAATATCTTCCTGTGGAGAGAGCTGATTGAGAATACTGCTACTTTGCTTTCGGTCATTACTGAAAGGTTGTAGAGATGAGTGGGGAAAGATATTACCTTCCAGTACCTGAATGGAGCCTACAAGAAACCTGGAGAGGAGCTATCTATCTACAAGGACATGTGACAAGACACATGGGAATGTCTTAAAACTGAAAGAGAGAAGGTTTAGATTAGATATTAGAAACAAAAATCATTTGAGGGTTTTAAGGCACTGGAACAGGCTGCCCAGAAAAGTTATGGGTGCTCCATGCCTGGAAGTTTTCAAGACTAGGTTGGATGTGGTTTTGAGTAACCTGGTTTAGGGGCTTGGAACTAGGTGATCTTTGAGGTTCCTTCCAACCAGGTGATTCTGTCATTCTGTGTTTCAAGAATTCAGTCTGAAACACTATGGCTTGGATAGCTGACCCACTAAATGGACAAAAAGACTGGGGGGTTTTGAAGACAGAGGGTGCGGCTTTTGTTCTTCTCCCTCCGATTTCGGGCAGCTGGGGTGCCCAGCTAGGCTCTCCCTTATGGTGAGACTGAGGCTGCTGTGTGCAGGGAGGCTCTAAAGCTGAGCGCTTCCGCGTGGGTATTGCAGCTTTCATAGCTGTACGCTGAGAGGAGGCAAAGGGACGAGAGAAGGCACACCTTGCCTGTGTGGCAAGGACTTTTATTTCCCGCGTGGCCACTGCAGTGGCTGGAGCAGCTGTTCTCAGGTTGCGCACAAGGACAAAATGGCGATTGAACAAAGGAAGCATTGGGTTAAATAGGGGGCGGGCAGACAGGGGTGAAAGCCCCCCTCTCCCAATGGGGACAGACAACAGAGGAGTGACGTGGATCATGGCAACCAACGGGAACATAACAGAGGTGGGTACAGCGTTCTGGGACAAATGGGATTGCAAGGATGGGGTGACTGACACAGAACTTTCAGGAAGAATTCGGGAGTGGCTACAAGATGGACATGTAAAAGTTCCTATGGTAGACAACTTGGAGCAGACCATTGCGAGAGGAAAATGGGGCTACAGAGAACCGACTAACTAACATTTATTAAAACCCCTAACTGAACCAACCCCGCATGCAACAAGAGGGTTGTTTTTTTTGGAGGCCCATTATAAGGAATTTCTTGGGATCTGTCTTGAACCTATCCCATTCAATATACTCTATTCTTCTGTGGTTGTGTCCTCACAAAATTTGTGGGTGAACCAAACAAGGAGGTAGTTGATAACAGCTTTTTACAAGTCCATGGGCATCTTGAAGCAATGGACCAAAAGGAATGCTATCAAATTAAACAAGGATAAATGTTAATGTCTGTGATAGGTATGGAGTAACTCCTTTTAATAGTACAGAGATTAGCCCTTTGTATTGCCTAAGTGGTGACTGATGAAAAACTGTTGAAAAGGCTCTGAAGATACCAATGGGCAGAAACTTGATCAGAAATGTAGGCAGTAAGTAGATTGAGGAGGTGCTCATTTTCCTGGATCATTTCCTTGACACATTAGATCACCTTTAGAGTACTATATCCAGTTTTACAACTGTCATTCAGATTATTTGTGTCTTGGAAGAAGTTTAATTTACTTGAAGTAAATTTAAACAGACGACTACAAAATCTCAAAGAATAACACCTCTTTTGTTTTAATTAAATAGTTAGCATCTTTTTAAATGTAATCTTAATTTTTTAATGTAATCTGCCTTACTCCAAGGTACCTGCAATTTTCCCATGCCTCTTTGATTTATACCTACTACTATTAATGGAAAATAATACAAGGAACAGAAGAATGAAATCTCAAACTAAATGCTATCGAAGAAAGGAAGAAAACCCCCAAGAAAGTATGCACAAATATCTTAATATAAGATTAATTTAAGTTCAGTGATATATTTAGGTCAGATTTTTATTGACCTTATTTTTCTAGTGATTTTGTGGTGAATAGTAAGGAATAAGAATTTAGTAGGAACTCAGGTTTAGATTTGTACCACCAGCTTCTTAACCATTGTAGAACTGCCAGAATATGTCAAGTGCTCAAGTACATAAAGCAGTTGCTGAGAGCAAATTTCAATCACACTGATATTCATTGCAATAATAATTGATAAATTGTTTAAAAAGTTACACATTTTCAAAAGCTGCTAAGAATGGTTTTCAACTGTTAATATGAAACCAAGATCAAACAAAACATTCAAACTTGAGATAATATAAGCATGGTAAACTAAAATGCAAAGATGATGGGATGAAAGCGTGATACATTATGTATGAAGGAGCATATTCATAGAGAAGTGAATAAACTTAGCACATCTTTACAAAGCAGATAAAGCAAACAAAATACCCTTCTAAATCAGTCTTACCAGGAAATACCAATACTGAAAGTTTAGGTCCATTTTAAATCTTTGTTTCCTAAACAATAGAAAAGATCTGTGGACTGTCTCTTTTATTAGATTACCTCTCCAAGGTGGGCTCTATGTCTAACAGGAGACAACATTTTGCTCTTGTGGCAAAGAAGGTTAACGGTATCCTGACCTACAATAGGAGGAATGTTGACAATGGCCAAGGAAGATAATCCTGCCCCTCTACTCAGCTCTAAGATGGTAAAGGGACTGGACAATGTCATCTAAGCAAATTTTGAGGTAGCTGGGCTGTTCAGGCTGAAGAAGTGAGGATTCAAGGGAAATATTGTCAATATGTGCAATACCTGAAGAGGGGCTGCAAAGAAGACAGCGCCAGGCTCTTGTCAGCAGTGCTTAGTGACAGGCCAGGAGGCAATGCCTGAAACACAGGAAGTTCCACCTGAATGTCAGAAAGCACTTTTTCACTGGAAGGGTGACTGAGCCCTAGCACAGGTTGCCCAAAGTAGTTGTTAAATTTCTTACCTCAGAAATATTCAAAAGGCATCTGAACATTGTCCTGAACAACATTTTCTAGGTGATCTTCCTTGTGCAGGAGTGGTTGGACAAGACAATTTTCAGCAGCCCTTTCCAACTTTTTCCATCCTTTGATTCTGTGAAAAATCAGTGAATTAGTAATAAAATCCAGTTGCTTTTCTAAATAAATAAAAAGCTTTCTAATTTTGGCAAAATTATTTACAATTTTACTTGCATTTTTTTCTGCAGATATTTAATAATTTTTGTTGTTTATTAATTAATTTATTTGTTTATTTCTTAGTTCCTTTTGCAAGGCTACTAATTTACAGAAGGAGTCATGTATAAATGACTCCTTCATTTACATGAAGGAGTCATGTATAAATAGGTGTAAATCTTTAGACAAGTTTTGTGAAGAACAGAATTATCCTTTATCTGAGACTGTAAATTCAAGACCTTCATAGAAGCTTCAGTGTTGTGTTAAGTGTTAAAAGGCTATTGCCATCTTTGATTAGGACAGACAGATTTTCTCCTCACAGACATATAATTAATTGAAAATACAATTTTAAAATTGCTTTGGTTTTATGCAAGTAAGATTAGTTCAGTCTTTTGATTAATTGTTTAGTATTTATAAATAGCAGGAAAATACATTTTCTGTATCTGTACAGAAAATAACAGAAATGTGCTGTTACAAATAAATTTTTTTTGGCTACTTATCCCCACCAAAATCTGCTGTAAAAGTCTGCCCATAAAAATGCTTATCATTTCTTCAGGCTGAGGGCTTGATAGTTGTGTTCTTTTCATGGATGAAATAATTACTAATTAATTCCCTCCTGAAATTCTAATTTAAACAGCGTAGTTCCTTATATTATGCAACACAGTGATTTAGTGCAGCTGTACAAGAAGCAGTTCACAAAGAGTGATCCTTGTGCATAAAAATTACATCTTCAAATGTGCCTGTGTCTTGTATGTGAGTTTAGCATAACACCAACACAATTCAATTAAAACTCACAAATGGTTTTATCATTGTGCTTAGATCAAATAGCTGTAAGGAATTAAATTAAAAATTATTGATGGAACATACCGGTAGTATCTGTTGTTTAATATAGAGTGGTTTATCTTAATTTATATTTTGGTCTATATTCCTCTATTTGTCTTCACAGTAGTGTTTCTGAGTGATTAATAACTACTGATAGTATTCAGGCTTGCCTAACAGTGTGAAATTCAACTGCAGAAGCATGTGTCTGTATTGTGGCTTCTCCCTTGGTCTTGCAGATACTATGGCTGAAGGTGTTATCTTCAGTTTCTAGTACTTAAAAAATGTTTCATGTATGACTCATTTTTGATTCTCTATGAAGTGACATGAAGTGTGTTGACGTGGGCTAGCCAGTGCAGGATGCCAGTCTTAGAAGCACAGAGCAGTTTGGGTTGGGAGGAGTCTATAATTAGCTTGTCCAACTCCCCTGCTGTGGGCAGGAGCACCTTCCACTAGACCAGACTGCTCAAAGTCCAAGCCAGACAGAACTTGAACATTTCCAGCAGCTTGAACATTTACCCATAGCTTCTCTGGGTAGTCTGTTCCAGTGTCTCAGTATCAGCACAGTAAAAAATGTATTCCTTATGCTCTATCTAAAACTATATTTTTAATTCTAAAACTATTGCCCCTTTTCCTTACAGGGCTTTGTAAAGTCTCTCTCCATCTTTCTTATCAGGCATTTTTAAGGGTTAAAATATTGCCATATGGTCTTTCTCTTCTCCAGACTGAACAACCCCAATAATTCCATCACCTGAAGGGGGCCTACAAGAAAGTTGGTGAGGGCTTTTTTACAAGGGCCTGTAGTGAAGGGTCATGTCTTCAACTAAAATAAGGTAGATTTAGGTCCACTAATAGTTATTTTCTACTTGCATATTAGTGGATTAAGAAGATACCCTTGATATATCTCAAGAGTCTCTTGGATAGCTTATGTCTTGGTGTATTGCTTTTCCAGCAGATGTCAGGATGACTGAAGTCCCGCAATGGGATTAGAGCCCGAGAGTGTGTTTCTTGCTGACGTAAGAATGCTACATTACCACACTCCCTTCTATCACACAGCCTCCAGTAAATACCAACCACAAGATTTCCTTTGTCAGCTTGACCTTGAAATTTTTACCCATAACTCTCAACCCATCCATTGCTGCCTTTCAAAGGCAGCTTTGTTTACATGGTTTACAGACACGAGAGCCTCTCTATCTCTCCTTCCTTGATTGTTGCCTCTGAATGGTATATAGCAATTTTTGTCACCTGTGTGTCTTGGTTTAAGCCCAGCACTACACAACCACTCACTCACACTCTGACCCCAGTGGAAAGCTGATGAGAATCAGAAGTAAGACTTGCAGATTGAGATACAAACAATTTAATAATTGGAAAAAAAGTGAAATAGAATAATAATAAGGATTATGATTATGATAATAAATTATCAAAAACAAAAAAAAAAAAAAAAAGAGAAAACCCAAGGAAAACAAGTGATGCAAAATACAGTCACTCACTACCTGCTGACTGATGGGAACCCCCCATAGTGCACCATGACTAGCCCCTGTTATAGGTAGCTCCCTCAGTTTAAATACTGGGCATGATATTCTGTAGAGTTTGAGTCACCCACCCTGACCATGCTCCCTTCCAGCACTTTGTGCACTCCCTTACTGGCAGACCACATGACACTGAAAAAACCCCTGACTAAAGGTAAGCAATGCTTAGCAACAACCAAAACACTGGTGTGTTATCAAGAGTATTGCTATACTGAACTGTATCAGCTACTGGAAAGAACTAAACTCTAACCCATTTGAAATTAGGACCATGCTATGTGCATTGGTATAGACACATTTTGGTAGGGCTTTTGACTGTCACTCTTTTAGAGAAATACACCATATTTGAGCCCCTGGCCACACCCCGAGCCACCAAGACATTCACTCAGTGTACTTCTCCAGCAGGACAAGAGGTGAAAATAAAATGGACAAGATCATGGGTCATGGTATAGACATAGAAATCATCCATTATGTCATAGGCAAACCAGATTTTACTTTGGGAAAATTAATTTAGTTTATTGCCAATTAATATGAGAATAAAATTGTGAGAAATAAAATCAAATCCAAAACCACCTTCACCTTCCCCCTCCTTTCTTTCCAAACTCAGCTTAAGTCATGACTCTTCTTTGTCCTCCCAAACATAAGCAGTGCAACAGTCCATCTCCACTGCTTCTTCCTCCTCACACTTTTTTCCTGCTGTAGTTTTGTGTCTCTTCAACAGAATACAGACCTTCACCAATGTCTCCAATATGGATCTTGGACTGCAGTTCTTCAGGAGGAGTGTGGATCCCCCGCAGACCAAAGTTTCTGCCAGAAAACCTACTTCTGTGTGGGCTTCTCCATGGACTGCAGTTCCTGCCCAGAGCCTGCTTCAGCTTGAGCTCAGGCTGCAGCTTCTTTCAAGACATCTATACTTTCTCTAGCGTGGAGTCCGCCACAGACTGCAGGGTGGATATCTGCTGCACCATGGTCCTACACAGATTGCAATGGACTCTCTGTGATGTCATTGAGTCTCTCTTAGAGCCAGCTGGAGTTGGCTCTCTGACATGGGGACAGCTTCTGGTGTCTTCTTGTAGGAGCCCTTCCCATGAAAACCTTGCCATGAAAATGCAATACAGACCTATATGACAGGTGTTCCCCTTCATGTCTTGAGAGTCTACCTAGAACAGAGGCTAAATAGTGTTAAAGAAATAAAGTAGGTATTATTAAAAAGGCCTTTAAAGGATACATCCTGAGCAGTACAAGAGCCTGGCCAAGGCTACACCCAAGATGGGTGACAGTTCACACATTTTTTATACTTCTATAAGTTTTGGTCCATTTACACATTGGGGTTAATTGTCCAATTATAGGTTATGAAGTCACATCCTCCCAGACTGCTCTCTTCAATTCACTGTTATTTATATTTTTTTGGCCTGAAGCTGCCATGGTGTCCTTGGTTCTCAGTCTGGAAAAGGATTGTTCACTAAACTGTGAAGAGAACATGCTAACACTTTATGTGAAGTTCAGAGTTATATACTAATGCAACACAGAATCTGGAAAATATGAAAGCTAAAACTTAAGGCATCACTCTCTTAATCCCTAGTTCATCAGCAGCCCCTGTCTCTTTTCTGTTACTCAAAATTCCACCGTTTTCTCCCACTAAATCTGGATAAAACTCTACTTCCCCTACTTTGAGGGTAACCTTTTAGGTTACCCTCAAAAAAGGGTGTAAACTCAAGCCATAAACTGCATCCTCAGAAATATTGCCAAGAACTCCTTTTGAAAGGTTTTATCTGAAACAGAAAAGGATCTTAGGAACATAATTTTAACATGCAAAGTTTCAAACTCTACAGGGATTATGCAGCTGAACAAGCATTGGCTCTGGTGTTTGTGCCATGACAGTGTCTGTGTAAGTGCTGGTGCCTTGGGTGTTTCCCAGTGTATTGGAGAGTGATAAATGCCAGGGTGGAGGCTTGTGACCTGGATTTCTCTATCTCACTCTTTTCTAGCTCTTTTCACACTTGTAGTCAATTACTTTTTTTTTTTTTTCTTTTTCTTTTCATTTTCAGTTGTTCTATGTGTTTGCAAGAGTTCTAAAATCGTGAACTTTGGAAACTTTTCTATGCTTTATATGAAGTATTGTGATCAAAGTCTCTATGGCAGACATCCCTGGGGTTCATCTGCTTTGTGTCAGAAGCCTTATGTTGGTTTCCTCCTTCTATTTGTGGCTAAATTTTAAAAGAAAGTTTCAGACATTTGTGGAAGTGACTCAAAGTCTTTCTTCGTTGCCAATTTAGTTACAGCTCACTTGGCGTTTTGAACTGCTTTAGCAACTGACTGCTATTCTTTTGGAATGAACTAGAAAAGTATAAGCAGCAGGTAAAATATATTAAAAGCTACATTCACACAGATCTTCTCACTGTTAAAATGATCATAATTTTCCAAATTCACTTGAGATGTACACAGTATGTATCCTTCCTATAATCTCTTTGATATATTTTATAAAGTTCTCTTAATTATAGTTTTCTTCAAAATATCCATTTTCCTATTATGTAGATAAAATACTGGAATGTTCAAAATGCATGTTCAAAATGCAGTTTCCTTCATTGTGTGATATTGTCATTATCAGTCTCTGTAGCATTGGAACGGAATGACCTAAAACAGAGCTTGAAAGGCTCTAAGGTCCTTCACCTGTCCTGCTATTCAGTATCTGACCTGAGCAGATTCATAGTTGGGTGAGTTTCCCTGCTCCTCTCATCTCTTTTCATCAGTCACCCTCACTTCCAGAAACACATTTTACCTATAATTCTACAAATCATCCCCTAAAAACAAGCAAAAATCCGCCAAACAGATAAAGCAGCTCCTTAGTATTTACTTAGATATGCAGTGTTTGTGTGTTCATGTGAAAATAATATCTATGTGTGTATATGTATAGGCATAAGCAAGTTTATATGTGTGTGTGCGTACATAAACTTCTACAAAATGTGAAAATCTATGTATTATTAATTATAAGTCTATGTATTATAATCCTGTATTCAGAGAATGTATGTCTCTGTTTCTGTTTACAGATTTTTTTAATTAAATACATTAAATGCAAACTTAAAAAAACAATAAAAAAATCGTTCCTTTTGCCATATTGTGTTATAAAATGAGAATGGGAGCAGAAACTTCCATAAATAAGGAGAGAGATTGCTAGATAAAGGACTAGCAAGAATCTGATCAAACAGGAGAATATCAGAATAGTATATGCAGATGTGGCACACATATCAGTTGCTTTTGAAAAATAAGTTCTGTATACATATTCAGTAACCAACTTTTCTGCCAGACTGATCATAATTTCATTTTGTCCCTAACATGGAGTAAGTGATAACAGTATTCCAACTCCATGCAATTAGCTGCTCTGGGAGATTTTAAAAACTTTCTTAAGACAATGGCATTTTCTTAAGGCTCGTTCTACTTCCTTTCCCCATAGATTTTATACATCAGTTGTTCTATGTGTTTGCCAGAGTTCTGAGATCATGAACTTTTTGAAACTTTTCTGTGCTTTATATGAAACATTGTGATAAAAATCCATATAATAGAATTATCCCTGGGGTTCATCTGCTTTGTGTGAGAAGCCTTATGTGGGTTCCCTTCTTCTATCAATTGTTAATGAATATTGTTATCAAGACAGGATACAGTGTGGTTTCTAGCAGTACTAGCTTTCTTTCCTCTTAACTAGGGTGTCTTAAAAGAGGTTGTTTCAAGGATATTGTGGCTGTCCAGGCTCAACAGCTGAGGAGGCCAACAGCTTGGCAGGGCACAGCAGAAGAAATTCTATACTGAAAAGTAGTAATAACACTCATATTTTAAGAGATTATCATTTTGGGAGCTGTTGAAGTCAGTGGATTTATTTACTACATGCCTTTATAGCTTAGCTTTCTTTTCTTTGTATCTAGTTGCAGTGACAGGAAAGTGATTTTCTTCTTTTTTGCAACCTCCCTCCAAAAAAAGACTGAACTAGATCAAGGCATTAATACCTTACGACATTTAATTCTTCCATATATTACTATTCTTTTTGAAAATTTTTGGACACCTTTTGTAGAAATCATGACCTTAAAATGTTGGTCTTTCTCTCTTTTAAAATATATTTTAAATATATTATCCTAGAAACATTACTTATAAAGGGAAGACTATGTTTTAAGCAACATGTCAGACTATCAATTATTTTTAAAAGAGTTTTAATCAATTATTTGCTCAAATAAGTTTCAAGACTAAAAGACACATAACACTTGTCATTTTTTTGCTTGAAATATTTGATTCATGGCATAAGAAGGAAACAAAATCATGAAAAAAACTCCATGAATAGTAACATGGGTATTTTAGCAGGTTGTACCTGTCATGATTTGACACTGGCCAAATGCCAGGAACTCACATATGTTTGTTTCACTTCTCACACAAAATGTTATCCTGGGTTATTCTCATCAGAAAACAGTATTGCTCAGGTATTGTTCACACACTGGGATAAAAACAAAATCATGTGCTTTTTTTTTCTACTTTTTTTTTCTTTTTTTTTTTTTTTTTTAATATTTTGTTTAATTTTGTTTTGCTTTTCAAAAAATATTATTTATTTCAGATCTATGGTTTAATTAAGTTACTTCTAGATGGAATTAAGGCAAAACTTAGCATTAAGATTATAAACATAAGGAGTTACAGTAATAAAATCAGTAAGGAACCTCTGGACAAAGATTGTGGGAAATTTAAGAAATCGGGATGGCAAAGAGATGATCAGATGATTAGAGCTAAATAAAGTGTAATTAGTAATCAGGTATCATAAAGATGCTATACATTCAAATACAGACATTCTCGCTTCTGATGCATCTGTCTTTACACTACATAGATTTAATACAAGGTGCAAGAAGTAGCCTACTGGACCGGTCAAAGATCTGTGCCCTAGAATTATGGCTATAATAAATAACTTTTAGAAAGAGTAAGCAAAGGGTAGTGTTGGAGTTTTTACTCAGAACATTTCCTCACTTTGCAATTATTTGTGGCTTTCATAGTGCAGACTATTGTTTTATGTGATAGCCCTCACTGTACTTTAACTCCCTTTTGTTGGATTTTTTTGGCATATGTAATCTCTCAGTATGATTACTGTCTGTAAATCTGTAGTTTGAAGAAATACATTAGAAATAAGAATGTTGTATAGAAGCAAATATGGATAAAATTTTCTCAAAGTTTTACATACTTTTTTGCATTTTCAGTCGGGTAATCTGCTTGGGACTTGGAAGATTTCTAACATTATTGGTTTGAACTAACTGCCCTGTTATTTTAGTCCCCTTGTGCACTTAATGATGGTGAACTCCATGGCAGATGTTTGCATAACTGGGTGTTTAGGATGATTTTAAGTCTTCCAGCCAAGCTTTCCACTGCCAGCTTCAAGGTGTGCTTAAAAATAGCTATGCCAGTAGATGTCTGAGGAGAGCAAATAGCTGCCAGTTACGGGAAGAGTAAACCTTTGAAGCTAAAGCTTCAGAGCTTTGTAGCTAATATGGCAATAGACATTTTCCCACACTTTAACACTAACAGATCCCACCACTCTCTAGATGTCTCTTGGAGTGAGGTGGAAATCCTGTCAAACTCCTGGCTCCAAGCAGATGTCTCAAAATCCTGAGGGCACTAGACTTTGAAGTTTAGGCATTCCCAGTGCTAAGATTTTGAGGAAGTATTAATCTTTATTAGCTCAGTGATCACAGAATTGGTGCAGATGACATAATGAATCACTGCTTCCTAGTCAAATCAAGCCTCAAAAAACCCAAACAAAAAGCAACTACCCCACACACACCCTGAACCAACCTTCAAAAGCCCCCTTTTAGATAAGAAGCAGAGGATTTCTTAAATGAAATGCAAGTCTATAAGATCAGGTGATTATGAGCTTACATGCAGATGAATCATTGGGCAAACTTAGAAGACATAACTTCCCATGACAGCTTCAGCTGCATTTATGGAGACTGAGGACCTCTTTGCTCTCTGCAGCTTACTGAGGAGGGGAAGTGGAGAGGGAGGTGTTGATCACTCCTCTCTGACATCCTGTGATAGGATGCCTGGGGAGGATTCACAGAGGCATCAGGGGAGGTTTAGAACCAACAGTTAGGAACCATTTCTTTGCCAAGAGAATTGCAAACACTGGAGCAGGCTTCTGAGGGAGGTGGTTGATGCCCTATGCCTGTCACTGTTTAACAGGTAGTTAGACAATGCCTTTAATACTCCAACTTTTACTCAACCTGAAATAGTCAGGCAGTTGAAATAGATGATTATTGAAGGTCCTTTCCAGATGAACTTTTCTAGTCTTGTCTAGATAAATCTGATTCAGTGAATACCATGAGCCAATAGGACTCTTCTCTCTGAGCCAATACTTTGAAAACCACATATGATACAATATTCCAAAGTTGCTATGGTAGAGACTAATTTCCTCTAGAAAATGAGATCTTCATCCTTGCTAAATAAACCATTTTAGGAGAGCAGAGTTAACTTGATTCATATTGAGTGCGTCACATGAAAAGACTAATGACCCTAAACAAGTTCATATTTGAATATAGAGGTAATTTAGGCCAGTGCAGCAGAGGAGGGAGAAGGCATCAACCCAGGCAGAAGGTGCCAGAGCAGCCATACTTTGTTCTTTCCCTGTCCACAGGTATCTAGCTGGTGAAATTCCAAGCACCCCAAAGTCACTCTAACCTACACAGTCTCCTCTCAAAGTTTGGAGTTGAGAGAAGCAAAGATGACTTGGGGCTTCTTTCTGCACAATTCCCTTAAGCTGAACTAACCTCATATCTCTTGTGATCTTCTGAGGTAGCAGCAATAACAGCAATCATAGCAGTTTTTTCCCCTCATGTTGAGCTGCAATGTATTACTCAAGAGGAATAAGATATGTCAGTCTTGAAACTGAGCATCTGCTACTGGAGAATAAATAGCATTATAACATTATATTACAAAATACTGAAAATGTTGTGGCTATTGAAAGAGTGGCTTGATAGATTTTGGATTGCGGAAGAGAAATTGCACTATGTTTTTATTGCTAATCATGGGATCCTAATGATTTCAACATAATCATGGGCATAATCATGGACATAGCTAAATAAAAGTTGTTAATTTTACCTTCCTTAATTCTAGTTAATGGATTTTAAATAGTTATCCTACAGAGAAATCATGCTTGAATCAGTTGATTAACTCAGTTGATACACAAATGATGTTTGCTGTATTTTCCCGCAAAGCCCACAATATTGTCTTATCCAAGAATATAAATTTTTGCTATTTTAATTTTTTGTTGTTATTGTTCTTTTGTTTTGTTTTGTTTTGTTTTGTTTTGTTTTGTTTTGTTTTGTTGGGTTTTTTTTTAATGATGAAAATCCTCAAAACTATCCCTTTTTTACTCATATGAAAAGATAATTTGCTCTTATTCTGGTTTGTTGTGACCTGCCTTGGATACACAGCAATTCTGTTTCAATGATAAAGAACTACTGTTTTGTAAAATAACCACATAATTGCAGCTCTTAACATTTTCTCTTTCATTGTCTTTTTTTTTTTTTTTTTTTTCTGAAAGCAAAAACACAGTTATAGTGAAAGAAAACCATTATTAAAACTTGTCAGGTGCTTTCTCTTTTACATGGCAAGATATTAAGCTGTTTTCAAAGAAGTAAAGAGAATATATCAATGTTTTGATCATTTTCAAGGATTTAATCTGTATTATACTTTTACAAGATTGTAGGATGTTTCACATTCCAGTTTTTCTGATGCATCAGTAGATTGCATCCTTGCAAAATTGTTTGGAAGTAGTTGTCATGATTTTAGTGGAATGATGAAGGTGCTCAATTTTATTTACCCTCAAAAGCTGGAAGGAAGAATAAATTTCATTGTTCTAGAAATTATTTCACTTCTTGTGTTTCTTTATGTGAGGTAATACACATGAAAAAGGATTAATTTTTAATTTTCATCCAAACCAACTTTCTTAGTTGAAAGCCTTTTGTTTACAGAATTCTTGGAATCCATGTATCATATAGACATAATGCACCCTTTAAAATATTTTAAACTTCCAATTTGAAGACAAAATAAACTATGATTATATAGTTTGATTGTATTGAATGTTACTTATTGCAGTTAGGTGATACTGGAATTATTTCAGTGAGAATACTGACTTTTATCCTACTAACTTTTTTTACTAGTCCTACAAAATACACCTCTAAAGGAAAATTTGAAATCCTAATATTTACTTTCCTTGGCAACACATATTTTGATGTTTTATCTTATATGATGGTTAGCATGTACATTTTTAAAATTACTTTAACTAAAGCTTCACATTCTCATTTGATTCAATAAAGTATGACTAGTTGATACTGATCAAATATTCTGTGGGGGAGACAGAAGATAGCTAACATGTTTCCACAGAAAAGTCACCTACACTTTCTTTCCAAATGATTGTGCAATTATAAGACTACGTTACTGAAATGCCTACAAGCAAATTTAATTAGTCAGCTAAATGAAACTGTCAGAAATTTAAGAAACATGTTTTTAGTAAATTATAGCCTTAGGTCTTTCTTCATTTGCTCTGTAAATTCAACTGGAAAACTGTTTATAATATACTCTTTGTTCAGCATGGATGAAGGTTGCTTCACATTTGTTTTTATCTTCTTGCTGTCTGGCCATTTCACAGATGTTTGAATTTAACAAGAAAGAAAGTGTCTGAAGACATTCAAGACAGGGAGAAAAAAAAAGACATTTAGGAGTTCATAACAATTCTGTTCTTGCCAACAACAAAAGTGAAGATCATGTTTTTGTTTCAAATTCTAGATTATGGAAATGAATGCTAAAGACAAAATTGATAGGTGTAAAATTATGGAAATTATAGCCATGGTAACTAGATTTCCTCATGCATTAGAAAGTAAAGGCCTATGATACAGTACTTTAGGTTAGGCATATTATCATTGACTCGCAGCATATCTGTTCACAATGACCCTCTTAAAAAAACCAACACCTGAAAAGAAAGAAAGAAGGAAAGGAAAGGAAGGAAGTTCAGAAGGAAGTTTGGAAGGAAGGAAGTTTGGAAGGAAGGAAGTTTGGAAGGAAGGAAGTTTGGAAGGAAGTTCGGAAGGAAGTTCAGAAAAAAGGAAGAAAGAGAGGAAGGGAGGAAGGGAGGGAGGATGGGAGGGAGGATGGGAGGATGGGAGGATGGGAGGAAGGGAGGGAGGGAGGGAGGGAGGAAGGGGGGAAGGGAGGAAGGGGGGAAGGGGGGAAGGAGGGAAGGAGGGAAGGAGGGAAGGAGGGAAGGAAGGAAGGAAGGAAGGAAGGAAGGAAGGAAGGAAGGAAGGAAGGAAGGAAGGAAGGAAGGAAGGAAGGAAGGAAGGAAGGAAGGAAGGAAGGAAGGAAGGAAGGAAGGAAGGAAGGAAGGAAGGAAGGAAGGAAGGAAGGAAGGAAGGAAGGAAGGAAGGAAGGAAGGAAGGAAGGAAGGAAGGAAGGAAGGAAGGAAGGAAGGAAGGAAGGAAGGAAGGAAGGAAGGAAGGAAGGAAGGAAGGAAGGAAGGAAGGAAGGAAGGAAGGAAGGAAGGAAGGAAGGAAGGAAGGAAGGAAGGAAGGAAGGAAGGAAGGAAGGAAGGAAGGAAGGAAGGAAGGAAGGAAGGAAGGAAGGAAGGAAGGAAGGAAGGAAGGAAGGAAGGAAGGAAGGAAGGAAGGAAGGAAGGAAGGAAGGAAGGAAGGAAGGAAGGAAGGAAGGAAGGAAAGAAGAAAAGAAGAAAAGAAGAAAAGAAGAAAAAACGAAGAAAAGAAGAAAAAACGAAGAAAAGAAGAAAAGAAAGAAAGAAAAGAAAGAAAGAAAGAAAGAAAGAAAAGTAAGAAGTAAAAAAGTGTTAGGCAAAGATCCTGAAGTTCTAGAAGTGCTGTAGTCTTTCACTTAAATTGCATAGTTCCTTACTTGAAACCTATAGCCCCTTTGGCACTTATTTTGAAGCTGTATGCTGGAAGATAGAGTGGTGGAACCCATCCAAAACTGTTTGGGCAAAAACTTTGCATTGTCAACGTATTTTTGTGTGTTTAATGCAGGAGTGTTGAGTAACCACATCATGGAAACCATGTTACCTGGAATAGCACATTGAAAGGTAAAACTGATACAGGAATAGAATTATTCAGCCATTACTTCCAGATGTCCTATGGAGTTTGCCTGTACTGCCTTAAGAGAAATTATTGAAAATATTAATCCTTTCTTACATCTGTGTTCTCTACAACAGTTAAAAGGAGAGAGAACACCAAGATTTAGTAATGCATATGTTAAGAGAGTTTTGAAATGCACCAAATTCTTAATTTATAATTCCTACTTACCATTTGTGTTATTGCCAGAATATTCCATTATGTCAATTCTATGAAAAGAAAATAATTAATTTCTTAAGAGATTTATTTGGTTCTATCCCAGAGCCATTAGGACTGAAGCAATGTCAGTCTGTCACAAAAAGAGGCTTCTCATGAAATGATCTGTGTAAACACAGAATCAATAGTATCACTAGGAAGGCATGATCTGCTCAACCACACTTTATCTCACACAGTTCAGCTGGCGTTGGCTTGGAATTTTCTCCTGCCATTGGGTTGGAGTCTGAGTACAGGGACAGCTGTATGGATGGAAAATTAAATACTTCCTTCACTGTATTTAGCCTTTGAAATTTGTCACATCAGTATTATTTGAGCAGTCCTTGCCTTGTGAGTCCAGTTTCTCTGTGACATGTACACAGCTCAGCAAATTCAGAAATACTGAGTCCTCATTTTTGTTCAAGAACTTATTTATGAAAACAAAAGTAAATATATGCTATTTTGGTTCCCATGCAATCATGTATCTTCAGTTACTACTACACAACCCATGCATGCATCCAAGAATTCTCCCAATAAAAAAAATTGTAATTTGTTTGTCTGGAAAGTAACATCCCTCAGTTCCTGTATTTTTTTTTTTTTTTGGGTGCCAACAATCCTGCTTTACTGAGTGACAGCTTTGAATGATGTTGCTATGTCAAATGACATGAATTCTCTAGATAAAGAAATTGACATGCAGATAACAAAGTAGCTGTTGCTTCTCATTCTAAATTATTTCTAGATTAAGCCTCTTCTAAAGGAGGCAGTCTCTGATATGTCTACATGCGGCGTGGGTTTTTGCTCTCCCCAGCCGCACGCGGCTCTTGGGAGCCCGGCTGTGGCGTAGCTTCCACGTGCTGCCGGGGTTTGCTGCCGCGGGTTCCCGGACACGGCTCCGTGTCTCGGGCGCGTGGGCTGGCCAACCGCTGTTACCGTGCGCTAGGGACCCGGCAAAGAGGAAGGAATTTGTCCATTTACTCCGTGCTTGGCAGGAACGGTTTATTGGTCACGTGGCGCGGTTCGATGGAAAGACGTGACCGCTCCCAGCACTCGCATGGGAGAAAATGGCCTCTGACTGCCGGCAGGATAGGGCTTTATGGAGGGGCGGGGCGAGAGGATCCACGGCCTGCCAGCCAATAGGGGCGGCTGCTGTGGCGGTGACACCCGCAACAGCGACCAACCAGAGAACCCCGCAGGGGCGGGCACCGAGCCGCGGGCTGAGCGGGATCGTGTGGCCAGCACGGGGTTTCCCGGGGCCGGACGGCAGGGTGGTTACAGGAGCGGCACAGGGGTAAGAGCCGGCAACAGGCAACATGGGGGCAGAAACCGCGGGGGGGAACAACGCGGGGGAAACGCGGGATTACAGAACTTGACTTATTTTAACATAAATTAAAAACCCTAATCTAAACCCAAACTCCGGGATGCAACATCTACATTATCAAGGAACACAATGCAAATTAGAGTAAACCTGTAGAGCAAAGCAGACTAATGCTGAGAATTTGACATCTATAATGTGTCTTCATGAATTTACTTTTGACTGATTCTAGATTGCTTCCATGTTCTGAATTTTCATAAGCAGATGCAGCGTATTTTCTATTTCCCTTAATACCAATTGAATCCAGTTTGCAATCTACAATCTCCCTACATGTTGTATTCTGAAGAGAAGTAATGGAGATAACTCAGTTCAAAACCTGCTCATAAACAGAATAGTAATGCAGATGCTCTGTTTACATATAAGATAATACAATAAAAATCAAATAAACAAAGCAGGTAGATACCTATTACAAAATTCAGATCAAATACATTAAATTACTTGTTGGACAAATGATACATATATTTATAATTATATTGAGGTAGACAGTATGATTTAATTTTATTTCTCTATCTTCTGGAAATCAAAATGTGGAAATCTGCCATCTGTGAGTATTTGCATATCAGATGTATTATCTACAGGTAGATTTAGACAACATGCCTCAGTTCAGTACAGAAGGTTTGCTTGAAAAATGTAGCTTCAGGGATTTTATATTTCCAAATAATTTTAGTGATATTTTATTCTACTGTGTAATAACATTTTCCAGAAAATAACTTAGTATTGAACTGTCTTCTTCAAATGAAATAGCCTGTCATTTACTTTTCCACTGGGAGAATTTTAGAAAAATATTTATATCTGACTAGTACCATTACACTCATTACCAAAACAAAAATGCCCACCTGAGAAACTACAGTTAAGTGAATAATTGACTTAACTCTCTCTTTCAGTGA
The DNA here is from genome assembly GCF_024509145.1 of Vidua macroura. Taxonomy (NCBI): domain Eukaryota; kingdom Metazoa; phylum Chordata; class Aves; order Passeriformes; family Viduidae; genus Vidua; species Vidua macroura. The sequence goes on from NC_071611.1 coordinate 19,757,314, forward strand.
CCACCTAGCCCATGAGCAAATTTTAAGGGAAAAAAAATTCTCTGTGAATAATTCTAGATTTGTATACTGTGAGCCATTTATCGGACAACCATTTTTTATGTTTATAAAATTCATTCTTACTAAGTTCTCCTGATATGCTACATGAATTATGTGAACTATTTTCTTTCACAGATGTATGGGCATAATTCTAAGATTAAATATTATGGAGCAGTGCTCACTTTTTCTAAATCAAAACCTTTTTGATTTAGAATTTGTAGAATTTACTTAAAACACATTGCACCTATGAACACTATTTTCAGTGATTTTATTTTTATTACAATATGAAGGAAAGATAATTATGAAAGACCTTTTTCTGGCTGAAAGTTATCAATCTTGTCCTCCCTGTGTATACATTTTGTAGGGTTGAGGTACTTTGCAATTGTTATTTAGTATCATCTCAATTTTAATTTTTTTTCAACTGTTCTTTGCAAAGAAAGATTGTTAATATTTTCCCTGGTTTTCAAATTGAATATTTAATTATTGAAAGATTTGGCAATATCCAGGATAAGCAGTGTTTCATCCAAATCCCTATGTTTGAGACACCCATCTGGAAACTTCAAGTTTGGATTTTACTTTTTAAGTTTATGTTCACTTATTCACTGAGCTTTACAGAGAGACAGACTAAATTCTATTTTATGCCAAAGATCCATTGAAGAGAAATCTAAGCAGCAGATGATATCACTGCCGCAGTATGGAACAGTATCAAAATCTCCAAGTGACTCTATCATCAGTTTATATCAAGCCATAGAATTTTTTTTTCAATTTTTTTCTGGATGAGGGCTAGTACTGTGTACTTGAAGGATTGGTAAACAAATACACTAAAGTCTATGAGTTTATTAGTTTCTTTAAAATAGTGATGCAGAACAGTGATGAGAGTGTTTGATACAGGTGATTAATACTTGGTTTACAGAAGGGAGCTTTTAATGCTTCGGATTTCTTAAATGGAATGCTGGTGATTATTCACTTTCTAGTTTAGACATCCTATGATACCTTTTTGGCTTCAGAAGGCTCCTAACTTCAGACATCAAGGAGTCTTTGTTGGTAAATGAAATTTTACTCCTAATGAATGACAATTTCCAAAAAGAATTGCTGTGCAGTCTCTTACCAGGATTTCTTTGAGATACATTTTACTTAACAAAACATAAGATAGGCTGTGCCCTTAAAATCCCCTTTCACTCATCCCATTTCCCTCCATTGAAAGTCTGAGAGGGAGATTGGATGATTATCTCAGTCCACTCATAATCTATGTGTTTAATGTTGTTGTTCAGAAGGACTGCCTATCTATATGATTTTCCTTTTGCAGATTATGTAAAATGATGACATGTAGTGACACATATATTCTTTTGCCAAAATATAAATAGCAGACAGAGACATAAATACCTAAAGGAAAAGACCACATGTATATTTCCTTCCTTAATTCTGGGCTGCAGCCACTTTCCTGCAGCCTTAGTAGAGGCTCATTAGTATTTTCTTGAAGAACCAGTTAGACTTGCTGGCTGCAAACTCCATCAGTCTCTCTGTTACACATCTCTGTGGGGCTGAGCTCCCCATAGTTCAATGCTTATGAAATACAGGTTCTTTGTTCAGTGTTGATGTGAATGAGTCGCTGTGTCTTCTTTAAACAAGTTCAAATGTTATAATACCTAACAGGTTTTTTTAATAACATTTTTAATACCCATAATAAAAATTACATTGCAAGCACATAAAAGGTTCTCCAACACCTGCAATATTCACTTTCTAAAATTATCTTTATAAATTACTCCAAAAATGGCAGAGCTAGAAGAATGTGAACAATTCCCAAAGGATACTCATTCTATCTTCTCCTTTTTCTTTTTTTGTTTTTTTTCCCTACTGCCCATGACTTGTTTTCCCCTTTACCTACAGCTTCTAAGCAGAATCTTTTGAGAGTGAACTAAATTTTTCTGCAAACTAAATAGGCAGATCCCTTGTTTCTGGTTTAATGTTTAAAATGGAAGCTCTTTAGGGATTCTTTTTGGTAATGCATATGTAATGCTTAGTTTCATGAGGTACTTGTTTATGACTGGAAAATTTGGCTCTGCAATAATACAAATTGTGAATAATAATAAGATTTGGACAATGGACACTGAGGGAGATATTGTCATCTAAGTGATTGGAACAAAGAAGTTCCCAGGGGACAGTCAGGAACTTCATTTCTTAAAGAAAACATAATGTGGTCTTATTATTTTTCTCTCTATTATAACACATCTTATTTTGGCAGAGTCTGTACTAAGAAGTGGGATGTGATAGCACTCAGGAGAATAGTCATATTTGTGTTGTTCACACCATCTCTGATTAAAATAGCTTCTCCCAGTCGTTTGTAAAATCAAACTGTTTCCTATGCAAAGTTGCATTTTGTAAGTTTTGACCCTGAAGCTGTTTGCCCACAACTTTATCATCACTAGACAGACAAGATAACTTTTAAAGGACTATGGCTTCCTAGTAAGTATATTTCTTTGTTGGCCTTCTAAAAGACCACCTAATCTCTTCACCTACATCTCACTTTCCTTGCCCATTTTAGATTTAAGTTTGGACACCACTGCTGGAATATCCACAAACTCTTACAAAAGCAAACTTATATGAGGGGGAAACCACTACTTCGTGTTATGTAGACTTAAAGCACAAAAAGCTGTATTATTTGTTCTTAGATATGAAAGAGGTCTGTAGTGATGCAGAGATATGAAGATATCTCTCCTGTGCTTTAAACAATTGTTAAATTTTATATTGTGTAAGATTTATTTCTTTATAAATCTCTTGCAGATATATACTGTAATGAGACCCCTGTGATCCTCAAGTTGGAGCTGACCTTCCTTTTTATTTTTTCCTTTTTGAAGGAAATGGATCAGAGAAAAAGCTTCTGTTGCTAAATCTCTGCTTTATTTGAACAATTTCATACTAAATAAAAATAGAATGACTTGGAAATATAGCAAATCCTTATGTGCTGCCTTGAAAAAATCTGAACAGGGGGCTTAAAAAGAAGTCCCATGTTACCTGTCTGCTCTACCCTGGCCAGGCTTGTCCCCCCTCTGCTTGTGCAATCCAATTTGGCATATTTGAGTGGTTTCCTGGTTGATAACTACCTCATCTACTCTGTGTTCCTAGGAAACTCTTTTTTAATCTCATACGTCATGCTGGCTTCAGAAATGCCCTACAATTCTATGAGCTATCTGAATGCTGTCTTTTCTAGAGCTGTTGTTTCTGTTCATGATCAGTTAGTCAGAACAAAGGGATTTCCCTCCATCCCAAAATGCCAGATAGTTCTTTGTGTTCATCCAGGGCAATCCAAACCTGTGTTTCCTGGCCACCTTCCTTTTAATAGAATAAATGTATCATAGTAACCACACAGTAAACCTTGAGCAAACAAGCATGTCATAACTTTGGCATACATACCAAGATATACATACTCCTGAGTATCAATGAATTGCTACCAAATCTAGATCAAGCATAAAAATTGAATTGATCTCTTTTTCGCTAATGGCATTAGGTCTGGCATATGTCTGTACATGCACAAAATCCTTTATATGCCACTCTTGTTTAGGTTACTAGGATCCTATAGGCATTTATTTTCATTATGAATGCTGAGAAAATTAATAGAGTCCAATTGCTTCAATGCAAGGCAGTGTATTGTACTGCTTTCTAAACTCTTTTTTTCCCTAATCCAACCTGGCACAAACAATTGGCATAAACAGTTTCTTAGTTAAAAGATGAAACCGTTCCAATTGCTTAATATCCCCTAAAGGAACTATGAAAACACATATAAAAATAGCTGCAGTTATTTTTTTCTCTGAAATTAGGTCCACAAAAATAATGGTTTCATTTTTTGCAAAGTTTCTGAATAGCAGAAAACATTTTCAGATACAGGATATTTTAAGACTTCTGTAATTGCAAAGTTCTCCTGAAAAAGTACTTTACTCCTGTAAAGTATTTTTTCTTCTATTCTTGGTAGATTACATTGAGACTATTGTTGGCAAGCCTATTAATTACTATTGAAAGTTTCAGGTGGGAACACAGTTCTGTTATACCATTCTCTGTGCAGACATACAGGGATAGATTTTGTCTTGAGCAGATATGTTTAAGACATTCCTTTGAAGAGAAAAGTCTGAAACATGGAAGAACTCTACTTCCAAAACATAATTCTGTGTGTAAGAATTACTTTGATAAGACTAGAATAATGTCAGACTAATTCTCCTATAGATTACCTGTTTTTACAAAAATGTAATTTCACTGATTTCAACATATACATACCTAATTTGCATCGTGGCAAGCAAGAAGAGACTCTGACTCATGGTTTATTTTACCTACTTGCCAGTTGAGTACAGAGTGTTCGTGTTGACAGGCACCTAAATAGTTACTAAGGGAGCACAGGGTGAATTACATAATAGTTTTTCTTAATGTAAGCCAAATATCTCTGGATAGAAAAAGTGCCATTAAGCAAACATAAAGACAATTCTGGATTCAAGGCAAAGAATTTAATTTGATGTAGCAAATTAAAGTTTAACAGTGAATATTGTCTATGTCAAGAGGCAAGAAAGAATTGCAATTAAGAATTAACCCCATTGTTAACCTCTAGCTATTTTTGGCATAATAACAAATTTAATTTAAACAAATTATTAGGATTCTTAATTGGGAAGAAGGGAACTTGCACTAATTTCATTTCTTTCTTGTTACTTTGTGTGTCAGAAGAGAAATCAACTATCATATCAGCCAATAAAACAACATTGTTACTGAGAGGATCTAAAAATTTGGTAAAAATTTAGATTAAATCACATATATTGATTAATCCCTTTTCACTTAAACTATAAATACTTTGCCTATGAGGAACTAAGACAGGAGATTTGATAATTATTTCTTTAAAGAAAAAGTAAGTGAAACAAATTGCAGCTGTAAGCTATGACTGTAAAATAGATTTAAAATCAGTCTTCAGCAGGCTACTTTTCAGACAAATTTTGAACAAAATTCAAAAGATGACCATTTTTGAGAGTATGTTGATTTTGAAAAAAAATCCCACAGAGGCCAAAAGTGTTTTAATTAAAAGAGCTTCTGAAAAATAAAGAAGAAATAATCTATTTTTGCAGTACATGAAGATGATTGTAAAGAGACAGGAACGTTACTGCAAAATCAGGAGTCATGTTACTATTTTTATGGCAATACTATTGCCTTCGGATACCAATACTGATGACTATTTTATACAATGTTAGCTTAAAATACTTAGGTACTTAGTTCACAAATTCCAGATTTTGTCTTTTGTACAGACTTTTTTTAGTTCTCCGTACAATGTTAATTTCTAAAATTCAGTTTCTCTTCTAGATGTCAATAAAGCTGAGTAGATACTGATATGCATGGTGATAAAATCTTCAAGTTGCCATAACATCTACCCACAAAATTTGAAGATATGATAGCTTTGTGTCTTGTCTGTGCAGCTAGTCAAGCAGCTATATTTCCTGGGGAAACCTTCCCAAGTTTAGTGTAGAAAGCCCCCTCATCTCTTCCTTATTCTATCCTTATGCTTAACAAATAACAGAGCATCTTGCAAAGCAGAAATCTGACAGTTGTGAAGCACTGACATATTTTTAGGTGTGTGCTTGGAATCAACTATTTGATGCCTCATTTATTGTAGTCCTTTTTTATTGGTTTTTTTTTATACTTGCTGTGCAGTTTCTATATTTTCTACCTTGTTATACTTTCTTTCTGTCTCATATTGTCAGCTCCTTTTTTTCATATTTTCAGGAGAAAGGCAAGCATGAAAATCAGTATCTCCCTCAAGGCCATTAAAGCCAATCATTAGCAAGATAACAATAAGTTGCCATGGCATCTTTAAATTTTTATCATTAGAGTCCAGTGCTTGCTGTGTTCCCTCTTTTTTACCAGCCACACACTCTCCATGCCAGGCTTTATGTTTGAGAACACACTACTTATTTTGTAGATCAATACTTGCCCTGTAGCAGGGCTTTGCCTGGAGCTGGGGTGAACCAACTTGAGCATTATCCTCTTTATAAAAGTTACCAATGATGAATGGAGAAATGGTCACACTGCTTTTGGTCTTAAGGAAACCAGACTGACTCATTGTACTAGGTGAAAACAAACCAGTGGGACATGTCAAGTCAGAATTACAATTTATTAGGAAAATTAAAACAAATGCAGAAAACACTGGCTTAAAATGACAGAGTCAGGATAGAACCTGACACCCTCTCGGTCAGTGTGGTGATAGCAGTCCAATTACATGGTGAACGTGGTCCTGTTGAAGTGATGATCCTATAGAAGGGTCTGGTCTTTCTCTGAAGGTCCAGTGATGGTTATGTAGCTCTTGTCCTCCGGGAATACAGTAGGTAGGGCTGCCCATAGGTGCTTCTCAGATTATATCCAGGTAGGAATGCCTGGTTCATCCCCCTGGGCAGAATGTCTCACAATGGGATGATATAATTTTTGAGTCATGCAGTGAGGCTTGATGGCCCTTTAGCAGAGATAGCCCCAGAGGAAGTTATCAGGGACAAGTCATGGAAGAGATAAAGAATAATGCCCTACCTGGCCTTAAGAAGCTTATGAAGATGATAGTAAAATACATACTTTTGGTTACATCTTACATTGTAACCTAAGATACTCATCAATCCCAAAGTTAAACGTTATTAGAAAGAGAAATATTTCAGAAACAAACAACCTTAAGGTGTGGCAGATCTGATAAGGCAACCAACAAATGATGGTACTGATCACTTGTCCAAAGCTACTGAGCTGACACAGGCAGCCTAGAAGCATATGATTGACAGACAATCACTTTATTTCAGAAAAGCCCAGCCCCATTTTTCAGTGCCAGGGACTTCTAGCACAACCCTTCTCGAAGTGTGTGTGGAGCTTCCTCCCTAGAGTGGGAATGTCTCTAAACATTACATCTCGAGGATGAGCAAAAGAGATGTGCCAATGGTCATTGGTATGGTGAGTAGCATCAATTTCTATGTAATAATTATTTTGCTAGTTTTAATATCATTGCTTCAATATTTTTCAATAAATAGTGTACTATACTAGTAGTTATAGCTACATATATGATACAGTAAATACCACTGATTAAAGTATTTCAGTCTTGTTATCATTAAAACTGTTGTTATCATTGTAATAAATTTGATTAATAATTACTTTTATATTAAATAATAACATAAATATATTTGGAGTGCAGTCTTTGATCCTGAACAAAGTTGTATAAAGTCTCCATTACAGCTGTATAATCCTTTAGACATGAATTGTTGACCATATCTGGCATTAGGATTGGATCCAGCCACCCTGGGCTCCTCGTTAAGAGGGAGTTTTGAAGTCTTTGAAAGTTTTGAAGGCCTTTTCTGAAACCCTGGACTCAACAAGAGAGTCTGCCCAATAAAACTTGTCCAAAGCTTCTCTTTCATTTGCAACAGCTCCCTCCACACTCCCCGCAAAAAAAGTGTTTTAAAGCTGAAGCTACAGAAGTTAACTGTCTGTAGTAATAATCAAACCAGAAAACAAATTGTTCTGCAAGAATATGATCATTTTCATCAGCATAGTAATGAACAATCTCAGAAAAAAGCAAACACAGAATTATAAAGTTTAGGTGTTGAAAGGAATTCTAGCCACCAAAGTCCTAAATCTAAGAGCTCTAAGGGACTTGGAGGAGAGGAAGAGTTTTTAAAAGCGCTTTCTTAAATTAAAAGACTTTCAATAACACATACTGTTACATTCCAACATCATCTCTTCTTTGCGAGACAGAAAACACCATATGTCCCATCTCCTTGCATTAGGTCTAGCATTTAAAATGCAGTAAAATTTGTTCTTTCACTCCTGTGTACAGAAGATATTGAAAGAATTGTGACACAGTTTAAAATAGTATTTTTGAAGTCCTATTAAATACTTTGGTTATGCTTTGTGTACATAATTTAGAAAACATTAACAACTAATGATGTTTTAAACAAGATTTTTACAACCTGATACCCAATTCTTTTATTTTTTCTTAAAAGAAAAATATTCAGAATTCTGAGTCAGGGACTTATAACTAAAATTAACTTTTTCTAGTGCTGGTAAACTGCAAAAAGAACTCTAGCTTAGGACTGTCATGTCTAAATGTTGAATGGTCAAAGATCTGGGACATGGGGGAAAAAAATGTGAATTCTGTTTTGGCCTTTCATTTTCTAATCAGCATCCCACAGGTGAATCTTCTGTTTAATGAGCAATAGCTGTTAGAAGGAGCTCAGATATTGTGGTGCTAAAAGTGCTACAGCTGTGTAAGCAAAGTGGATATTCAGGTTGATTTTCTTTAGGCACTTTGTCAAAAGAGATAAAAAAAAATAGAATGGAAGATTGTTTTAAGGAAAGTAATTAGAAAGAGCAGGTGAAGTGCCCTACAGTACTGTGAGGAAGTCATTTGAAGAGAGATGTTGAGATATGAGCAGATGAAGTATTTGAAGGGTCTTAAGAAGTAACATCCAGTTAGGTCAAATGAAAATGAAGAATTCAATATACAGTATAGACTTTTGGTCTCAAGATTAAAAGTTTGGTTTGATGTACTTACTAAGAAGTAACAGAGGAATGAAGCAAAATAAGGTGGGTAAAGAAACCATTATTCAGAGCACTCAGCAAAAGAGTTTTAGAAGAACTTCTGAGGCAGAGAAGAAAAACTAAATATTCCAGATGGAGTGATGCAATTCATATTAGATACCAAAAGTCCAAATGTACTTTAAAGTATGCAATGTAAAGAAAAGAGATCTATTAGAATCCTTGGAAGAGTGTCAGAAAGAAAGATCAGGGAATGATGTGCACCAATCGTCTATCAGTAACTTGGCAGCATTTTATGCTGTGAAGCAAAAGTGTATAGAATGGAGAATAGTTTGAGAAAACTAGATTAGCCCTAATACAACTCTCCATCCATTTACAGCTGCATGTCAGAAATCAAAAGAGAATTTAAAAAACTATGAGGTTTAAATCATAGTGTGAGAGATTTGAAAGCTTTCAATGTAATAATGACTCTTTTTTGTTTCCAAAAGTACTCACCCTCCAGAAAAACAGAATTCATATATAATACTGATTTTTTTCTCTGATTCAGTGTTATTTTTCTCTTTCTGTATTGGTGCAATCCTTTCAGGCCTACACCATTATGCAATAGCTAGTCATGAGGGTCAGGATTTAGCCCTTCTATTACTCTTTTAATATTTTTTAATGTTTTCCTCTTTGTCTGTGTTATTTGGTCATGGGTATAAAGGGAACACTTTGCAGACAGACTTTTAAAATCTCAGACTTTCCTTTTCAGTTAATTCAGTTACTTAGATTTAAATAGTTTGTTTTCAGTTTACAGGTTCAGGTCTGTAATTTAGCATATCTTGCTTTAAATGATGCTTATCAATAAAATAAGGATTTTCAAGAGTGTTATAAACAGATTTGTCATTTCATGCTGCAAGACAAAATAACTACCCCATTAATATGTTTTTCATACTGTTACGTCTGTTCTTGTTATAGTCACAAAAAGAAAAATTGACCTTATACTGGGCATTGCTGCAACAGTATCACCTAGATATATCACAGCTTTACAGCCATGTATTCCTCTAACAGGCCAATAAATAATTTATTGTCTATTTGCATCAGTAAGTTGTTAAATTATTACTGGAAATAAAGTGTGAAATCATGGCACATCTGAAGTGCTTCAGGTGCTTTGCAGACCAAGACTGAGGTTCAGACTTTGTTTAGCTTCAGTTTTTGTATGGACAAAGAGGCAGCTAAAACTTTTTGAAAACAACTACAAAGACAAGAATGATATTTTCATTTTTTAATCAGGTGGTCTGGACTTAAAATATTTAGATCAGAAATTGAAGCTTATCTGCTAAAGGCGTTTTCTTATGTCCATTATGTTTCTGAAAGAAAAATCCTGTGAAATGGCATTTATAATGAGAATGTGATACAAAAGATAATAATGGAGTACTTCTATGTCTCACATACTTTCAACACATGCAATAAGCAAAAGAGGAATATCCTTGCTCTGAAATTTGGTCTTTATTCTACTATAGAGGCCCTAATTTCTTTTTCCTTCTATTCTACTATAGTGATCCCTTGTCTGATGTTCCCAAGAGGGGATGTGAAATACATTAAATGTTTTATTTCTTCAGGTTTCTGACTGGCTGAAGGGAAAGTTGCAGATTATTATATGAACTATTACCTGAGCTATGTAGTTTTAGCATTTATTAACTCTTCTCCCTAAACTCATTCAGCCACATTGCATTCTCAGTAAGTGATGCTCTCTTAAAAGGCAGATGTCTGGCCAAAGGCAGCAATCCCTTTCATTTTTGTATCCTCTAAACCTACTCATGTTCCTTGTAGCTGTCTCCTTTTTCCCTGAAGTAACAGAAAGAAAATAACTTTTTCTCCTCTTGGCTTTCTTGAAAAAGAGCAGCATCTTGGTTGTATTCAGGTTGTCACACTGTATAATCTTGTTTAAAGCACAGCAGCTACTGAATATCGTGGTGTAAATGGCATAAGACTCATACTCCAGACACATCTGTGTCTGTCAGTTTACATCAAGTCACGAAGAAGAGAGCAGAGCTGTTAAATTTCTTCTGGCAGATAACAAATGGTTTGACCTCTGTGAAGTTTAAATCGTTCATTCACAAATAAAGTTATTTTTCTTTTTTTTCTCTTTATGTTTCTTGCCATAAAATAATTTGTGCTCCTTATGGGTGGTACTGATAAGTAGCTTCTTGTCCTGTTCTGCAAGGGAAAGACTACACATCATGGATTTAGCTATGTTCAATTATAGAAGTTTTACCTTCAATACTCAATCTACCTACTGTAAAAATACTATTATTATAAGGGTCTGTTTTGGCTTTCTAAGCTGAGACAACTTGCTTACAGATATTTTTGGGTACTTGCCAAACACAGCTTAAATATGAATCTAGTAAAGGAGAAAAAAATGACACAAAATATGGAGCATGGGAAGCTTTATTTAAGACAACATGAATATATTGATCTTTAATTTCCAGTTTATTTAGTGACTCTCTGAGCATAATTTTTGTATCATAAAAGTGACCAAATTCTATTGCATTTCAGTCTCCACTGGGCTGTGAAACTACTGTGGTCTTTTTTCCTGCAGAAAAGTACACCATGCAGGGGAGAACCTGATGTGCTGGTCAATAGCAAGCTGACCATAGGCTAGCAATGTGCTATACAGCAGTGAAGGCAAATAGCATCCTGAGGTCCATTAGGAAAAATATTGACAGTAGGTTAAGGCAGGTGATCCTGTCCTCTCCATTCAGCCCTGATGAGACACACCTATGGGCTTTTTAAGGCTTGAAGCATGATGTAAGGGTGAGAAAGCTGAAAGTGCTCAGGTTAGAGAAGACTCAGACACTTATCTATGTGTATAAACATTTGATAGGAGGGAACAAAGGAGGACCCACTTCTCTCAGGTAAGGGGCACAAACTGAAATAAAGGATACTGTAGCTAAACAGAAGAAAACATTTTTTCTTTTTTTGTCTTTTCTTTCCCTGATGGGCAAGTACTGGAACAGATGGTCCAGAGGGGCTGAGGAGTCTATTCTAGGAGATACACAGAGCAGTACTCTCTCCACATCCAGAGAGTAATGCAATCTCAATGACCAGAGTGTTGGACTGATGATTTCCAGAGGTCCCTTCCAGCCTCAGAAAGAGCAGCTGAGTAGGTTGATCCTGGCTATTTGCTGGGTGCCCACAAACTCTATAATTCCACCTCCTCAACAGGACAGGGGAAGAAAATACAATTAAAAATTTATGGGTCAAGATAAGACAGAGACGAAATTCAGCAATAACTGTCATAAATGAAATAGACTTGACTTGGGGTAATTAATTTTCTTCAAAAGAAATAGGGTAGAATAATGAGAAGTAAGAGCAATCTAAAAATGTCTTTGTTCCACTCATTCTTTATAACTTCACCACCCAAAGTGATGCAGGAAGAATGTGGATTATAGTCAGTTTATAGCACTTCACCTCTACTTATCTTCCTCTGTTCCATTGTGGGGTTCCACCTATGGGAAACAGATATTCATGAACTTCTCCACTATGTCCTTCTCACAGCCTTCAGTTTCTCAAGAACTGCTCCAACATAGGTCATTGGACTGCTCTAATGTAAGTCCCTTATGGGACCACAGATCCTGCCAGAAAACCTATTCCTACATGGCCTCTTCTCCACAGGATGCACATCTGTCGTGGGGACAGGACATTTTCATGCGCATTATCCCAATCGTGGTTTCTGTTCTAGGAGGTGTTTTCCCCTAATTTGTCCAAAACCAGGACAAATAATTTGGTGGCCCGTACGGGGAGGCCCAGACAAAGTGGAAAAAACTTTATTCTAATAATATTTTTGGCTTTAACCGTTCTGCGGGAATATTGGTATGTCTCTTTTTAAAGTTATGATGTCATTTGGAGTGAAAGCCTGCCTCTATTTGTGGTCATTAGGGTTCTTCGAAGTTTTGATCGCTTTATGGTCCCTGGAGTTATTTTCTTATCCAGAAGTAGCTCCGGTATTGTCCCTAATACGTAGCTTTTGTAGCAGAGGGGCACTAACGAGAATATTTATCGGGCTGGGCTTGGCTGTAATACTCTGCAAGGGGCTTATTAAAATGTTGTTATCAGCTCCAGGAATGTATAACTCATGGTTGTGGCTGTGTGCTAAATTTGTTATGGGGGAGGAGGTTTTTCAGCCTTTGCTTTCCTTTTCCTCCTCCGAATTGTTTACATCTCTGTTAGGAAATGTCCTGTCCTCCCTGACTGCCAAGGATACCATCTTTCTGTTATTTAATTTAATAACCTTTCTCTATACTGTCCGCAGTTTATATAAGATGAAGGCTGAGATTTCTAGAGGGGCTGGTGAGACCTCTGATTTAGGAGTACAACTAAGGGTGAAAAATCCTGAGTGGTGCGGGAAATGGGAGGATATGGGCAAAATTTTAAAGGAGTTTTCTGATCCTGTAGTTTGGGACTTTCCATCCGAACACATCCAGAACCCAGCTGAGGTGGCAAAGTATCTGAAAGGGAAATGCCAGGATAACCCCAAGGAGGAAAGGATCATTGCAGTGAGCTGGGCCCTGGCATATGCTTATCGTACTCTGCTCGATACTGTAGGGCAGCAGACAGAGGAAGGGGGGCAGGGAGATAAACCAGCAGCAATCCCAGTCACTCAGGCTGCAGCCAACAGCCCAGGTTCGAACCCAGTAGTTAAACCAGACTGTAAGCCTCAACCAATGGCCGTGGCTACTAGCACACGAAGTGGAAAGTGCACAGAGAAGACTGATCGACCCGTGGATGACAATGATGAGTACGATGCAGGAGAAGGACCCTCAACACCTCCTGACATAAAATCAGGAGTCAAAGCAAGTGGCACCAGATCAGAGGCTAATATTGATTCCTTCTCCCTGAAGGACCTCCGAGGCCTAAGGAAGGATTATCGGCGACAGCCCGACGAATCTATAATTAGTTGGCTGGTCCGCCTTTGGGATGCGGCAGGGGAGGCTACCATTCTGGATGGCACTGAAGCAAGGCATTTGGGGTCCCTGTCACATGATCCTGTCATCGACCAAGGCATGATGAGGGGGGCTAGCCCTCACAGCCTCTGGGAACGGGTCCTGGACAGCGTAGCACAAAGATATCTGTGTGCCGATGACCTCTATGTCCAGCAGACACGATGGAAGACCATAGAACAGGGGATCCAGCGCCTGAGGGAGATGGCAGTGGTGGAGATCATTTTTTCAGAAGACGTAACAATTAGGAATCCGGACCTTGTACCATGCACACCTGTAATGTGGAGAAAACTGGTGCAACTTGGGCCACCTGAATACGCTTCTGCTCTAGCAATAATGAAGCGGGAGGAGGTATATGAGACTGTACTCGATATGGCAAAGAAGCTTCGGGCATATGCGGATGCTGTACATGGCCCGACCCATGCCAGAATTGCAGCTGTGGAGACACGACTGCAGGAATTAGAAGGAAAAATAGAGGAAAGCCGCAAGAAACTCAGGGAAGAGATTAAAGAGGACCTCCTCCAAATCTCAGCTGTGCAAATTAGAGGCCCTGGCACCCAACGCAGACGTTCCTTTGTTGGGGAGAGAAGGTACACCCCACGAGCTGAGTTGTGGTTCTTCTTGCGTGAGTCTGGAGAAAACATGAGGAAATGGGATAGGAAGCCTACTGCTGTTCTGGCACAACGGGTGCGTGAATTGAAGGAAGGTCAGAAAAGGAAAGCAGCCCCAGTTGCCCGTAGCCGAACAGCCAGGTATGATGATGACACGTCTGATCCCCTTGAGGGAACCTCCAAGACATATGCCCAAGGAAAGAAGGATAATCAGGCATAGAGGGGCCCTGCCTCTAGCCAGGTAGAGGCATGGGAAAATCGTGTTTTCTGGACGGTGTGGATCCGATGGCCTGGCGCATCAGAGCCACAAGAATATAACGCTTTAGTGGATACTGGTGCACAGTGTACGTTAATACCATCGGGATATGTGGGGGCAGAGCCTGTTTTCATTGCCGGTGTGACAGGGGGATCACAACAACTGACCCTGGTGGAAGCTGAGGTGAGCCTGACTGGGAAGGAATGGAAGAAACATCCCATTGTGACCGGCCCAGGGGCTCCATGTATTCTGGGCATAGACTTCCTCCGGAGCGGCTATTACAAAGACCCGAAGGGATTCAGGTGGGCCTTCGGAATTGCCGCTGTAGAAGCAGAGAGCATTAAGCAATTAAACACCTTGCCTGGACTGACAGAAAACCCATCTGCAGTAGGGCTCCTAAGGGTGGAAGAGCAACGCGTGCCAATTGCGACCTCGACAGTGCATCGCCGGCAGTATAGAACGAATCGAGATGCCATGATCCCCATCCACAAACTGATTCGTGAGCTGGAGAGCCAAGGGGTGGTTAGCAAAACCCACTCACCCTTCAACAGCCCTATCTGGCCTGTGCGTAAATCTGAAGGAGAATGGAGATTGACTGTGGACTACCGAGCATTGAATGAAGTGACTCCACCACTGAGCGCTGCTGTGCCGGACATGCTGGAGCTCCAGTACGAGCTGGAGTCCAAGGCAGCACAGTGGTATGCCACTATTGACATTGCTTATGCGTTTTTCTCCATTCCTCTGGCAGCAGAATGCAGGCCTCAGTTTGCCTTTACGTGGAAGGGAGTGCAATACACCTGGAATCGACTGCCCCAGGGGTGGAAGCACAGTCCTACCATCTGCCATGGACTGATCCAGGTTGCACTAGAAAAGGGTGAGGCTCCAGAACATTTACAGTATATCGATGATATTATTGTGTGGGGGAAAACGGCAGCAGAAGTGTTTGAGAAAGGAGAGAAAATAATCCAGATTCTCCTGAAAGCCGGTTTTGCCATCAAGAGGAGCAAAGTCAAGGGACCTGCTCGAGAGATCCAGTTCCTGGGAGTGAAGTGGCAAGATGGACGGCGTCAGATTCCTACGGATGTCATCAACAAGATCACAGCTATGTCCCCACCAACCAACAAGAAGGAGACGCAAGCTTTCTTAGGCGCCATAGGTTTTTGGAGAATGCACATTCCTGAGTACAGTCAGATCGTGAGCCCTCTTTACCTGGTCACCCGCAAGAAGAACAATTTCCATTGGGGCCCTGAGCAGCAACAAGCTTTTGCCCAGATTAAGCAGGAAATTGCTCATGCAGTAGCCCTTGGCCCAGTCAGGACGGGACCAGAGGTCAAGAATGTGCTCTACTCTGCAGCCGGGAACCATGGTCTGTCCTGGAGCCTTTGGCAGAAGGTGCCTGGTGAGACTCGAGGCCGACCGCTAGGATTTTGGAGTCGGAGCTACAGAGGGTCTGAAGCCAACTACACCCCAACAGAGAAGGAAATTTTGGCTGCCTACGAAGGAGTCCAAGCTGCCTCAGAGGTAATTGGTACAGAAGCACAACTCCTCCTGGCACCCCGACTACCGGTGCTGGGGTGGATGTTCAGAGGAAAGGTTCCTACTACCCACCATGCCACCAGTGCTACATGGAGCAAGTGGATTGCCCTCATCACGCAGCGCGCCCGTATTGGTAAACTGAATCGCCCTGGGATTTTGGAAGTGATTACAAATTGGCCTGAAGGTGAAAACTTTGGTGTCACAGACGAAGAACAAGAACCAGTGACACGGGCTGAAGAGGCTCCACCCTACAACCAATTGCCAGCAGAGGAAACACGCTATGCTCTTTTCACTGACGGTTCCTGTCGCGTCGTAGGAATGAATCGGAAGTGGAAAGCAGCTGTATGGAGCCCCACACGACGGGTCGCAGAGGCCACTGAAGGAGAAGGTGGATCAAGTCAACTTGCTGAACTCAAAGCCGTTCAACTGGCCCTAGACATTGCAGAAAGGGAGAAGTGGCCGAAGCTCTACCTCTATACTGATTCATGGATGGTAGCCAATGCTCTGTGGGGATGGCTGGAGAGATGGAAAGGGGCTAACTGGCAGCGTCGAGGAAAACCAATCTGGGCTGCTGAAGAATGGAAAGACATTGCTACCCGGGTAGAGAAACTGCCTGTGAAGGTTCGCCATGTAGATGCTCATGTCCCCAAGAGTAGAGCTAATGAAGAACAGCAAAACAATCAGCAGGTAGATCAGGCTGCAAAGATAGGGGTGTCAAAGATAGATTTAGATTGGCAACACAAGGGGGAGTTGTTCCTAGCGCGATGGGCCCATGATGCCTCAGGCCATCAGGGCAGAGATGCCACCTATAAGTGGGCACGAGACCGAGGGGTGGATTTAACCATGGACAGTATCTCTCAGGTTATCCATGATTGTGAGACGTGTGCTGCCATCAAACAGGCCAAGCGGGTGAAGCCCCTGTGGTATGGGGGACGGTGGTCCAAGTACAAGTATGGGGAGGCCTGGCAGATTGACTACATCACACTGCCTCAAACCCGCCAAGGCAAGCGCTACGTGCTCACAATGGTGGAAGCCACCACAGGATGGTTGGAGACCTACCCTGTGTCTCATGCTACTGCCCGTAACACCATCCTGGGCCTTGAAAAGCAGGTCCTTTGGAGGCATGGTACCCCTGAGAGGATTGAGTCAGACAATGGGACTCATTTTAAGAACAGCCTTATCAACTCCTGGGCTAGGGAACATGGCATTGAGTGGGTGTACCATATCCCCTACCATGCACCAGCGGCAGGCAAGGTAGAGAGGTACAATGGACTGTTAAAAACCACCTTGAAAGCATTGGGTGGGGGATCTTTCAAAAACTGGGAGCAGCATTTGGCACAGGCCACCTGGTTAGTTAACACCCGAGGTTCCACCAATCGAGCAGGTCCTGCCCAGTCTGAGTCCCTGAATATAGTAGACGGAGATAAAGTCCCAGTGGCACATATCAGAGGTTTGTTAGGGAGGACAGTGTGGATCAATTCTGCCTCGAGTACAGACAAACCCATTCGTGGGATTGTCTTTGCTCAGGGACCAGGTTGTACATGGTGGATAATGCAGAAAGATGGAAGAACACGATGTGTACCTCAGGGAGACCTGATTGTGGGGTGAGACTCACATGCAAACATCTCAATTTGCTGGATGTTACTGCCATTGTTTCTACATTAAACCACACAGACATGGGACAGAAGGAAATGTGTAAATGTCGAAAGTCAGAGCAAGTGAGAATGGAAGGGAATGTGTAAGTGTGGAAGGTTTGAGCAGGTGGGAAGGAAGCTCAGTAACATGTTCACGATATGGGATAAGGGGTGGAATGTCGTGGGGACAGGACATTTTCATGCGCATTATCCCAATCGTGGTTTCTGTTCTAGGAGGTGTTTTCCCCTAATTTGTCCAAAACCAGGACAACATCCTGCCAAGATCATGCTCCAGCTTGAGTTCTCCATGAGCTGCAGCTTCCTTTGAGTTATACACACCTGCTCTGCCACAGAATCCTCCATGGACTGCAGGTGGATTTCTACTCTACTATGGATCTCCGTGGACTGCAGGGGCACAACTGCCTCAACAAAGTCTTCCCCAGGATCTACAACACATGCCCGTCCTTCTTCGCTGACCTTGGTGTCTGCAGAGCTGTTTCTCTCAGATATGTTCCCTGCTCTCTCTCACAGCTGCTGTTGCCATGATTTTCATTGTGTTAAGTATATTATCACCAACTGCCAAGACTACAGATCAGCACACCTTTGGCCAGCCACAGGCTAGTTCTGGAGTCAGTCAGCTCTGACATGGGGGTAGCTTCTGGTGTCTTCTCACAAAGTCATCCTTGCAGCCCTATGCATATCCCTGCTACCATACCCCTGCCACATACACAAAGTACAATCTAATTCTAAGATTCTGTAAGTACTTGAAAAATATCAAGGTTCAGCATATGTGCATGTCCTTATTTATTCAAAGATGCACATATTGTACCTTTTTGAAAGGTAAAACAATTACTGGTGGAGTTTTTTAAATTAAAAGTCATTATTGTGTGTTTTAAAATGATTTAATAAATATCCTTACTTATAGAGAACAGGATGCTGTATAAATTAACCACTTAACAATGCGCTTAATTCAAAAGTTAGTTTCAGACCTTAACCTGCATTGGTATTTGCATCAACCTCTGTTGCATCCTGGGTTTCGGTTCAGATTAGGGCTTCTGATAAATGTTAGTTAACTGGTTTTGTGTACCCCTGTGTACCCCCATGTTCCCCCCACAGTGGTCCGCTCCGAGTCTCTTAACATTGGAGCATCCCCATGCTGTAACCACCCCCCTGTCCACTCCTGAGAGTTCTGTGTCTGTTACCCTGCCCCTGCATTCCTGTTTGTCCCGGAACCCTGTACACACCCCTGTCGTGTCCCCATTGGTTGCCTCAGGCTACGTCACTCCCCCATTGCCTGTCCCCATTGGACGAGGGGGCTTCCGCCCGTGTCTGCCAGCTTCCTATAAAACCCCATGTGTTCCTTTGTTCCCCGCCATTTCTGTCCACGCGGGCGCTGGGGGCAGACTATAAAAGCTCTCCAGCCACGCAGGACAGAGTGGACATTCCTTCGCCTCTTTGCCTCATCTCAGCACCAGTTACAGAGCGCAGCCAGCCCCACCCTGTGCGCTGAACGCCACAGCGCCCAGTCCACGCGGCACCCCGGTCTGGCCGAGAAACAGCGCCTTTAGCCGGGCTCTCCAGAGCTGCCCGGGACCGGGGAAAGGAACGTGACGCCGCAAACCTCTGTAATAACCTATCTCAGAAAAGGTAGTTTTGAGTTCCAAGGTTTGTTTCTTAGAGCTCAACCAGCTTGATACCCTGATCCAAACTTGTGGCCTCCCAGACCACTAGCTATTTGACTTGAGCCGGTAAATGGACATTTGGGGAAGATACAATGTGCCAGCACCAGGCACACTTGCTTTTAGTGCCACAGCAGCTGCTGGCACTGAACCCCTCACTCACCTCAAAGAATCAAAATCACAGAGTACTTAGGGTTGAAAAAGACATCTGGAGCTCACCTACTCCAACCCGCCTGCCTACTCATGCCAGTCCTCTCATAGCTGACATTCAGGCAACATATAGCATTCTTACCCCACTGGCTACAGATTAAAAGTTCCCAACATGCTCCAGTAGCAGACACCAGGCCAGGTGTGTCTACAACCCTTGGGTGCCTCTGACTCTAGTCTGCCTCTAATAGTTGGCACCAAATTTCACTCACACACACAGGTCTTCTGGTCACTTACTCCACACATTGCTATAGAATAGAGAGTAAGGGTACACTGAGCGTTAGTTAAGAAAATATTCAGTGAGAAGAAAGAAAAAATTTCATGTGATGATATAAAAAGATAGGACAGACTGCTGATCAGTCTCAGGGCTCAGCCAGACAAGCATATGAATGAAATCTATATTGCAGTTGACCCACTTGGACACATTTCCTTCTACCCTCTGATTTGTTCCTACCTGCTTCTCCTACCCCTCCTACCCATTTGCTCGGGTCATCCCTCAGATCCCCCTTCAAAATTCTGGTCCCAAGGTTTAGTCTTCAGTAGCAAAGTCCCAGTTTACCTGCAGTTTCTTGGTAGCCCATCAGTAAATGCAACTGACCAGGTTTATTTATCATTATTGTCTTTGCTAATGATAATTGGTCATGTTTTATGTCTCAGGATGTTGTATCTCTCTGTGTTCTTATGATGCAGATTTGAATAGGTGCTAAGTCATATGGTCATATTGAAAAATAAAAATTGTCACACTTCACATATCCTTACCAAGTAGTGTGACTGCCCAGGTTTGTTCTCATCACTACCACCCTTATGATTTTTTGGTCAGGTTTTTGTCTGTATGTTCTTGCTCATGACTGCAGCTTTTGTTCTTCTTGCCCTAGCCTCGGGCAGCTGGGGCCCCTGGCTACTGGCGCTGCCTTTTGGTGAGACCGGGGCTGCTGCGTGTGCGGAACTCTAGGGTTGAGCCTCCGTGTGGGTTTGCCGCTTTTTGTAGCCGAATGCTGAGAGGAGACAAAGGGACAAGGGAGGCACACCTTGTCCTGCGTGGCTGGATAACATTTATTTCCCGCGTGGCTGCTGCGGTGGCTGGGGCAGCCATCTCCGAGCATGCGCATTGACAAAATGGTGATTGAACAAAGGAGGCATGGGGTTAAATAGGGGGTGGGCAGATGGGGCGGAAGCCCCCCTTGCCCAATGGGGACAGGCAACAGGGGAGTGACGTGGACCATGGCAGCCTACGGGAACATAACAGGGGTGGGTACGGGGTTCTGGGACAAATAGGATTGCAAGGATGGGCTGACTGACACGGAACTTTCAGGAATGAACAGGGGGTGGCTATAAGATTGACATGGGAAAGCTCCTATGGCAAGTGACTCGGAGTGAACCATTGTGAGGGGAAAATGGGGGAGCATAGAACCAACTAACTAACATTTATTAAAATCCCTAACTGAATCAACCCGGCATGCAACACATCATCTCCTTTTCACATTACTTCTCTTTGCACTGAGAAAGGTCCTGACCAGATATGTCAAGGAGCAGATACATTCTTTCCACATACCATTTTCCATTATTTCCATACATTATCCATTTTCTTCTTTTAAGAAGCTGACTTCTAGCTTTAAGAAAACAGAATAGTTTAGAGATTTGGTCCCTGCTAAGGTTTCACCAGGTACCTGTTCCTGACTTGTAATGTCATGTAAAGTGGTTTAGGAATAGCAGTTCCAAAGATAAGGAAAAGCACTTCCTTTGACATACTCTTGGAGTCTAATGAAAATATGGCTACTAGACAACATAGCAAATCCAAGTGTTGTGTATTGGGATGTATTCATGTCGATATTACAGGCCTTGAAGAGATTAAACCTGTGTGATCATAAGTTTTAGCAAGATGTAGATCTGGATCAGTATTCTAGTGCCTTTGTGTTCTTAAATACACCCAAAATTAGGTAATCCTGAAAGGTAGTCTCTTCTGTCAGAACCTGGCAAGCTGCAGACGTGTTTAGGATATTCACAGATTAAGAAATACAAATTGAATTTTTACCCATTGCAGTTAATGAAATAATGATCCGTTCTGTACAGAGCACCATTTCCTTAGCTCTTGGTCATCTCTCCTGAGCAGCAGGTGTATTGGTGGAACATATTTGCGTCTGGCTCTCAGCGGCCAGAGGATGGAGGTTCGCTGGCTCGCTGTCCTGCTTGTGGTCAGAGGGCAGACACGCGAGTGGCCACCCCCGAGTCTCTGCCGAGACTGTTGCAGGTGGTGGTGATTGCTGCAGCGTGGGCAGCACAGCAGAGGCACAGAGCACGAGGAAACCGAGGCAAAGGAATAAGGGAGGGACACTTGTCTGAGTCTCCAAGGATTTAATCTTGAAGGGGGGGCAGAGCAAGTGACAAATCTGAACCTGAAGGGGCTACTTTTAAAGGATAGAGGGAACATGGGGAGTACACAACCTTTGACCAACAGGAGAACATTAGGGGAGGGGTGCAGGGTAAGGGCTCCCCCATAGAAGCCAACACGGGGAGGGAGCAAACCTTACAATCCAATTCTGCTTTGAGGAAGGGATCAAAGACAGGGAACACTCCAGAAGCAAAAGAGTGCGCTATCTTTGACAGACAGGGATAAGACAAGGGAACAAGGGAGGTATACAGGTGGATTGACATGTGGATTGCCATACATTTTGGTGGGGAAAACTGTGGTAAACAACTCAGGACTGAACCATTAGGGAAGCCAAATGGGGTACATAGAATGAAGCATTACAAATTTATAACAAGGAATAACAAAACATACCACAGAAGAACAAACGGTAAAATAACAGACTACCACACATATTAGCATGAAAAATGTAAAGAGCATCCTGTCATACAAATCTTTTGATTTTTTACTAGTACGGTGAAAGACTTTGACAAGAAAATCCATCAACCAGTCTCTGTTGCTAATGGAGTCTTGAAACTGTTGACATACACAAGTGGTGTCTTATAACAGTCTTCTACACAAGTAGATTTAATTTTAGTACAGGGCAGATCCCAGACTATATAATGACATATTGTCCGAGACAATTGGTTTCACTCAAAGGGAAATGCCTGAACTGAAAGTGAAGGTAAAAATACCCTTAAGTCCTCAATTTTTTCTTTCACACTGGTTTCCACTACAGTGTTCTCTTGTGTAAACACATGCAAAAGTAGTGACTTATTAGCCATGTGAGGTACAAACAGGTCTATAACAGTTATCATGCATTGATGGCAGTTAAGCACTCAGATGTTGTCAGAGCTTCTCCAGATGTGCCCATCTGTAATTTGTCCAGGACAAATACCAGTATCAGTTGTACAGTGCTGAAGTTGATAGCTGTCTTCACAGCTCACATTTTCCTACGTCTTAGGTAAATTAGTCTTCATAGGTCTTTCTCCTTTTCTTATCTGTAGGCTTAGCTTGGGCTATTTGCAATTTGACCCACACTGACTTTACAGTACTTTCATTTTTTTGTGTTGTGAGTTGTGTTTTTATTGTTGTTCATTTGTTAGGGTTTATTTTTTTTTTCAAAACTGAAGACTGATTTTACAAAATTTTCTGTACAGACATCTTCCTGCACTGCAGCTGTTCATGCATGATCCCAGTAGTGTTCATGGACGTCTGCTCTGGTCTCAGTGGTGTGTTATCAGTTATTGACATTCAAGACAAACTAGTCATGCCTGGAAACTGCTCTGGGCTGTCTGTGACATCTATTTCAGTGACATACTTGAAATGGATTGAATTTAATGAATAGAGTGTTGCAAGGGAGAGAGAGAGAGACTCTTCACAAAAGCAAAAACGTGAATATAGGGAAGGGAAGATGCACTTTATATGAGATCAGCTGAGAGGAACAGAGCTCTGCCTGGGAATGGATGAGGAGAAAAATCTGAATTTACGGTTTAGGATTTATGAGGAGAAGACAGGTAAAGGTGGCATTATAGTGTGTATCTGCTGTAGGACACATGACCTAGAAGAACAGATAGATGAGACTCTCTATAGACATATAGGAACAGCATCATGTCTCCAATCCCTGGTACTCATGGAGGACTACAAACACCCCAGTGTCTAATGGAGGGACGATACAGTAGGACACAGGTAACCCAGGAGTACATTCAGGATAATATTTTTTTAGTAACACAAGGAGAGGTGGTCTGTTGCTCCTCGTAATCACTAACAAGAATGTATTCATCTGGGATGCGAAGATCAAAGACAGCCTTTGCTGCCATGACCATGAGATGGTGTAATTCAGGATTCTTGAGGCAGTGAGGAAGGTGAAAAGCAAGCTCATGCCCCAGAAGCTTCAGAAAAGTCTTATGAGATAAGGCCCTGGAGGGAAGAGTGGCCTCAGAATGCTGGTTGATATTCAAGGCTCAGCTTCTTCAAGCTCAAGAGACTCCCATCCCAATGAACATGAAGTTAGGCAAAACTACTGGGAGGATAGTATGGATGAACAAAGAGCTCCTAAACAAACTCAGAAGAAAAAGGAAGAATATAAGGGATAAAAGCAAGGTTGAGTGACCTAGGAGGAATGCAGGAACATTTTTCAAGCAACCAGGGATAAAGTTAGGAAAGCTAATGCCTAAATGAAATTGTATCTGGACACATACATCAAAGACAACAAGAACGGCTTCTACAAGTACAGGCAATGAAAGAAAGATGGAATAATGTGGACCTGTTGCTCAGTGATAAAGGGGACTTGGATACACAAGACATGGAAAACTCTGAGGTACTGAACATCTTGTTTGTGTCAATCTTTACTAGAAAGACTTAGTGACTGGAGTAAAGCCTGAAGCAAAGATGCACCCTTGGTGGATCAGGTTCAGGTCAGGTAATATTTAAGCAAAATGGACATACATAAATACATGGGCCATGATGGGATTCATCAACCTCTGAGTGCTGAGGGAGTTGCTTGGAATTGAGAGGCCACACTTGATACTCTTTAATCAGTCATGGCAATCATGGCGTTGAGATAAGTACCTGAAGACTGAAGGAAAGCAAATGTCTCTGCTATCTTGAAGAAGAACAAGAAGGAGGACCTAGGGAGTAACATACCAATCAGCTTTAGCTCACTTTCTGGGAAGGGGATGGAACAACTAGACATGAGAAAAATTTCGAGGAAGGTGAATAACAAGATGACCAAGAGTACTCCGCATGGATTGGAGGGGAAGTCACACTGGACCAGCCTGATAAGCAGCTATAATGAAATGCTTGGCCTGGTAGACAAGGTGAAAGAGCAGGGGATATTGTATACCTGGGCTTCAGTAAGGCCTTTGACACTATCTCCTGTAAGATCCTCACAGACAAACTGTTTATGTGTGGGCTAGATAACCATAAAGTGAAATGAGATGAAAACTTGCTAATGGCTGAGCCTGGAGGGTTCTGATCAGTGTAAGAAAGTCTATCTGGAGGCCAGTAATTAGTGGTATATATAAGATGTCAACACTAGGTCTAATATTATTTCACAGCCTCACTAATGACCTACATGATGGGGCAGACTATACCCTCAGTAAATATGCTGATGATGCAAAACTGGAAGGAATGGCTGATAGGGTCATGCTGACATCCAGAAGGACTTCAACAAGCTGAAGGTATGTGCTTTCTGGAACCTCATGATGATTTACAAGAGGAATTGCAAAGTCCTGAACCTGAGGATGGAGTCAAATATTTTGACTCCATTTTGCTTTCTGTGGCCCACTGATCTGGAAAGAAGCTTGGCAGAAAGAGCTGTCAGGGACCTGGTGGACATAAATCACTAATGTGACTTTGTCAAAAATAAGGTTAATGATGTCATTTTCCCTTTTCCAGGGAAAGTATTGACAGCCGGTTAAAAGAGAGGATCACCTTTATTCAGCACTGTTTAGGCTATAACTGGAGTTATGTGATGAGTTCTGCACTTCCCAGAACAAAAGAAGTATGGATCTTCTGGAAACTGGCCAGTGAAGGGCCAGGAAAGTGATGGACTTGAGCACTTGAAAGGAAGGCTCAGTGACTTATAACTGCTTAGCCTGGAGAAGAGAAGCCTTAGGTGGGATCTTATTATCCTATATAAGTTCCTGAGATGCAAGTGTAAAGCCAGACTGCTTTAAGAGGTGTACACTGACAGGATGAGAGGTAATTGGCACAAACCAGAACACAAGGAGCTCCCCCTGAAACTGCTT
This sequence comes from Vidua macroura, assembly GCF_024509145.1. Taxonomy (NCBI): domain Eukaryota; kingdom Metazoa; phylum Chordata; class Aves; order Passeriformes; family Viduidae; genus Vidua; species Vidua macroura. The sequence continues at coordinate 19,782,940 of NC_071611.1, forward strand.
TCACAGTTAAGGGTTGACTGAGCACTGAGCACAGGATGCCCAAAGAGGTTGTGGTCTCTTATCTCAGAGATAATCAAAAATCATGGGCCTGGGCAACTGGGTCTAGATGGCCCTACTTGAATAGAGATATTAGACTTTCAGAAGTTACTTCCAAACTCAACCATTCTGTGATTATGCCAGTAGTTCCATATGGTGTCTCATTGTAATTACTGGGAGATGTAATCAGCATTCAGTTCATGCATGTGAGACTTGTCTCCTAAAGCATGCTTCTTGATACATAGTAGTATCATTTGTTTTATTTTATTTTTGTTTGCTGGCTCCATACAGCCAAACACTCTGCATATGTCTTCCCCTTTTCAGTTTATGAATACTCTGCCTACACATAGGCTATTGGTGAGCTCATGAACTTGGCAAAAGAACTGGTCTTTACTGGGCCGTGTGATGAGAAATCACTTTTTGAATCATAGACTCATTATGGTTGGAAAAGACCTCTAAGATAATGAAGTCTAACCCAGCATTGCCATGTTCACTGCTAAACCAAACTGTCACAACTACATTTTTACACAACTCCAGGGATAGTGATGGCAATGCCTGGTCACCCTTTCAGTGATTAACATTTTACTGATAACCAGTATTAACTTCCATGTGAAACGTGAGTCCATTTTCTTTTGACCTGTTGCTTGTAATCTGGGAGAAGAGTATAAAGGACTCTTCTCAGACATAGAATCACAGGGTTGGAAGGTACCTTAAAGATTGTTCTCACCCAACCCCTTTGCCATGGGCAGTTTGGCCTACTAGGCCAGGTTATTCAAAGGCTTGTCCAGCATGGCCTTCAACACTGCCATGCTTGGGGTATCTACAACCTCCCTTGGCAAACTGTTTCCATGCCTATCCACCCTCACAGTAAAAAAAAAAAAAAAAAAAAAAAAAAAAATTAATATCTAGCCTAAATTTCTCCTCTTTCAGTTTGTACCCATTACTCCTTGTCCCATCACTACAGTTCCTGCTGAAGAGTCCCTCTCCATGTTCCCTGCAGGCCTCTTTCAAATACTGTAAGGTTGCTATGAGGTCTCCATGCACCTTCTCTTCTCCAGGCGGAAAAGACCCAACTTCCTCAGTCTGTCTTCACAGGGAAGATGCTTCAGTTTCTTTATCAACTCCATGGCTCTCCTCTAGATTTGCTCCAACAGTTCCGTGTCCTCCATATGTTGGGGTCACCAGAACTGTACAGAGTCAGTGGGGTATTACAGGAACACTTCTTGCTGCTTTTAGTCTTTCTCAGTTTGCATAGTCCTTTTAATTATTTCACAGCCCTCACATCTGTAGGCTGGCATCCTTTGGCCTCTCTTGCCATAAAAAGTTCAGTCTCAAATTATTTCACAATGAAGCTGGATTCCTAGAGATTAAAGGACTGAAATTTTCCAAATTCACCCTTCTCTAGAAACTGTGAGAAAAAAAATGTTAATCCAAATGACAGGTGGATAATGATATTTCATAACATTACTTCTTAATTCATAAGGCTAAAGGTCGGCATATTATTCTCAGTCCATAACCCTGTCAAATACCAGAGTAGTTTTAACTGATATTCAAGTGATTTGGTTTTCAAAACTTGTTGCTTATCCAGAGTGCTAGAATCTGGTTTTCTATTTGATCTAGTCCTCAAGATTTTAAAAATAGGTTATCCAGGAGAGGTAAGTAAAAAATGTAATTAGGTACAAGAGGTCTTTGTATCATCTTTTACACAGTGACTAATTATATTTCAGTGTCCTACTAAATTTCCATAATAAAATCATGACATTTTTATTGTTTTAAAAACCAGTAATTAATAAGCCTCTTCTCAACCGTGTGACTTACTCATCTCTCAGCAAATCACCCACCTGAAGTAAAACTTTCCTGGAGAAGCTTACATGCAAAAAATGAGAGAAAGGAAATAAGACAGTGTACGTATTCTTTATTCTCCAGTTTCTGTTGAGCCAGGAGACTTCCCCTAGAAAATACATATATTGCATGGTTGCACATGGTGGAACATCCTCCACAACAAACTTACTTATATTTGAAACAGCAAGCTATAGAAGTGTGAAGAGAGGGGTAGCTGAAGAGATATTAAAGCTAATCATACTGTATTCCTCAGTAGATAAATGGAACATATGGTAACTTTGTACATTTTGCATGCTGAGAGTGCCTGAAGTCACAGCAGAATATCCACCTTATGCTGGAGATCTGTCGCTGTCTCCCCTTGCTATTTTACCTTCTTTGAAAACTTTCATCTCAGTGTCCAGAATCTGTGCCTTAGGAAATGGGATACTAGCTCTTTTGAGGTTATTAGGCTTCTTTTACATATCTCTCATGGTTACATGTAATTTCACCAAAATAATCAGACTAACTGTACTGATCCAGGCACCAAAATGATTCTGTTATATTTGGACAGCATAAAGTCAAGAATACTTACAGAGTATTTGAACATGACCAATCTATGATTGGGGATCATGATTCACCAAGAGTGAGCTCAGAAATTAGTGAATTGTGATCATTAGTAATTACAGGTGCTAGTGATTTAGTCACTAGCAGTCTACTGACAAGATGGATTTGGTATCTGAAATTATTGGTGATTAAATGGACAGCATTGAAAGAGGCTGACTTTCCACATGGAATAAATAAGCACTCTTAAAATCAGAAAAGTATTCTCAGAGATAAAACCTTGCATCCTTTTCATTCCATGTCTGTGGTTTAAAGCAAGGATAGATCATTATTAGGTACATTAGGTATTTTCTTTAGATACATTAGGTATTTTCTTTATTGAAATGTCCATGAAGTTGATTGTTAGTGCTCTTTGGAGAGGCTACAGTGTTAATGAATGTCACTATTGGACATGAAATGAGTACACAGAAACTTAGTAAGTTTAAAAGAGAAAAGACCTAGTTCTATTCAAACATCTGGTATTTATAGAATTCGAAAGGTGACTGTGGATTGGAGGATGGAATTACCACCTCTCCAACCACACTGATCCAAAGATCAATCAATCATTTCTCTCCACCCACAGAGAAATATGTAAACTATTCTATTTATACATGAAATTCTGTGGGAACTCTGACTCTCAAATATGTAAATATGACCAAAAGGCTAAAGAAGTTTTATGAGAACTTTAAAACTTTCAAAAGAACTATAAAAGAAAACTTAACACATTTAAAAATCAGGGCAACACATGAATGCATTTCCATTCATTTAACTGTTTTAGTATATTTCTATGTGCTAGAAGATTTGCAAGGGGTATAGAGGGACTGATTCTTTGCTGAGATCAGTATAAGGATCAAATACAAGATCTGAAGAGTTGTGAATTTCCATGCTACTTTCTGTAGTTCATGTTTAGAAAAAAGAAATAAATATCAGTGAAATTGAAAATTACATATTTTTTAGAAAGCTGCCTGTTGTCACTAGACATTGGTAAATATGTTTTTGGCATGATTTGAGGCACTAATACCCTAAATCAAATTGACATGAATTTCTGAGCATTTCAAAGGCAGAATGAAATGATTTTTCTTTGATAATCATTTTTGGTATCCAGATGGTAGGTTTAACATCAATTGTGCAACCCCTTATATTACCTTTAACAACTCTTTCTAAGGTGAAACTTCATGTTAAACCAAAAATGAATGAAGGTATTTCAAATACATGCTCATCTTAAATTGCATTTTATCAAAACACCACTTGCTCTCTTGAACCAAAATCATTTGAACTACATTGTGTTGATGGTCCTTACTAATTGTTGTTTCCTCAAATGCATTGTTTTGGAATATTTTTTCTAATACATCTGTTTCCTTTAAAATATGTTGATCTATCACAATTGCACCTAATTGTTAAATAATGAGATAAAAAGAGGAAAACAGTTCTAGATTTTTTTTTGCTTTTTTTTTCTTCAGATGCATTAGCCAAGTGTTGTGGGTGAAAAAAAATGTCTTGCATGATAAAAATTGCAGTTGATATCTAGTAAGTTTGCTTTAAAAGACTTCTGAATTAACAAGTACACAGGCTTCAAGATATTTAAAATTTTACTTATGTCCAAGATTAAGAAGCAAGATGTTTTCTATTGCCATCTGTGTAGCAGTTGTCTTCTGGGCAGTTTTCCTTATCTCCTGTTAATGGGCCCATCAATGTCTTGCCACATGACTCAGAGGTAACTCCCTCCAGGAGCCATTTCTGTTTAACAGGTGATCAAGGACCCACCACATGACTCGGAATGACATCAGCCCATTGTGAGATTATCCACCCAGGGGGAGGAGCTAAGCCTAGATATAATTCTGGGTTTTGAGACAGAGCAGTCAGCCTTCCCAGAGGTTTCCAAGAGGAACAGCTTGAGGTTTTTTACTAAACCTTCAGAGGGAGGCTACACCCTTCTACAGGACCACTGTTCCAACAGAACCATATCGGCCACTCTGACTGGAAGGAAGACTGCAGCCACTCCAATTTGGACTGCTACCAACATGCTGGCCAAAGGGGTATCAAGTTGTATTCTGACTCTGTCAGTGGTTTTTCTTTTGTATTATTACATAGTTTTGTTTCTTTTCCCTTTTCCTATTAAGTTGTATTTCTGACTTAGAGTCTATCACTTTTGCTGTCAAACCAAAACAACATACCTAAACAGTTATTGTTAAGGTAATAGAGTTGTAATGATGCTATGATTGGAAGGGACCTTACAGATCATCTATTTCCAGTCACCCTGCCATGGAAACATTAATTGAAACAGTAATTTTCATACACTTATTCATTTCCAAAATATTATCTTTCTCGGCATGATAGAAGCATGTATTTTTCTTTGCCCTTTTTTCAGGTGATATTCACATTTTTAGAATACCTTGTCTGAGGTTTCTACCAAAAATAATCTTCATTGTGCTGTAGGCAATCCGTGAGACTCCTAGAGAGGTATATGCTATCTACACATAAGGTGTCTTGCAGGATAACTTCTTAAGATAGCCCTGCCACGTGGAATGCATTACTGGACCTGATTCTCATCAACACCAGTGAGCTAATTGGTGACATTAAGATTGGAGGCAGCCTTGGCTGCAGTGATCATGCACTGGCAGAGTTGGCAGTCCTGACAAAAATGGGTGAGGTGAAGACTAAAGTCAGGACCTGGAAATTTAGGAAAGAAAACCTTTGAGCTGTTCAAGGAGTTAATTGATTGGACTCCCTGGGCAACTGCCATCAGGGACAAGGGAGCAGAACAAAACTGACAGGTGTTTAAGGACACTTTCCACAGAATATAAAATCTCATAACCCCAGGTGCAAGAAACTGGGCAAAGAAAACAAGACAGTGGCATGACAGAATTATGATCTTCTGCTCAAGCTGTAGGTCAAGAAGAAAATGCACAGGCAATTAAGCAGGGACAAGTCTCCTGGGAAGAGTATAGGGATGCTGGTCTGGTTGTGTAGGGATGAAGTGAAGAAGACCAAGGTGCAGCTGAAGCCAAACTTGGCAAGGTAAACAAAGAACAAGAAGGGTTTTACTGGTGAGTCAGACAGAAAAGAAAGGTCATAGAAAGGGTACCAATCCTGATAAGCAAGACTGACAAACCACTAAAAATGGATGAGAAGAAGGCTGAGGTTCTCAACAACTTTCTTTTTCCTCAGTCTTAAATGGCAACCTCTCTTCCCACACCTCCCAGGTGGATGGACAGTAAAATGGGGACTGGTGGAGCACAGTAAGAGAGGAGCAGTCCACCGTAAGAGAGGAGCAGTCTCATGATGACTTGAGAAACCTGAATGTAAAAAAGTCTGTAGGACCAGACGAGATGCATCCCAGATTTCTAAGGGAATTGGCTGATGTACTTGCCAAGCCATTCTCCATGATATTTGAGAAGTCATGGCAGTCAGGTGAAGTCCCTGGTGTCTGAAAAAAGGGGAAGGTTTTACCCATCTTTAAAAGGGGTAAGTCCTCCTTGGGAACCACTGACAGCCTCACCCCTGTGTCTGGGAAAATCACAGAACTGATTATCCCTTTGTTAAGACAATTGAGGATAGGGAGGTGATTCAAGACAGCCAGCATGACTTCACCAAGGTCAATCCTACCTAATCCACCTAATGGCTTTCTGTAATAAAGACAGACCTATGCATGTAATTTACTGGGATTTCTACAAGGCCTTTGACAGTCTTGTCCTCTCTAAATTAGAGAGCTATGGATTTGATGGGTTGACTGTTCCACAGATGAGGAATTGGCTGGATAGTTGCATCCAGAGGGTAGTGGTCAAATGCTCAATGTACACAGAGAAATCAGTAAATATTGGTTTCCCTTAGGGCTCTGTACTGGGGCCAGTACTATTTAATTTCTTCACTAGTGACAGACAGCAGGATCAAATGTATCCTCAGATTGAGTGCATCCTCAGCAAGTTTGCAGACTACACCAAACTGTGGTGCAGCTGTTTTATTAAAGGAAATCTATCTGTAATATTTTATTTAGAACAAACAATAAGGTTTCCTTTGTCATATAGAGATTCTATAGATCAATTGAATTGTTGTGCCATTCAAGGTAGTAGTGTTATTATATATATATATTATAAACTACCAGCAAAATATCTTGATGAAACTTTGCAATAATCAATTAGCTTTACAAAACTGTAGGGGAAAGTAAAATAAAGAAGTCGTAATGAACCTTTTCAATTGTGCAATATGCCCAATATTATGTGTGAGATATATAGTGGTTCAGACACCTATATAGCTGCCAATAAAGTTTGGAGTGCTAATGTGGAGTGTAGTTTTAAATGCATTAGTAATTCTGTAGCTTTGTTTGAAATAAGGAAGTTGGCTGGCTAAGTCCTAATTTTTTAACACAAAATTGAACTACTGTTTCCTTACAATATAAAGGAAACCCATCAGAGTAAACTCTCAGATTTTCTCACATATTTATTGAGGGAACAATTACAAGTATTTTTTAATATTAGCTAAAAGGTTATGTATACATATAACAACATATATTGTGTTATTTATGTTATAAAGTTTATGTATATATATAACAACATAATACTATAACAACATACTATTATTACATTTCTCCAGTACAATGCTTCTTATTTCATGTTATCAAAAGGCTTTTTATTTTTTGTCTGAAGGTGAGTGACATGGTGAAAAGTTAAATGAGCTAGCTTGCTCAATTTCTCTAAATCAGTGATACAGTATTGTCTCTTAGAGGAAGGAATTTAGAGACTCTTAAAAATCAACAGCTGAAGAAAGGCAAGATGCGGTTGACTGAGGCTGTCTTAGACAATGATAACTGTTCTCCAAAGCATAGGGGAAATAGCTGAAAGTAGGAATGAACTTCAAGAGGCAGAAGAGAGGTCATGCCTCATAATCAGTGTGAATACAAACCAGGAGATAAATGGAGTTTGCTAGGGCAGATGTTACTGCCACCTTGTGAAGAGGAGAAGAAGGAGGATGAGAAGAACAGGACGGACTGCATTTGGGAGAGAGGAGTGTTTATAGCCAGAGGGTAGAGGTGCATGTGATAAAAGCTGTGGAGTTGTATATGTTGACAGAAAATATTGTATTTCTGTATGAATTGCAGAAAACTTGGTCTTTAGGACATCAAACCTACCAAAAAATCTCCCACAAATATTTTTCATTGTGTTGTTGTAAAACATGTTCTGAGGAACCAAATCACTTCAATTGATTGAAGCATACAACAATTCTTATCATTACTGAAAACTCTTAATAAATGTTTGGGTTTATAAGGTGTAAGAAGATATGCATTTATCCCCTTGCTTATTTCTTTGCAGCTGCTCCGACGTATAAAATCTATTAGAGACATGAATATGGAAGTCCATTAAACTGGGAAAAAATATAAAAAGAGAGAAACACAAAATCTTTAGGAATTGAACCCCAAATTTCTAAAAGGTTTAATCTACTTAGCTCCGCAAATTTAAAGCTATTTAAGTAATTTCTCAAGTGAAGTAATTATCCTTTTCTTGCTTTTAACTTAAAATTCCTGTATCTTATACTAATGCTCTAATGTTATAGATAAGGAATCCGTTTGTCATATTTTAGCTAAAAAACCCCAGTAATCCAAGAATCTGTGAGAATCCAGATTTTTTTTCTTTTTTTACACTTTAAATGGCATTTATAGAGAGATTTTATAGTTTTGACTAAAATTGCATTAATGTCAGATAGAATGCAGTGTTTATATTCTCTATACCTCTCTCCAAAAGCTTTTGACAGAAGATAGTGTAGATGAAGTTCTGCAGTGACTTCAAGGATTAAATAAACATGTGCTTCAGTGGTTTGCATTATATCCTAAGGTTATCCTTCCTGTGAGATGGTTGCTTTTCATTAATGATTTGAATGCTAACTCCTTATATCTTCAGCCCTGCAATATCTTGAGACTGAGTACTGAACTGGTTGTATGGGAATACTTAACATGCATTGAATGTTCAGCCTGGGCAATTTAAATTTATGTATTGGTATCACTTCATATGAATAAGAAACAGTTAAATACTCCTTAATCAAATAGGTTTATCAAGTGTATTTTCTGAGCTTTTATTTAAGAAAGTCCCAAAAATTTTAACTTTGATTTGTAAGAAATGCATAAGCAGATTCTAAGTTATGACTTTATTTGAAAAAACATCCCAGAATGAAAATACTAAATTAAATACGAAATATTATACTAACTTTAATGCTGAAAAACCACTCAAGAGTTGGACAATAGACAACAAAAAAATATGAGCTTGCAGTATCAGCAATAGGAGACATATCCCAGTTGAACTAAATTATATATATGGGTTTTCTAATAAGGGCTTTTGTCTGGTAGGAGCTGAACTCTGACCCTTTTTAAACATGGACACCAACGGTAGCATTTTATAGAAGTACAATAAGAAGACTTATTTATGTTTTTAACCATAGGCAAATAGATTATGAACAGTACCCATGCTAACAGAATCAAGAGCTTGTCACAAGGCAAATAAACCTTAATTTCATCCCTGAAATAATTCATAAGAATATGCTCAGAGTCAGGGATGGTTAACAGCATATAAAAGTCTGCATTATTTTTTTGAAAGCCAGGATTTTTTAAATTATTATTCATTGATGGATACCTTATGAAGTAGCAAATGAAAAGTTTATAATATCTCTATAACATTAAATTCTTGACTATATGTTCTCCCTTGCTATGTAAAAGAAGAAGTGAATCCAAACATATACTAAAGAATTGGAGGATGAGAATTTGATTTGAATGTCTGGTCCTGAAAACTGGCATTGCAATCTGTTTTGTTACACTGGAAATTTTCAATAGGAGCTGGTGAAGTTTCCCAGTGTGTTTCAGCATTTTGGAGTCCTCTCGGAGACTACAATGAATCTAGGTCCAGTATTTTAACATATTATAAACACATAACTAAAAATATAACAACAGTGTTTCTCCTTAAATTTCTGTAGGTTCATATCCAAATTTACTTCCTTTACTTCTTTGTTTAAACTGCAGAATATATGGTTAGTGTTTTACCACTGTTTTTTTTGTTGAAATACTGCTGTTAATGCAAAATGTTGTAGAAAGAAATAGAGAAAGTTTAAGCAGGGATATCAAGTGTATTTCCTTGCAGGGGAAAGGCAGAAAATAATTATTAATTATTTAATCAAAATACATAATTAATTGAAAAAAAGTCCTGCTATGTTTTACAGAACAGACATGCAACCAGACTAGGACAGGATATCAGTGGACAGAAAGTTGTCTATATGGCCAAGAAGACCAATGGTATCCTGGGGTTCATTAGGAAGAGCATTGCCAGCAGGTTATCCTGCCAGGGGGTGATCCTACCCTTCTACTCAGCCCTGCTGAGGCACATCTGGAGTTCTGTGTCCCGTTCTGGACTCCTAAGGACAAGCAAGACATGGAGCTCGTGGAGTGTGTCAAGCAGAAAAGGGAAAAGATGATTAAGGGATTGCCACATTTCTCCTGTAAGGAAAGGCTGAGAGAGTTTGGCCTGTTCAGACTTGAGAAGAAGTAACCAGAAGAGGAGACCACAGCAATGTCTGTTGACTATCTGTAGTGAGGATGGAGCCAGGCTCTGCTCTATGATGTTAAGCAATAGGAGAAGAGGCAGTGGGCTGAAACTGACACACAGGAAGTTCCCACCTGAACATGAAGAGGAACATCTTTACCTTGCAGTGACCAAGCACTGGCACAGATTTCTCGGAGAGGGTCTGGAGTCTCCCTCACTGGGGATATTCAAGGACCACCTGGACACAATCCTGTGCCATGTGCTCTGGGACAACCCTGCTTGAGCAGGGAGGTTGGACAAGGTAACCCCCTGTGGTGCCTTCCAACATCACCCATTCTGTGATTCTGGGATTCACAAATTCACCTGATACATGTGAGCACCCTGATCTGCTGAGTGTGTAGAAGGAATGGAAAATATGATGCCCAAGTTGTGTAATTCTTCCCAAGCAGCTGTCAGGCTCTGCAAAATCTTTTGTACCGAGAAGAGGGGTTTAAAACACAATATAATGCTACGTAAAAGTTTTAAAAATTTAACATGAACATAGAATTTAAATGAAAGTATATGCATAAGTGATTTTGAGGTTTCTTTAGATATTTATTAGCAGTTTATTGTTGAATCCCTCTTTTAGTTAGTAAAAAAACTATAAAAAAGGTTTTATAACCCAAATTTTCAACCTACATATTTAAAATCATATGACCCTATTTATAATACTTTAATAAACCTCACATGTGTCATAAACTCTCTATATATTGCCATCTTTTACATAGTGAAATATGTCATTTAGATGAAACCAAGTGTTCTGTAATTCTCTATTTTTAAAAATCAAATTGCCTGTGGAAAATTGATTCAGCCCACAAGAATAATAATGCTAAACTAGAAAGAAATAGTTGCAGAAATGTTTGGATCTTACCCATCCTTGCTACGCTTGTTTATACAAGAATGTTTATACTTATTCTTACAAGCATAAAATTAGTGACACATGCCTGATGTAAGTGAACTAAATTTTAATAAAAATATTTTAATAAAATCTAAAGGAACCAAATCCAGTGTATCACAAGAGTGAAATTTAAACTTAATTTCATTTCTTAAAATCAAGATTTTGAAAAATCATATTAAATGCAACCTGCACACACTGCACGTTGGATATGTTAATTACTCCTACAGACACTATTTTTAACAGTAATCCTCTAAATGTTTGTTTTTCAAAGAAAGGATTCTTCATTAACTGAGTTTTCTGGTGAATTAAGTATTCAGCAGCCTCATTAAAAGTTCAGATTCATGCAATTTTTTTTCCATGGTAGCTTCTAAATCTTTGACTTTCTTTAGAATTTTAGCTTTTGTAGAAGAGTTAAACACATAGAGCACTGTCTGCCTGAGTTCTTCCTCTGTATTTTTATTTTACAAGGTCTTTCCTCTAACAAGACAAATGCATAAACAAGATCAGCAAGAACTGGTGAGGTATTATTTGAAGAAATTATTTTGGTCTTCAGGGAATCTAAACCTCAGTACACACCTCTGCTCCATTTACTGATTTGAATGTGCCCTTATAGCAGGGTTTCTTTACCTACTTAGTTTATCTCAACTGCTGACACATCTATGTCTTTCCTATCTAGAAAGACATATTCTAACTTCAGTTTATTAGTCATTCAAATTATCCAAAGGGCTCAGTTACAGACTATGCTGGGGTCTATTCAAGCAGTAAGGTAGCAAAGATCCAGATGTCCAACTGTCATTGGGAATAAAAACTGTCTGATAGTATACCACAGAAATCAAATATCCAGTTTTAGACATGTCGGTACCACAGTCATCAGTTTGAGTCCTTCCTGACACCATGGAACATGCACAGGGGGTTTTAGTTCTGTTGTAGTCTCTTGCAGTTATAAGAGTATAAGAACATAAAAAAGGTGTAAGACTCTCTGTGACAATCTTAATGAATTTATTCATAGCAATGCTCAGTTCAATGTGTTCTAAAAATAATTTTCTTGGGGAAAAGAGAGACTTAGCCATCTCTATGGAGTCTGCAATGAGCCTGGACAACAGAGAAATTTCAATTGACATATGCTTGTTAGAACACTTGTGTAAACATTTATGACTGGCAGAAAAAATTGGTCCCATTTTCTTGTGCTTGGTAACTTGTAAGTGCTCTAAGTCTTATGGAAATTCTATTCAAGCATATTTGACAGCATTTCCATTTCCACATTCTATTAACAATCCTCCCTTCTGACCTTGTTTTGTATGGATTCTAAATGGATTTTTTTCCCTAGCATGTATGCTGTACATCCCTCAAGGTACAGTTAGAAAGAGAAAAAAGCTTAAAAAAATTGTCAACTACAAAGGAGCTTACAACACAAGATCTGTCCATCAAATCTAATTTAGATTTCTCTCCTTGCATTGAGTTGTAGCTGATAAACTTATAACCCCTGTTGCTACTGGAACAGCTTAACAAAATGATGTCTGCGAACTGAATTCTTTATTCACATTTGTAAGTATAATGTTGAGTAAACTTCTCCCAGTCAGTAGTGTTGCATTAGTGCAAATAAGGAGTCTGTTATTATGCAGTCATCTGGGGGAGAGGAATGGGAAGGGGACCCATATTGAAGCATTGTGGAATGAACTTGGATTTGTTTAGCTGACTCTAGAGAATTTAGAATTTAAAGCTTCTATATTCTATAACCTTCCTTGTCATTCCCTATTGTCTGAATCCTTCCAGTCCAAGCAGCATCTTATTTCATGCTCTGTAATACATTTCCTGATGGTGGTGCTGTACATGGCTGTTGTGTCCAAATCCTGTTAATTTATTTGACTGAGTAAAATTTCAGCAGGTGCTTTATCAAAGGGATTTAATGAGGTATGTGAAAGTGTTCTGCATCTGTCATCTATGAAAAACTAAACCAGCATTCTGATGCCAGTGTTTTATCTGATCAGCAAACTATTGGGATCTTGCTCAATTAGTCAAGTGGTTTTGATATTTGATACAGGGTAGAATATGGAAACATTTGTGTCTTGAATATTTTATTTTCCTGGGATGGCTGGCTTCCAAATGCCTGGGAGAAAGCTGACAAAATATTTATGTTGAATGTTTGGCTTTGTTTTAAAATGCATTTTGCCTATTCAACAGATATTAGAAAATATAATGCCAGCATTTTAAATAATTTCCATCATATTTAGTAATCTTCTTTATTGATGTCTGGTTTTCTAGATCTGATACTTTCTGCAAATAATACGTCTTTCTTCTTCTTCTCTCTAGACTTTGCTATTTGCTTATCTGCCTATGTTTGGCATGAAAACCATTTTCATCCTGCTGATCTTGAACATGCCTTTGTCTGCTTTTTCTGAAAGCTTCACCTTCTCTCATCAGGAAAATTCATAGCTTATTTCACTCCTAGCTGGTGTTTAGGATGTGAGCAGTTCAGTTTACAGATTCCTGCTAAGTTACAGCAGTCTCTTTAGACTTGTTTCTGTTCTGAGTTAAAATAAACCTTCTCTGCACAGTAGTACTAAAAAACATAAAAAGATGAATTTTAGCTCAAATCTAGTACTTCCAACATATTTATCTATTAAACTTCTTACTAACTTTCATGGCAACACTGTTATTAAATGCATCTGAAAGCCCATCCACAGTACCTAAAATTCACTTCAACAATGAATATGTAGTTTCTGGCCATTTTGCCCAGTATTTATTTATTTTTCTATATAATCAGTAATACTTCCCTTAAAATTATTCATAATAGAAATTTTTCTCATAGCTGCTCATTGAATTCCTGGGTTTATTATGACAATGAATATGACTATTCATTTATTGCAACTCCTTATCACTTACTCATATTAGTCTGTAACCTGAAGGACTCGCACTCTAGTGCTTTTAAAACTTCTTTGGGTTTTTTTTAAGTGGATATTGATTAATTGTTTGAGGTTTTTTTGTTGGTTTTTTTTTAAACACTAGTTTAGTGCAAGCAGTTTTAAACCTACAGAGAAATTATTCAAATATGACTAATTTGGTTTTCTTGGTTCCTAAGAACCAATGTTAGGAAAACTTCCCTGTCTGACCATTCAGAAGCCACTCTGGCAATCACATTCCCACTACCAGACTTTCAGTGCTGGGACTGAGGCCTTTTTGCAACCAGTAGCTTCTGTGATCTGGCAGGTGCCCAGCTGAACTCCCTACATGCCCCATGCTCACACAGTCAGACCAGGTTTCCTTACCAATTGAACCACAGGTTTTCCTTAGCAGAATCCCAGGTGCCTGGTTCCATAAAGCCTTTTGTTCACAGCACAGTAACACAGACACAGCTGTGGCTGGTGCCTCGGGGAGGGGTCCCAAACAAAGGAACCCCATGGCTTTCTATACCTTCACAGTCTGTGCGGGAAAGTCTTGCTCTTCCAGTTGAGTCCTCAGCTCCTGCTGTCTCTGCATGTCCTATTCCCTGGCCGGACCTGGGTCCCTAGGCCCTTTGTTATGCAAAGGGTCAGCAGGTCATGGCCTCTTGCCGTGAGCTCCTGCCAGCCCAGAGCGTAACCTGCAGCTTGCTCTGCAGGGTGCACAAGGAGCTACCTTGTATTACTCAACACAAAGTAATAAATGTGGCTGTAAATAAGTTTTGATGCAGTCTGAACAGCCTAAAGGGTGGATTTTTTTATAAGTTTTTGTACTTGTCTTGGCTTGCTTGTTTGTTTAAATGTTAAATATTCTCAATAGACAGGAAAATTCGTAATCTGCTCTGCAGCACATGATTCTGTCTCCTCTGAAAGTAGGTGTACATGAGTATGCTAAGGTCACACACAGAAATGAAGAGAACAATAATAAGTGAACACAAATGCTGTTATTAATTCTGCAATACACAAACATGAAATTCGTACCTTTCTTTTTTTTGTATTCAGCTTTTCTAGTCTTCATTTGAATACAGAAATGTGAGAATTGTTTGTGCTTTTTCAGAGAGACTAACAATTAACTTACTTGCAATGTTGTTCATGTTCCACTTACTTGATAGAATCTTGTGTTTGTCATCTAGTGATCCTGTAGCCAAAAATTCTTAATTTTTGAAAGAAATGGTATCTCACTTTTGCTGTTGTAATGCCAAAATTAAGGAAACTGCAGGTTAGGTTATTGTAAGAATTATATCGGGAATATATGCATGCAAAAAGACCTTAAACCTTAAGGGAAGAAACTTTCTGCTTTCTGCTGTTTAAGAGAATAATAGAGGAGACCACCTGAAAAACTGGTCTACAGGATAAAGGAAGAGAGGAGACCTTGGAGCTGCTTAATGACATTTTTTTTGGACAACACAAGAACTCTTGATTCCTATGTACAAAAAAATCAGTCATGGATGGCAGGATGCCTCCCTAGCCAAACAGAAACACAGGAAGGAAATGCATAGGCAGTGGAACTACAGACATGTGTCCTTGGAAGAATACAGTGATACTGTTTGAGGGTGTAGTTTGAGGTGTTTGAGGGATCAGGGAAACCAAGGCACAAAAAGAGATATACTTGGCAAGGGATGTGAACTATAAGAATATATATATTCTATATATATATTTATATAATATATAAAAATATATATATATATATATCAAAGAAGGAACACAAACTATATTATACTTTCTCTGATAAACGGGATGGGGTATCTGGTGACACTGACATGAAAAAGACTGAGGTATGCATCAATTTCTTTGCCTCAGCTTTCAATGTCTGCCAAATCCCTAAATCTCAATTCAGTGGCTGAGGAATGAAGTAGGACATCAGGCCTGAGACCACTTCAGGAACCTGCACATATATAAGTCAATAGGAGGGATCACAATGAGGTGTATTTCTGAATCCTGAGGGATTTGGCAAATACGGTTGCTAAGGTGCTCCCCATCCTATTTGAAATATTACAGCAGTGTGTCAAACTCACCAGTGACTGAAAGGTCCTTTTCAACTCAAACCATTCCAAGATTTATTCTTTGAAGACATAGTTTTTTAAGATGTTGATCCCATACAGACATGCAGACAAGCACAAGCTTAAGTGCATGCCAGTGAAAATTATTTTATTCTTCTGTCAAGAATTTTTCATCCTTTCCTGTGCTCTCAGTATAATTAACAAGTGAGAATCTGCCCACACTACAACAGCAGAGAACAGAATAACACAGCTTTAAAAAAAATTTCAACACCTGACTCTTCTACAATAAAGAAGCCCAAATGACAAAATTTTGCAATCCATTCTCAAACCTCAGCCAATTAATCTACATAAATTAAATTAACATGTCTTAAAAAACCATATTCTTCCACAGCTCTTGATAGGTGTCAGTCTCATAATGTAATCGAAAAACAGACTTGTGTCATTAATTTCAAGAAGTGATAAATTCCCTCACCCCTGTTGTTGATTTTTAAATTGTAAAAATTCGTCCTTCATTGGGCAGTGTTATGCCTGATGTCCCTTCTGATGGCACAGATGACATGGTGTTCCTTGTCTCGGTCCCTTTGGGGGCGGTCCTGGAAAGCGGCGCGGTGAGGCAGGTTTTGGTGTCGGTGGTGCAGCAGCTTCGACAATGGAAACCCTCTTAGGTGCTGCTTGAAACTCTCTAGAGTCCTTTGCAGGGATGGAGACCTTCCGTGTGCAAACATCTAGCATGTTTTGTAGGGTGGGGTTCGGATCGAGGGGGAGGCTGAGGATGGCATTTGGGCAGGCTTCATTCGCGTTTTGTCGTGCGATCTCGGTAACAAATCCTCACCGGAGCCCCTCGTCTAGCACTTGTGAATCAACTGCCTGATGCAGCCGATCTACAAAGACCACAGAAGACTCTAAAGGTTCCTGCTTAATAGACAAATAGTTAATAACTGGACTACTGGGTTTTAGTTTAAAAAATGCTTTCTCTGCCGTGTTTGCACTTATGAGCAAAGGCTCCCTCAGTATCTTTTCTGCCTGCTTTTGACCCGAATCCCAGTCCCCTGCGTCACACAAGTGGTTTACAGATATCATTGCCCTGTTTGAATCATGCGAGGTATCCTGATTAGCCAAAAGGTCAGGCAACCTGTCCCTTATGTCCCTTATCCATGCAGACTCCCACACCAAAACCTCTACCTGAGTTATTAAACATGAAAAAAGAGTTCGCATATCTGCCGGCACATACTCTGCTGAAGACAGTGTTGCTTTCAAGAGACCACGAAAGTATTCGCTCTCCCGGCCAAATTCCTTTTGCACTTTACATAAATCCTTCATAACTTGTTGGGGGATGGGGCACCACCCTGCAAGGAGCATACTCCCCCATCGCAGGGTGTAGGTAACTGGAGCAGCAGTGAAGGTAGGCAGGGAATGAGGTGGGTCACGGCTCCCCCTCCTCCCCGCTGCCCCCCCCAGAGCCCGGACCATGGGAACCAGGAGAGAGGTTGGGGGAGTGGCTGCTGATGAACTCCCCCAAGGGGTGGAGTCAAAGGGCGAGGACATGCATGATTCTTTAGGGGTGAAGGGACTGGAGGGAGGGTTTGGAGACCGGAAGGGGTTTCTGGAAGAAATGCAAAAAGGATTGTGGGAAGAAGGAGCCCGCATGTTGGGAGAAGCCACGTGGCCGCCGCCATCTTGCGGCACATGGTGAAGACAGCACATGGCCGGAGCCACCATGTGGCGGCTGCCATTTTGTGCCTCTGAGGGGAAGGAATTTTTCGGACAAACAGGGTCAGGAAAATTAAAACTAACATCGGATGGGGCTGAACAGTGTAGAGAAATAGGGATAGGGGAAGGATTCAGAGCAGTGTGGCCTGCACTGTTCTGATAGGGGTCCCAGGAATTTTTAAAGGAGCCAGAAGAATCCTGTGGTCTTAGCTACGATGCTCGTCTAAGAATTCCCGGTTTGGGGTAGAGGGAGAGGAAAGAGGAGGAAGCACTGCAACAGCCACTGAGCAAACCTTTTAACCTCCCTTTTTTAAAACTTTTTATTTTCCCCAACAAGGATTCCCCGAACTAGATTATAAAGCCTCCTCTGCGTTATTGTCAGCTTAGCACCCATGCAGAAAAAATGTTAAAGTGTACCACAGAAAAATCACCCGCCGAGAAAACGAAGAAAAAAAAAATCAAAGTCTGTTGCTGCTGGTTTAAACAAACTGTCCCTCAAACCCCCCAGCGCCGTGGGAAAGGGAATTTTGGGAATCTTTCCCCCACGGAAAGGAAAACCCACCAAAAGGGAAACCTCTCCCTGCCCTTAGGGAAGAGAAAACCCACCCAAAAGAGACAGGAGAAAAATCCCCCTTAGAACAACTTCCCCTGTAAGCTGATCAGGGAAAGGCAGAACAGGAAAAAAAAAAAAAACCCTCGGTCAGTGGAATGCCGATGGAAGTTCCGATTCCTACAGTGCCTTTAGGAATTGCCGGAGCTTTCCCCTGGAAGCGCTGCTCCTAAAACGGAGCCTAACGGAGGTAGTTTGATGGCCAGTGAAGATTAAGTCCAGGGTCCCCAAGGATCTCAGGATTCTTCTGTCTGTGGAGTCAGAGCTTTTCTGGTCCCCCGATGGGCACCAAACTGCCGTGTCCTGTCCCAACTTCGCAAGAGCAGATCCCTTGCTAGCCCCAGCTAGCTCTTTTTGGGGTGATAAGGGCAGCGAGAGGCACTCCCTGCTGAACCCAGCTGGGCTTTAGTGAGTGCCTTCATGGGTCCCAGGACACCGCTGATCCCACCGGCAAGGAAGGAGGCAACACTCTTCTGGGGGTAGGTCCAAGATTTACTGTGACTCCAAGGAGAGCCCCAGAGCCCAACAGCACTCGAAGAGGCCCCAGAAGAGAGTGAGCTCTGAGGCCTCGAGCAGGCCCTGATATAGGGTGGGCAGAAACCCGATCAGCCAGTGGGAGAAGACATGGGTGTGGCCCTCTGAGGGAAGGACAGCCGGGGTATCCACTTAGCAGGGAGGAGGGGAGGGACCCCAGGCCATTGTCCAGTCACCCAGCAACCCCAGCAGAAGCTTCCAGACAGATGGGAAGGATGGACAAGTCACCTGGGCAGGGTCAGGGGCCTGAGTCAGGGTTTTTGGGATTGATGGACACACAGGTGCTGATGGGAAAACCCGGGATGAACCAAAAAGGCACAAGGGGGGTACAGAGGGATAAACCATTTTGAACATACATACAGTGGAACCTAAAGACACAACTCCACAATAAATCATACTCAGGACCTGTGTTACTAACAATCACCATTTACTAAACTTGAAAAAAATAAAAACTTTTTTTTTTTTTCCCCTGCAAGGGGTGGAACATAAATTCCTTCAAATAGCTATGAAATGCTCTGGGTAATGATGAGTTGCCTGAGTTCCAGAGGGAATGTGAGATATTGCAGTCTGTATATTTTCTTTTGTGGGAAAAAAAGCCACCCTAAAAAACATGTACTAATGGAAAAAAAAGGTGTTTGTTCTCACACACTACTTTCAATATTCTTAACAAATGGGGGCTGCTAAGCATATGGTTAGTAAACAGAAAAAGAAAAGAAAGTAGTCCTTTGTAGCAGTGAAATGCATATTCAAAAGTTAATTGATAGAGACTACATTTATCAATTACTGTACAACCCACCAGGTATTATCTTTCTTCTAAGAAGTTTCTTTTGTATTCTGTGAAGGACAAGGAATATGTTAAGACAACTGGAAGGATGGATGAGCTGAATGTGTTACTGTCTATATTCCACAATTTCAGGTATCATATGCCTACTTGGAAATTTCTTCTATCTCCAGGTTAGTTCAGCCAGATACTGTTTGCTGTTTCTGCTCTGAAAGTACTGTACTAGTTTTTAAGATTCCCATTTTTCCTGTAGTTAGAAGGAGTAGAATGATCCAAAAACTTAATGCAACTTTAAGGATGGTAAAGGTATGCTTAAACACCTTGCAGTTGCTTGATAAAGTACTTGATTTTCATTTACAGTGAAGTTTTTCATTGCCAGAGATGTATAAGGTATCTTCAGTGTGAGATACAGATTCATAGATCTCTCTCAATTGACTAATGTGAATTTCAGATAAAACTCTACTTTCTGCTCTGCAAGTGACAAAGTCCAAAATAATATTGGTTACAATTCAGAAAGAATGTGACATTTTGACTTTCTCAAATATTCAGCCTTGGATTTAAAAAGTGGAAAAGTTTATTGAAAACATTTTATTTGCATACATCTAACAATAAAAAGCTCTGTAGCACAGTTTCCATATTATCTTTCTTTGCTCATGTATCAGCACTGATGGCAATCAGTATACAGGCGCTGTCTGTAAGCAGATTTGTGAAACTCCTAACAAATTTGTATATGAATTTGAGTAGTCCATATCTGAGTAATTTCATTTAAAAAGCAAAGCTTCTTCAAGAGAAGGAAAAGAAGTTCTAACAGTCTACAGGATCATAACAGTGATAGATAAGATTTTGAGACACCCTTCCCCTATAAATGTGATATTGCAATCAGTAGAATCCACAGAGGACTACTGTGTGTCTGTGGTCTTCACATCTCTATATGTTATCATAAGTGAGGGCCTCCAAAACAAAGAGATGAAGTAGAAAATGCCAGGACAATACAATTAATTTGTTTTGGAAAAATAATATTACTTTTCCTAAGTAAATACATTTTTCAATGCTGTTTGATATTACATAAATTTTAAACCTACTGTAACTATCGGAGACAAGATACTTGCCCTCTCTGGAGGGCTAAGAATATATAACTTGTTGGCACTTACTTGTCAACATAATTGCATAGATTACCACATGCAGTGACTTTCTACTGTGCTTTCCTGTAAGCATAGACTCAGAAAACTGATAGTATGTGTAGCATCCCATGAACTCTCCCACCTCGGTCAATTCCCAAGTCTTCGGCCCTGGCAACGACAGTAACTATTCACCACAGAGTCAGTCCTCCTGGTGGGAAAAGCAGACTTCCAAATGGACTTCTGTGTCAACTTCCCCTGTGTAACTTCCCCTGCTTTTTCTTTTCCCTGTCCCCTCACTGGATTGGTATCCCTGGTGGCCACCTCCCTTTCCCTGGAGACCAAACCCCTCTGCCCCACCCTTAGCTCTGCCCCCCACCCCTTCCTCTTCTTAAGCTGCCTTCTGGACGCGGTCGGGCTCTTTTTTACCTCGCTGGGTTCCCTTCAGCCACATGTGATATCCTCCGCTGGAATAAAACCCTGCAAAAAGAGCCTTTCTTGCCTCTATCACTGAGCCAGCTGTGGTGAGTGTTGAGTGAGGGTCTGACTGTGTTGCCTGAAGGTTATCTCAACTTGCTTTTCTACAGGAGAGGCTTGTTGGGGACAAGAAATAGGCAGCAGCAACCACTACTCCAACACCTGCATTTTTAAGTATGGGTTTGCCCACAAAAAGGACTAAAGAACCTCACACAGACAATCACTAGTCAGGAAGAAATTGCAGCCTAAGCTGCTGCAGAAGTTCTTTTAAAAGCAGAAGTAGTTGCTACAGCCTGGTATGCGTGAGATGCATGCATCAAATATATGGATTTGAAGCTGCCAAAGGAGAGGCAGAAAAGTTGGTAAACCTTGCCAAGAGTTGTCTTCTGCTACCTACCCTTGTCACACTTTTGGTTTTGATCAGGTTCCTCTGATCATTAGAATGAAGATGACACTGAGCTTCCCACCAGGGCCTGAGTTTCTCTGGAGCTTTGAGTGCTTTCTGCTAGAAAATTTTCTGGCAGAAGATGAAGGATGTGAGAGGATGGAAGGGAAATCAGCATGCTATGGCAGCAGATTGGAGAAAAGCTGAGCCTGAGCTTGGTGTGTACAGTTAAGAGTAAAATGGACTGTATAAATAAATTTGATCTTACTGAATGGGGTAGAAAGTAAACATTCTTTACCCTTACCCCTTATCTTCACATTATCATTACTAAAATCTGAGATGTACAGTGCCAGATGCCAAAAATTCTCACCAACCTAATTTGGTAGAGAGAGTTTACCAATAGCCTTCTGATGTTCCTGTTTTTATAATATAAATTTGCTGCTACTGGTTTGTTGAGTAGCAGCCAAGAGGTGGCTCCTGTAATAATTTATTTTTGTGCCCCTTTAAACTAGGTCTCTTTATGTCTAACTTCATGTTTTACAGAATGTTTCCATCTTTAAAGGTTTTTGTAAATATGCAATATTAACCGTAATATATTTTTATTTTTCTTGCATAGCAACATTTATGGGATCTTTATCCTGGCCTGCTTTTTTTTTTTTTTTTTTTTTTTTTTTATCTATCACTTATGTAAAAAAAAAAAAAGCTGCATAAAAAGGTGCCTAGATTTTGCATTACCCTGCTATTCAGTACAATAAATTAGCTAGATAATTCATAATATTGCACACAGTACTTGGTGAAAAACTTTTGTACTTGTTCTTATCCTTATGTTATATGTATTGTAAAAGAACAAACCTTTTGTATTTTATATTTCCTCCTCCCTCCCCTCCCCCACTCTCCCTTTGGAAAACCTGCATTGACAACAGTAATTTTTATTGATTATTTTGTTTCCTGTGAACATGTAGTGACATTTTTGTAGCTTAATTTATATTTTTATGTCCAGCTTACCCTAGTGGAATATGCGCACTTGAACTTGTTCTTGAAGTTAATAATAATCTAATAGTTAAACCAATTAAATCCAGTCCATTTACTTGAGAAGATTGATTAATTAAAAAAAAAAACAAAAACACATAGGAATTATAAAGTTAGTTACTCAAAAGGATTGATAGATGCTCCTGTGAGATGAAGTAAAAGGAATGTATTTAATAAAAATCATCCATCTAACATCACTAGAACTGTTAGTGCAAAACAAGAATTTTTTTTCAGAAAATGAATATTTTGTATACCATGTCTTAATTTCCCCAGTAGAATTTTTGTGGGTGTTTTAATAGTGCATCTTGAGTAAGAGCCAAGGTCAATGTCATTTACATTAGTCATCTCTTGAATCAAAGTTCATGAACAGTTACAGCAAAGCTCTCAATTGATTCTGAAACTGATCTGGTTTCTTCTGGCTAGTTCTGTTCTCTTACGAAGCCATTCAAAACACAGGGAGTAAAACATGCTATGTGTATGATACATGGGCCAGAAAAGACGTGTCAGATAAACTAAAAACACATTTGAAGGATTACCTGCCTTATGTTGATGAATATCCAAGTCTTAGTAGCCTTTAGTGAAGCTACCAGAAAGTGCAATTGGGCAAGAGCAGTCAGTGGTTTTCCTTGCTTGTGCTGTGCTGCACAGGCACGTGACATAATTATGACTCCTAAAGGGAGCAGCAAGGAGTTAGCAGGAAAGGCTTCCTCCCAGACACCTTATCAGAGGAATCTCTGGTGTGTGCTATTTTGTATCTGCCATGGGGGGAAAGGGCTGGTGCTATGGTGCTACAAAAAAGCATCTTTCAATTAAGACTTAAAATAGTCCTTTTACATTGTCTTCCTTCTGCAGCCTGATCATATAAACAAGTAGAGAGCGCAGTAGTGAAGTCACCTCCGTGTAATCACAGACCCTTCAGGGAAGAAAAGAAAAATCCATACTCCTAAATTGTCTTTTCAAAAGTGCTGAAGCAAATAATATAAAGAGAAACAAAAAATGAAGCAAGAGTGGAATCATATCCTGATGAACCTGGAAAACATAAGTACAAAATTAAATAGCCAATATTAAATCATTAACCCAGTCATCACTTGCATGTTAAAACAAAATGCACCATGGTCACAGCCATGGATATGTCTATTATTGCTTTCTCTGAGAGCCTAGAGTAATAAAGAAAATGGTAAGCAGTCACTGTATCTAGTCTTTTCACAATGCATCTTCATTTTTGTTAAGCCTCCTAATGCAAGGTGGCCTTTAAAACAATTTCAATAGCAACTGAAGATTCTGTCTAAGTGCAAGATTTCTGTGTGGCTTTATTGTATCATTAGTACAGATCAGCATCTCAGGCTTTGGTAAATATCTGGCTCTGTACTGGTAAGTCTTACCTCTCAAAACTGCAGTAAACACCCAATGGTAAGCAAAATCATAAAAGTTAGTGTTCTTGGCCTGAGAACTCAACGAAGCAGTATCAGTGTGTTTAAAAGACAGCCTTTTATTGTCACAGTTTGAATACACCTGAAGCTGATTCACCTCAAGATCTGGGCCAATTCCCAAACTCGTCTTATCTGACATTATAAATTACTTTGCTGCTAGCAATACAATGCACAAGTTTCGTTAGGTCAAAGCCTGTCTGATCAATGAAGCTTTGCTTAAAATCCCTCCATGTCTCAATTATTTTGCTTCCATTTTCCCAATCTGTACCCATCCTTCTGCACTTACTTTTAAGTCATAACTGGTGAAAATACAGAAGTGAAGTATTTTCAGACACATTTAACCTGTGTACTAGTACATGCTTTATAAAGAACCCCTTTTATTTCACGTGACACTGGCAATAGCAGCCAGACATCTTTCCTCTTATTCTCTATGATTTTTTCTTAATGATGAAAAAAAAAAAGAAGAAGAATGTGGAGAATGGGAGCATATGCTGAAAAAAATTGATTTTTACCTCCATGAATTGCTCCCCAGTAAGAATGCCTATTTTCTTATGAGAATGCCTGTTTTCTTCCCCCATTATCTAAGGATACCATCAATAACCTAGTTATACTTCCTTTTATAGCTGAATTTTGAATTGCTTGCTCTCCCAGCCTCCCCCCACCTCCAATCCCCCCATATTTAAGTTTTTGTTTTACTAACCTAGAACCATTACTTAGTTAATATCTAAACAGTCCAAATTGAGGTGAAATGTAGGGCAAAGTTTTCTGGTGTCTTTTCATCCCTAGGCTTGTATTTTGTAGTGAGAAGAGCAAGAGAAAGAAGAGCCCAAGGAAAAGTGACAGCGGGAAATGTGAACTAAAAAAAAGGGAGTAGATTCAAAGTTTGAAGAACTATAAGAGAAAACACTCCATTATTATGAACAGCATAAAACAGAGAGAGGAAAGTGAAACAAAACTTAGGACAGAAAGCAGAGAAATTATTCTGTGTTTACACACTCCACTATAATTTTTTTTTTTTTTTTCTCTTTTTTTTTTTTTTTTTTTCTCTGCAATTGTTTTCATCTATAGAACACTTTCTTAGACACAGTGAAAATAGTATAGCTACTGGTTTTGAATATATTATGGCTGGCTTGGGGTACAAATGAAATTATATCCTTTGAAGTTTTTTAGAAATAGGACAGATCAAATCTTTGTTCATGCAGACTATCATGACACACTATCATGACTATCATTGACTATGCTGATACCTACCTGTGAAAACTTAATATAAATTTTTTATCATGGTATATTTGGAAGTTCATGAGAAATTACTTGTATTTATTTTTTCCTATCCATTATCTTTTGTCTCCGATGAGACTACATGTAGTTATCTAGTAAATAACTTTTCAAATTTAAAAATAGATTTTAGGCATCATCACATATACAAAGGAAGTATTTTCATTTACCTCCAGACTGGTTAATTTTACAGGGAAAAATAATGTGTTTTTTGAGGTAGGTAATTTTGCGTAAGTAAAAGGCAAGAAAATCTGTTGTATATGCAGAAGGATGATTAGTCATATAACAATTAGTTGTTATGGTAAAAACAAAACTCACTTTTTTTCATACCCTTTTACACAAGTTAAAAAAAAATCCTATTTATTTTGACCATGACTTTGCACAGCTACTATCACTTTAATTGAATCACAGGAATCTGCTAGAACTTGCCTTGAGCACATTTGGCACGGGAGCTCCTGAAAATTAGTCACATTGCATTTTTGGCACAAAAAACAGAAATGTTTTTTTGTGTCAGAAGCACAATGTACCTAGTTTCTGAAGGACAGGTAAGGGAAAGTTTACCAAATGCTTCAGATCCTTTGGAAGGTTCAGTTTGGATTTGATTTTCGGAGATGTGCAAAGCCTCAGAGCAAGGCCTTTTGCTTTTTCCAATCAATTTGCTTTCCACAGAAAGAACAATGAAATTTTATGAGCATAACCTCAAAACATGCCACTTCTCTTTGGTAATTTTGAAGAAAAGCACTGATTCATGGTAAAATCTTTACAGAACAAAAAAATTCATTTCATAATTCTTCATCTAGAGAGTTCTTCACTGTTCCATGCAGAATAGAAATGGATAATGTCCTGGTAAAGAGATCTCTTTATTTTCAAGGAGCAATGACATTGCCAACCATGATTTCTTACTCCTTGTTCAAAAAATGTAAACAACTTTCTTTTCCTTGATCAGACAGATAGTCCAGTGTTATTTTATTTATACTACATCTGAAAAACATAAATAAAATATTTTATAAGCGTGTGATGTAAATAATTAAGATAAAATTTTTAATACTGTGAAACCCACATAGCTACCAAGTTTAATATTCAGATTTGAAATTTCTGTAATGTAGAATTCAGATTTGAGGTTTTAGTTATTGGTTTAGGAAAGCTGGAATGTAATGAAGGGCTCTTACAGAGCCAGACACTAACAATGGATTTATTTTTCCTTTAAATGCAATCTTGTGCAGAGCTATCTTGCGCTTCCAGTGTCTGTGCTTACAGAAAACAATTGAAGAGAGAGGCTACATTGTGTCATGAGATTGCACTTTGCTCTGCTTTGAGCCATTTTGTACTCACTTATAAATGTGGAAAAAAAAAAAAGAAAAAGAAGTGTGATATATATAAATCATACTAGCAAGCAAAATAGGGGTCAAGCTGGAAATAGCAGGTGAATAGGATTCTTTATGAATATTTTTTTTTCTTCTAATGATAGATAACATTATTTGCAGTAATTTATTCCCTGTTAATTAGATTTGTATCATAGTTCCCTGGCCCAAAGAAATTAAAACCTCCTCTGTTTTAAAATGGTCCAGATTTTAAATTAACCTGCATCTCAAAAATAGTATACTTAAAAGTAGCTTGACTTGAGTCCTGTCAAAGCTTTGGATCACCCGTCATTCTTAAGGATGCTATTTTGCTTATAGTATATTCTCATTGCCCAAATTGGGTGAGATGAGAAACATCTATCAGTTGAAAAAATATGATACTTGTCATGTTATCCAAAATATTACTGTTTACTGCACTACACCAGTGTCTTCCTTTAATCATAAGTCAAAATTCATTGTGAGATCTTGAGAGTTATGCTGAAAAGTTAGAGACATACTTTTATGATAAATATCTTAAAAACATTTAATGTAGAGAGACATTAATTATCATTCTAGCTACAACCACAATCAGAAAAATAAAAGTCTACTTTAGATGCCTAAAACACGTTTACCTGTGAGATCAGAGAAATTTAAAATCTCTCATGTAATAATGTCTGCTTTATTGTCTACAGAACATTTTAATAAAATGTGAAATGAAATTAAATAGAATCATCTCCCATAATAGCTTCCTATCATATGGTAACAACCTGCATGCTTACTACTGTCTAACCAGTTACTGAACCTTGTGCTGCACTTTTATAGTGCTTCCCTGCTGGGTCTATTGCCCACTTAGGAATATGAAATCATGTTATGTTTTTTTTTTATTGTTCTCAGCCAGCCTACTTCTTTTTTCTCAGTAGACTGTTTTGCACAGTATCACAGCAATATCACATCAGATCTCTGAAGAACAAGCTCTTACTCTCTTTTTTAGCATCTCTTCATTTGTTCTAAGATACTTTGTACAAGTCATTGTGCTTCTTTATAGTGTTTTTCTATATACTGCACAAATGCTTTGGCTACCCAAACTGTTTGAAAGAAGGCATTGAATTTGAAATTCAAATTTGGAACAGGGTAAATTCTGTGCTTCAGGGGTATGCTCGGTATCAATCCTTCCAAGACCAGTCCATGGCCTTGGGGATGATTTTGTCCAAGACTTCCAGATTCCTGGCTACATAGAAGAAAGAGAAAAGAACTTCCAACTAAGCTGAAAGTGTACAAAACTACTTCCTAAGTTTCCACAAGAATAGTCTTGCTTTTAGTCACTGTACATATGCTCCCACATTTAATAACAGGGAAGCATTAATGATATTTCATTTTTTTAAAACTACTATTTTTCATTAAATTTTACTAGCATTAAAGAATATACTGGAAATGTTTGATGGTGTGGAATCAAAAACAAGCCCTGTTAGTTAATGTTGCAAGAAAGAATATTATGTCTTAAACAAAATTTGACAAAGAGGTCAGGCAGAAATAATCTTTGTTTGCAAACTGATCATGTAAATTTTTTTGTCTATTGATAGTAGAATGTAAGAATGTGAAAAGTCATCTATATAGACCATATATAGGCATAAATTTTGGTTTAAGCAAATTTTCTCCAGATAAATCTACAGTACCTACTCCCATTTCAGTGAATTGTAAAACTATTTATTGTCATATTAGCAGGATATGGCAATGGAGCCTCATGTTTTAGATGTAAATGTAGTAGTCAATCATTTCCTAGGGCATTAGAAGAAATAGCGGAAGGGTTCTATTGACAGAAACACATTGCTTGACTCGTCACAGAACAGATTTTGCGGAGTAGAAAGCAACTTCCCATTTTCACCACAGTAAGCTGAAATTCAAACGTTCACAAGAAAGGCAAAAGAGCAACAAAAAGGGAATCTTCTGTCTGTTGAGCATGAAATGTATGGGCTGGGATAAAAAGCTCAAGTTAGGAAAGAATTGCAGAGCACTACTCTAATTGAAGGTAAGCATGTTTTCATTAAATCACCTGTAATTTGGTTACAGATTATGGGGGTTTTCTTTGCAGGTTTTTGTCTTATCTTTCAGTTTACAAATATACAGTAGAATAAAATGAAGGTATCAGAAAAGATTTCCACTTAGGTTAATATAAAAAGATATTTATGCTTTCTGTCATGTGGCCCTTTATCAATATAAAGCAGTTGTCTTAGTGTTGGAAATAAATATCCAGAGGGAACAGCCCCAACAAAACTTGCCTTGACTCTAGAAAAAAGGAAGTTTGAAAAGCAGCAATGGAGACTTGATTAAAGATCTTTTGTTTTTTAATCTGCTTTTCTGAGATTTTATTTAAGGAGTTATCTTGAATAAGACTGTATGTACATGTGCAAGTGCATACATACTGTACCTCTACATCTATAGGTATATACATGTATATTAATGTGTTCAGTTGAATCATCATATATCTTGAAAGTTCTGACTCTGAAGAGTAGATCCCATAAATGTTGACCACTTGAAGTTCCTGTCATAACCAGATTATACAAGAGATTATCAAACACTCATAAAACCCCATGCATTACTTTTACATTCAAGTAAAATTACTTGAAGAAAGTAAAATTACTTGAAAAAAGAATTATGTGAAATAAAATACTGATTCTACTTTATTCTGCATTGACAAGCATTTTACTTCATCACTGTCTGTAGCTTCCTGAGGAGCAGAAATAAAAAGAGAACTCCTGATCACCTCTCCCTGAAATTCAGTGATAGGATCCAAGGGAATAGTTCAAAGACACATCAATGCAGATTTGGTACAGGCATTCAGGATTAATTAGGAAATCTTTCATAGGCATGGAAGAAACTTTTTAAATGTAGGCTCTTGTTTGAGTCTATTGTAACTACTCAAAGTGTAAAATCTTTGAATAAAAATCCTTTTCTAGAGCAAGTCCACAAATCACCTTACAAATTGAACCAGTTACTACCTATAGATACATGTGTCACATTTTCAGACGGAAGGAAGAACCCTTTGGGATTGCCAAAGGTTTCTTATGACATATAAAGGTACAGGAGCAGAGGTGTAAAAATGGAGTGATGAGGATATTTTTGTGATGAAAAAGCATAAGAAAATAGAGAGCAAGAGAATGAAAGTGTTTGAAGGTGTGTGAAAAGCAGCTGGGCAGTGTGCTTGTGGGGCCATGCCCCATACTGCTCAGCATGGTCCTGTTTCCTCAGACATGGTCTGTCCTTTTTTGAGTATTTATATGCATGTCTATACATGGGGAGGGGGTGAGGGTGGATGGGGTGTGTATATATATAAATAAATAAAATAAAATAAATAAGTGCATGTGTAAAGATATGGTTCCATCCAGCATACATCTTTGGACATTCTGAGTATTTCCTGGTTTAAGTTGTTCTGCATGTGAGTATGCTTGTGCCAGTACCAGCCATGGGTGTGGAACCACAGGTCATGGTGGTCCCAGCAGCTGGAGAGACTGCAGTGCCTTCAGCTCATGTGGGTGCATGCATCTCTGTGGGAAATTACTCTTAAAAGAGCATATATCTCTGCATTGCATCCCTCCAGTCATGCAAGTTATCCCATCACATCCCTGTGATCCCAGCAACATGCCCACAAGTTGCAGAAAGTAACCCTGTAACTCCAACACAGGTATCTAATTCCTGATGTTTATTCCCCATGCTGCACATACTGGACACTTCAGAGACCAGCATGCTAATACCCAGGAAAGGGTCTGGGTGTTTTTCCCATAAAGATGCCTGGTAGATTTGTCCTTGCTTACATGCAAATCCTTGACCTTACTCTGTATAAGACCTCTTTTCTTGATAGTAGGAAAACTTTTTGTCATATCAGTCTCTGCTCGTCAGTTCTGTCCATCATTGCCTCACAAGACTGCTGGTAACTCACTCCCTCCCCTCTTATAGATGCACTTCATATCCATAAATACCCATGTATATATATATGTTTTTATATATGGGTGTATATATATGGAAATATATATATATATATATATATATATATATATATATATATATATATGTGTATATATACATATATGGACACACACTATACATGTGCATATATGTAAACATGCACATAGACATACACATTTATGTCTG
This sequence comes from Vidua macroura, assembly GCF_024509145.1. Classification (NCBI taxonomy): domain Eukaryota; kingdom Metazoa; phylum Chordata; class Aves; order Passeriformes; family Viduidae; genus Vidua; species Vidua macroura. The sequence goes on from NC_071611.1 coordinate 19,813,625, forward strand.
AATATATGTATTTTCTACTAATGAACTTTCATCTGATCAGCCAAAGATGGAAATAAGTTTTGTTCTGTTCAAGTTTGTAAGTCTTTTCTATTTCTGTGGTAATTATAATCACTGGACATATATATGCCCAATATAAGTTGATCTACATGTGATACATATGTAGATCATTGATCTACATGTGATACATATGCAGATCAATTTAGGTATATACATACACTTATAATGTGTAATATGTGAGTGTGCTTTTTTGGGCTACATAATCAGCTTTTCTCCTGGTTGGATTTGCAAACATGCAGACCTGAAGGATATCAGACTACTAAATTAGGCAACACATAACAAACAAAGAAACACTTAAGAAAATTGTAGGTTTTAGACTTTTGCTATCATCTGATAGTGAATGTAAGTCTGTTTCAGCACAGTAGGGCTTGTGCTCTTGAAAACTCATTTGTTCACAAATTAGGATTGTGTCTGGTCAACAGTATTCTGAATTTCATATCTCTGGTTGGCAATTGTACTTCCAGGCTCAAAATAACAAATTTTTAGTCATGTACTAGTCTGGAATTCACTGAATTTTACTTTAAAGGATCCAGAACTTTGACTCATCGAGATCTCTCAATCTACATGATAGTGACATTTTCAATTATTTTAGGTACATAATGGTTTGTGTACTCAGGGCAGAATCATGAGTTTTATTGAATTTCAGTTCCAGAATGTGAGCTTTTCTCTCTTTAGTCTGTATAACTCTGTGTGAACTTAATGCTGAAATCTCTCCTTCCTGACAACAACTTGGCTTCCCTGATTAGCTGTTCCCTTGTTATTGGAAAGTCACTCAGACTGTTGTCATTGACTTATTGATACTATAAGGTATTAAAGAATGGAAAACATCAAATCCTACACTCTAAAAAACAAAACAACACAGAAGTCTATGGTAAGCTAGAGAGAGAATACAGCTCAGAAGTCATTGTACATTATTCTCCAACTAAGGTTGCAATAAGCTTACAGTCCAGAGAGTCTAGATTTAATTTCAAATGTAAAACAATTATACCTTCTTAGAAGATGGCTACCATTATCACAAAGAAGTAAATTCTCGAATACATAGCTTGTTTGTGGAGAAAGTTCATAGCTTGTTTATTTTATAGGGTTTTCTGTCTCATGTTAAGTTTTTATAATTGTTCACTATTCAAAAAGAGCCATCTTCACTAGAAGGTAAATAGTGACTCTGGGGAGAAGAAAACTATAGAAAAAAATTGTTTTTTAAAAATTTCTTTTAAAATTTAAACACACTAGTTTTTAAATCAATGTAAAATATCTTTACCTCATTTTCCTGCATTTTGGGATTTTTAAAATATTATCTGGCTAATATTAGGATATCCCATTACCCTATTAGCAGAAAGGAGGATTTACCATCTTTTCACCACGTGACAAATGGAAACAATTGACAGCACAAGTGTTAGACTTGGGATATTCTGATAAGATATTTGGGCCTTCTCTGAAACTTCTTCCATGGTATTTACTTGCACCTGCTCAAATATGAAATGTTAATAGCCTATGGAAAAAAAAAAAAAATACCTTTTTTCATTGCTGAGACAAAGCGGTCCTTTTTTTCCTGCATTTATCAGAAGTGAATGTCTTCACTCTCCTATTATCATATCTATCTGCAGCCCAAAGGAAGGATATGCTCAATGAGAAAACTTTGAATAGTATACATAATGTATGTTTCTAGAGTTTATTCTTTCATAAAATCTCAAAGCACTTCACATGTTTTCCAACTTTGATAATTTACTCATTGTTCCTTTTTTTTTTTTTTAATTTTCACTAAAATCAAAACTGTCTGAGAAATGGACAATAATGTCAGGATTATAGAGGAATCTTAAGAAAGAACTGGGGAATGCCCTATTAATTCCCTTTGTAAGTGAAATTTCAATTTGTGTTCCCCCAAAAAGTCCAATAGGAAATGTCAGAGACATTAGCAATAACTTATTAATATCCATGGTGTAGACTTTATATTTTCTGGACGCATTAAACATTTAACTGAAAGCCACTGCAGGCAAAGCAGTAAGTTGCAAATCGTCAAGAACTATATGGTATGGAAGACAGCATGGAGCTAGAAAAGCTTTTGTGTTTGAAATTCACAGTGTACACATTGTAGTATTTGAGGAAATTTTAGAGCATCTCTTTATACTGAAGAGATTCAGAAATAATAGCTCTTTTTTTCAGGCTGCAGGTCTTAGTATGGAGATTTTTTTGCATATGGTATTATCCTTGCATGTATCATGCCTTTGTGAAAAAGAGGGAGAAAAGAAAAAAAGTAGGGAAGAGAGGAAGAGAGGCAAGGAGAAGGGAGCTGAAAGGATAGGAGACAAAAAAATCCAATATTTAATCATATCACTAATTTTCTATCTCTTAGAACATTCATACTTTAGCTATTAATCAGTTTTTCTGGTAAAAACAAGATTTTAAACAAGCCTACCTTAACACAATTTAATGTCTTTTCTCTTGAGAAAGAGGTTCACACACATTGGATGTGAAGTCTGAAGCAGGAGATGGTCAAGAATCTATATCTATGGAGAAGGCAAGTTCTGCTGCTGTGTTTTCTATGTCCCACCTCACCATGTCTGTTGTAGGTGAGAAGGTTTAATCCAATTGTAACCACTCCCAGACAAACCCAACTCTAAAAAAAAGGCCTTACATTTGCAATGAGTGCTGATCCAGTCATTATTTATGGGAAAAATATCCTATTATAATTGATAATCTGCAAAGTGATTTAGCTATTTTGCTTATAGATATGCCACTTTGTCTCTCAGTATGGAGAAATAATATCTGCACAAAATGCAGATTACCCACAGGAAACTGAGTAATCCATCCACTGTCAGTTACTTATCCATTTCTGCGGATTAATTAATTAATTGTGGGTTAATTAAATTAATTAACCTTTGCATTGAATGAAATTACAATTTTATGCATAATTTCTTGGAATCAGTCCTGAAGTATTCCAGTGACCTAAAAAAAATGTATTTTGCTGACATACACTCTATGCAGATATGCAGATGCTGAGTAACTCTGAGCCCTCAGACTCTTCTTGATGTGGAATGAAAGCCCCAAAAAGTCTTTGAAGTATCTTTAAAATTGTGTTTTCCTAAAATGTGCCAAAATTGTGTCAAAAATCTCAATATGGTAGATTAATTAATTAATTAAAAGAAAACATACAGAGAAAAAAGAAAATATTACCATCACTCTATATCCATTTCTCTGACTCTAGTTTAAAAATTTACTGTGGCTTTTTAGCCTGATCTCTGTGCTTCCTACTACATTATAAGTTGAAGAAGTTGGGTACACTCAGTCATCAGGTACTTCTATGCAATGAGTTACACTTGTCAGACCATACCCACAATCACTTCAGTGAAATCTCTGTCAGCTTATCTCAGTTATTGTCTCTCCATATCCTGAATTCAATGAGGAATCTGCAGCAATAGTTTATCTTTACTATGACCTATGATTTAGCATATAGCATGCAGCAAAATATCAAGCTCAAATTTTTGGCTCAACACTTTCCTTTCTCATCACCCTTACTTTTCATAACCTGAGTCATCTAGTAAACCAGACAAAAAAAGATATTTTTTTTTCCAGAAGATTGTCTTAAGTGCTGTTAACTCTCTTGCCTACACTATTCCACAAATGCTAATACTTAAAAAAAATGCAGGTTTTTTTCCCTGAAGTGTTTGTTTAAAATAATGATTTACATGTGTAATAGACACAGCCAAGAATCTTGAGGCCTTAGAAAGAAGTTACTTCCTAATCTTTGTGACTAATATCGAGAAAGGAAAATAAAATGGACTACAACAACAACAACATTTTCACTTTCCAGTCAAATGAAGCATCTCTTTTTCTTTCTTTGTCTTTGTTTGGACATACATGATTAGTGTTGAGAGAGAGATGTTGATAGTTAAAATTATGTATAACTGTGGAGGTAGCATATATCCAAATATACGTATGAAGTCTTACAAACATTATAAAAGAAAAAATAAAAATAAATAATTATTTAAAAATTTGAATTGGTTAGCTTATGAACTGAAATTCAAAATTACATAGCTTGCAGCATTTCTATTCAATTTTGTTTCATAAAATTTGCAGATCATTGATTGAAGTTGTTCCAAACAGCATTATAATTCAGATTTTGTAACAGATAGGGCTTACAGCAGTGCACAGTAAAGTTATATATGAGTTAGATGGAAGAAAAAGTATACATGGACCTCTCATTCTTTTCCTGGAGAGAAAGTAAATATAAAATATGTGTATGCATATGTACTTGCATATGAAATTTATCATGGAACTTGTAAACTAATAAAACTCTGAAATTCTGAATCACATTTCAGTCATCATGAAGTTATAAAGAGAATTTTTTCCTAAAATATACCAATTAAAATGCACAGGCAAAACCAAAGCAAATAGTCTCTGAATCAAATACTTTGAGTGCTAGGAGAGTGAAAATAGAAGAAAATAAAAGGAAACAATCAAGAATATGAAATAAATAGAACTGACATCTCCAAAACTTGAAATGAAAATGTTTTTATTTGATACGACCTATCACTGTATTAGTCAAAGCATTCCTTTATAGGTGGCTGGGTTGTTTTTTTTTTCCAACCCAACTCATGTTCTCAGTTCAGTATTTTCTGAGTATAAAAAAGAAAAAAGAAACAAAAATACAAAACTGTACATTATTTTATGTTTGGCTATGGTAAAACATGAGAGTTTTATTACTGAAAATGTAGATATAAACAACATAGAAATACACATTTCAGTGGAGCATGCTGGCTGTCCTTGCAACCACTAAAATTCTGTCTTGGATTTACATATGCAACCTCAGTCTTTTATCCTAGAAGGTGGTTTTTCTAAAAGACAGTTTATATTCTTTATTGCTATTAATATCCATAGAATCTTCCTATTGAAGTATGTGATAAAGTCAAGTCAGCTAGAATGGTACATAAACATCTTCACAGACATGTGAGATCTCAGTCAGAACCAAAAAAATATGTGTTTTTCTTGATCTTCAGTCTGGTGCTTTTCACCCAAAAAAACCCCAAGCTAAAGAAAAACAAACAAAAACCCACCTCAACAGCTTTTCTTGCCCTTCTAACTTCGGAATGACTCATGAGGAGAAAAGAAACCAAGGTCAACTTGCTAAGGGCACACACATAGTAGCTCTGGGTGTAAGAGAAGAATGGAATTGTAGGGACTGAATTTTGTTTCTCATCTTCTGCCAGACTGTTTGTTGGCCTGCTTGTATAGCAGTTACTATGTGAGCACCACATGTGATGCTACCCACAAAGTGAAGTGGATCTCAAAAAATATGTTTTCTTTAAAAACACCTCACTAAATTCAGATGGAATAAACTCTGAGGAAGAGGATAGGGAAATACAGGGACATAGATCAAGCAAGTGTATAGAGCCTGTAGCATCAACAGATATTGGGAGAGCATAGTAAACAGGGTAGAAAACAGACAAAGAAAGGGAATTGGAATGGCCAGAATGTGTGAAGTCTTCTGTAAGCCAAGGAAAATATCATTATTGTTAGAATAGCTAGAAGCAAGATCAGAGGGAAGACCAACATTGCAAGCATTTAATTGATAGAGGGGTGTTGTGGGTTGGTTTTACTTAGTCATGTGTTTTATTAATGTTAGTTAGGTTTGTTCCTTGTACTCCCCTATTTTCCCCTCACACTGGTCTGTTCCAAGTTGTTTACCCCGAGTTCCCGCCACCCAGATCCACAGTTACCTGTCAATCTCCTCACCTCTCCCTGTTTTCTCCTTATTTGGTTCCATCAGTCAAAGTTTGATCACCCCCTGATGGGTGTCAATCTTGTAACCACTCCCAGCTTCTTCATGAAAGTTCTGTATCAATCACCCTACCTTAGCCTCTATTCATCCCAGAACTCTGTACCCACCTCTATTATGTTACCATTGGTTGTTATGATTGATGTCATTTCTCTCTCATTTGTCCCCATTGGGCGAAGCAGGTTTCCACCCCTGTCTGCCCACCCCTACTTAATATGCTGCAACCCCTTGTTCTCCAGCATTTTGTCACTGCATCACTCCGAGAGCATTTTGTTCCCACCACGCCTGGGGGAATAAAACACTTTGGGCCCGCAAACAAGTGTCCTTCTCTTGTCTCTTCATCTCCTCTCAGCGTGTGAAGCTACCAAAGCTGCATTACCCACGCCGCAGCGCTCAGCACTACCAGGTTGGCAGACACCATAACCCTGGGGTGCCTGCACTCACGTGGCGGCCACCCGGCCTCACACAGGCAGTGCTAGCCGGCGCTTCTCAGCTGCTTGAGGTCGTGGCAGGTAGCCACTGCAGAGGGGAGTCTTGTTTTCAGATTTGTACTTCCAGTCTGTCTCACCAGATCTGAATTTCATCCTGTATGAAATGTTACTGTCCCCTTATTTGCTTTCTATGATGTGTGGCTTTAGAAATCTTCTGAATTTTTCAACTCTGCTTGCTTATGGAAAAACAGAACAACAAAACAAAAAACTAAAACCCCAAACTCCCACAAACAAACAAATGCTCAAACACAAACAAATAAACAAACAAAAGAGAAAGAAGAAAAAAAAAGGAAGTCCTTTATCTGAAATTTCTGGAAAACTTGAGATCCCATTCAGCATCAAATAGTTGGCAAGTCCTTACCTGTGGTTCACCCATGAGGTTGACCACCAAGTCTATTTTCCACTTTTTAGAGATATGCCCTAAAAAGAGACATGCTATTAGAAAAAAACGTAATGAAATGCAGTTTAATCCATCTCTAAAAATAGCAGCATATTTCCTTCATTGCAAATGTTCTTCAATGCTCTGTTGACATTTTTCATGGTAGAATATTTCTTAAGATCACAAGAATGACCATGTCAAGCCAGTGCAAAAGTCCTTTTCTCCATTTTTGTACCTCCAGCAACATTCAAGAAGAAAAGTGGAGTCAAATCTGCCCTATGTTTGTTATTTTGTAGGCATGTACTACTGGGCAAGTTTTACTGTCCACAGAGGCAGAAATTTCTGGAATTGTTTCATGAGAAAATGACATCATACAATTCTGTCTAGAGGAACTTATATAATTAAGAAATCTTAGGATTGAAATGTATAGTTATTTCTTTTTTCCTCCACAAACAACAGATAATAGGATAATACAATATTCCCCTACAAAAATACATGCCCTAAAGTATCATTTTCTTAAACCATATTCTTAGTCTCGTACTAGCATAGTAATCACCATTGTATTTTGGTTTTTTTTATGTCATACATTATTCTTTTTGATTTCTTTTAATATATGACTTGTATGCTGTGCAGCTGGAGTTTTACCTGAAGTTATTATCTGGGTGTGCTTTTTGTCCACAGTCATAACATCCAAGTTGGTTGATGATACACTAAAATAAAAATAATATTTTAACAATAAAAAAGGGCGCAGAGAGAAAGAATCTTTTGATATGGAGAGGAAAAAATGAAAACGTAGTAAAAAAAAAAAATCAGTCAAGACTATGTCCACAATAAATTTTAATTAAAATATACTACTGTTCCCCATCCATTTCACCCTTGGCCTTTCATTCATAGGTAGAACCTTAAATATAGAGAAAACAGAAGACTATTAGAAAAGACATTAGCAAGAATACCTATCAATAGTCAGATATTAAGTGCAAGGCAATTGTGCTTTATGTCGGTTACGGATAAGCTGATGAAAAAAATTGAATATGTAACATGATGTCTCTTTCATCTATAAAAATATCAGCTCAGAGGTTACGCTTCATTAACTTCAAATGTAGCATGAATAATAAAGTAAGAAGGCACAGCATTCCTTTGATACATTGTGTGAAAGCTTATCATTCCCTCTTTCAAGTGACAGTTTATTAAATAAGGTGAATAATAGAAAATACTCAGACTAGTCCAAATCATAGTTGGACACTCTCTGCCTGATTACAAAGTAGATATAACAGCTCTGCGAGATTAGGAAATAAATGGGATAAGATATATGGAGCTCCCTACAGTGAGCTTGCTCAAGCATTTTCTGCTTTAAAACATTAATTAAATTTAAAAAAAAAAAAGTTTAAAAAATTACCTTGGCAAAAAGCACAAGGACTCTCCACCTCCTTCTTGCTAGACACAAGGAAACATATGGAGAGTAAAGAATAAATATCTATAGTAACTCATCAGTTTTTACAAACCCTTTGCAATGTCATAACATACATGACACTACAGGGAGGTGCTAGTAAGCCATTTTCATAGTTTCTGTAAATTGCAATGCATTTGTGCAAATTTCAATTGATTAACTGTGCCAAATACTGTAAAAAAGAGAACTGCTAGTTAAGACCACTTTTGAACCATATCCATTCTTAGACATAGCTGAAATTTCATTGGCAATTTCTCTATATAAGTAGAAATAGTAGTGTTTCATCAGTTTTTCTTTAGAATCTTAGTCGTGATTCTTTTTAGTAAGACACAGTCATGAACACATCTAAAAGAAATTGTAAACAGTTTCAAAGATCTCTTTGGATCACTTTTAATCATCACTATTCCTTCAAGGTGGGAGGTTAGGATTTCCTAAATTATTTGAGTAGTCAATACTACTGTGAGAACAAAATTTAAAAAAAGGAAAGAAATCTTCTCATCCTTTTTTGCATAAAACTCACCACTCTCATCATCCTGGAAAAATGCAATTTGAGTTTAAAATTGCAGGCAGTTATCAGAGGAAGCATTGAGAAAAGAAATTGAATAATACAATATTTTGAGGGTTTATTGTATAAGAAACACTAAACAGAAAGCTATGGTTCCTAGTGAGTCTCGCTTTTTCAATTAAAGAAGAAGAATTAGTGTTTAGATGCATAAAAAGGAATTTTAAAAAAATTAGATTTTTTTCTTACAGTATTGGAAAATAAATAATCAAGAAAATAAAAAATTAAACTATTCCTCTTTAGAAAATATTTGAAATGTTTAAATATGATAGATGAAGTTTTGCTAGTAATTTACTTGTTTCAAAATATTTCCATAAAAAAACTTGAAATGCAATTAAGAGAAAAAAGCAAGAGAAAAAAAATCCATTTAAAGAAAAGCTGTGGACAGTGGTAATTTTTATTTATTAAAAAACAAGATTAAATAAAACAAAAAATAAATTTTCAAATTTGAAGAAAATAGCATTTTTGGAACAAAGATAAACAAGACATATTCCCTAATACGAAGACATATTGCTTTTTCCAAACCTGTGAATTAAAACAACTTCATATTTCATGTTGCAACCAGCTCATCTCTGCAGGTGTTTAAATAAGGGCAAAATAAGAGAAATATGGTCCTTGAAAGTCAATATGAACAAAATTTGGCAGCTCTTTTAATGAAAACAGATTTTCTGTTTGTTTGTTTTCAGTATGCTTCATGCAGAACACTAAGTACATTTTGTTTCAGAAGATTGTGGCAGGCAAATGATTCATGTGTGAGTTAAGTAAACATAATGAAATTATGGGCTATATGTTAATGCTGCCACAACCACAACAGGAGCAGATCACCTTTGGAGATCTATGTAGGTGCCAGCACCACCATGTGCCATCACATATGGGGTTTGTTTCAGAATCAGGACTGAGGAGGTTTTTTTCCTTTGGCTGCTAAAGGACAATAGTTACTGCTTACTGCAATTTTATGTGATTTGGATGTTTTTTTTCTTTTCCCACTGAGGCTAATTCACAAGTTGCATTTAAAATCACATTTAAACTCACATATATTAAAATGCTGATTTAACATTTGACATGTACTGCTAAAAATGTGAAAATTGTCCACTAAGAAATAGATAAACTGTAATGAGACTGACTTGATCAATCATTATCAATCTGCCTAAATATTACTGGTTGAATAAGAAATGTGCATGAATAATAGTACAAATGATGGTACCTAATGCAGACATCATTAGTATTAGAACATATAAACAAAACAATTTATAAACAAACCAGAGACAAAATAGTAATACAGTGCAAGGAGAAACTGTATGTATCTCACAAGGAGAATAAAAGACAAAGTGTGTTCATATTGCATTTATAAAGCTTGACTCTAGTTTGTAGTGCTTAGTACTCAATGCCTTCGACATTTCTAACTGGGAATACAACTGTGTAAAGAAAGGAACACTGCTAAAAAAGTGAAAATAAATACATCCCATTACACATTTTGTTTAGTGTTTCATTATTTGAGAACTATATCGCTGTTCCATTTATCAACAAGCAGTAGTTAGGCCCAGTTGCCCTAAATCTTTAGTCTTTTAGGATAGATTTTGATACATGATCATTAGGTTTGGCATCACAATATGACATTATGAAAATTCAGCTTTCTAGGCTTGAAACGACATTTTATTTCCCTATATATGATAAATAATTTTATAAACCCTAGAAAACTCAGCTATTATTGTTCCATACAACCTCAGGGAGAACAATTTGGTCTAAGCAGTCAATGAAGCATCTGAGCAACTGGAGAACAGTATAATGAAATATATACAAAGCAATTTTACCAGTTTTTCTAGCATTCTAAGGTTGAATTAACAATAAGTATCAAATAAGAGATTTCCAGCAAAAATTCCAGTTTCTCACAGCTTGAGTACTGCATGTGCCTTGGATTTAATTTTTGGAGAATCCTATTGAATATGCAGGCCTCCATTTTATTTTGTGTAAGGTTGGAATAGGATGATAAGAGCTTTCAGAATGATGCAAATGGCCTGCCACCTGATGACCTGTTGAGCTTCCTGAGTTATATTAGCATAGCAGGGAGGCATGGCAGAACTCCAGTTTTTGTCTGCACCCTGTTCTGTGTAGTGATATATATGCATGCTGAGGAAGCACAAAAGTGCCATCAGTTGCCTCACTTATGTTACAACACATGTATAATTTTATTTCCTTCTTTTTTCAGGTTTAAAATATTTCTTTTTTTGATGTATCTGTAGCAATTAATGTGATGGTTATTGTTCTTCCTTTTTTTTTGCAAAATATATGCAAACAGTAGAAGGTAGTAGGAAATTTGGCTCTCTGTTTTTATTTTTATCTTTGATGTTGCTACATATCCATTAGCATTGATTAAAATTTGAAAAAGAGGTTGTTGAATAACAGTTTACAGATATGAATTGATTTTGTGTCTAATAAAAATCCATTCTTTATAGACATGTAAAGCCTTTAACATGAAAAAGATAATTTCTTTTTGTCATGCTATTGAGAGTGAAAGGCACCAGAAAGCAGACACAAACTGCTGTTTTCATTTTCCAAATGAGATCTTTTAGGATGTGTTCTGGTTTTTTGCTCCACAGAAATCTCTTGTTTATTACTGAAATAAATTAATGTGTTTTTTTTTTTTTTTTTTTTTTTTTGGTTTTTGTTTTTTTTGTTTTTTTTTTTTTTTTTTTTTGTTTTTTTTTTTTTTTTTTTTTTGTTTTTTTTTTTTGTTTTTTTTTGTTTTTTTTTGTTTTTTTTTTTTTTTGAGTTAACATGAAAGAAACTTTTTCCCTTGAGAGAATATACATCTTTTCTGGTCACCATGAACAGTCATAAGAACTTGAATTATTGTGTTTTCATATTGCTTTTCACACATCCTATGAAAAACACACCAGAACTTTGAGACTATGAAATCTAGGTATATGCGTAGCAATTGCATAATTTGTAATCAGTAGAAAGGACTGGGAAGATGAAAAATATATCATATGATTTAAATTTGCTAAGGAGGAAAAAGGTTTTGTTGGAAACCTTTGGAACCTGGGAAATGTACTCTCCACACTTCTTGCTTCATCAGGTTAGAAATCTAGATGGAATTTAAAGCACAACATTCTTCTTGTTCTGTATCTACTAGGCTGATATAGATGTGGATTTTATCCTTCTCTTCCTTCAGACTTGGAGACTAGCTGTGCTGCAATTTCTATATTATATTCCAGATCACTTTTGGTGGCAAAACAATTTTTAAAATATCTAAATTGTCATCTAGACTGGCTGATATCAACCAGAAATGCTATGTCAAGGCCCAGAGAGAAATGCAGTGTTCAATGGATGAGTTCACTGCGCTGAGGAGCTGTATCCTACAGGAAGAAGAAACTCTCTGTAAACACGTATGTATGAGTACACAGTCAGCTGAAGATTCATTTTCCAAAGTGTAGGTCTTCCTTTTTCAAATAGTGAGATGGAGTGATCAGTGATCCTCTGTTTATGACCTCATAAAGTTTATGACCATGAATTTTTAACAGCTGATCCAAGCCACATTTTAGTTCCATTTATTCATGTCTTCATACGTTTGCTAGGAACTCTCTAAGGAGTATGGTACTAGTGAGTACTAGTAAGTACTCTTTTATTCAAGGGTTCTCAAATACCTGTCCCTCTTGCATTTCCCTTAAGCAACAAATTCAGAACATTTCTTTGATATGCTGAAGAACACACACTTGAGCACAAATTTGGCATCATGGGTGAAACATATTCTTTATTTCTGTCTCTAGAAGCCTCCCATTAATTTCAAAGGTTCTAGAATGCCTTTTGATTAACTCATTTCTGTTCATTTGAGGACCATAGCTATTTAACAAGCACACAGAATAGTTTCAATGATATATTTCCTCTAAAGAGTTCTGTTTCAAAATAGGTAACATGATAATTGTCTGCTGAAAAATGTTCTTTTTATACTGTATAATAAGTATTCTATCCTTGGCTGCAAACTTTATTAACGTATGGGACTTCGATTTCAAACAAAAACAGTGCTCACAAATAACTTCTCATTTTTACCAAAATAATTTTTTTAATTTAAGCAAGTAAAGAATAAATCAGCGTAGCTGACAGCTTGGTGTAGACTCAACTGGGGTGTAATAGTTTTAAAGTGATGGTAGTTTCTAAATGGGGATATCATATAGGCTTGCAAATAATAGATGCAAATTAAACACTTTTTCATGTTTCCTTCTGTCTGGTCTGTTTTGGTGTCTTTTATCTTTAGTGTAGTCAACACATACTGCAAAGACCTGATTAACATGAGAAGAAATTACAAGTATGGAAACAGGGTTTCCCAAAGGATTTTCCCCTCATTTCAGGAAATGCTTTTTAATCAAAGAGTAATGCCCAGTCTTCAAAATGGCTAATTAAAGCCAAGAAGATTGAGCAGTGAATACATTAATGTTGTAAATGTTTCTCTTATTTAGAAAAGTAATATATGGGTAGGCTATTGTAGAGGCTGCTAGGATTTTATTCTCAGAGAATAGGGTAGGCTGACTGATATTTTCACAGAAAAGCAGCAGGTTTAATGCATCAGCTGATGAAACAGCTGAATTAGAATGCAGAAGGGTCCAGACTGAATTCTGATCAAGGTCTTTTTTTTTTAATGTTTTTCACTTTACACAATGCACACAAACATTGACATATTTATACACACTGACAAGCACACACAAAAGAGTTAACAATTGCTTTTGTAAATTGCAGAAGGATTTTCCAGGATGCATTATTTTCTCCTACACTCTTTCTAAGCACTATCATACCATGCTGACTTTTTCCACAAAAAGTAAAGAGGAAAAAACCCCTCCAAACCATCTGAAGAGAGGGTATATATTTACTACCAATTCTTCTACTTTTTTTGTTCATCTATAATTTTGTGCAATATTAAATTGCCTTGTTCAAGTAGTTGTACTGACTTTGAGTTTCCTTCAATAATAAGTCTTTTCATAGTTTCTGAATCTGCTGAAAAGAAAAAAAGAAAAAGAACAGTGCATATTTTCATGATCTTTTGTCTGGGGCATCGAGTTTTCTTTGATCCACAAGCTTTTCACAGTGAAAAAGAATACCAGATAATTTAAAACCTTGTGACAATCTCAGGCTACTTCAAATTGTCTATCACAATGTATTAGGAAGATTATTAAAGTGAGGCTCTTTTATTTCTGTGTGATTGCTCACAAATACGTTTATACTTAAAGACAATTACTCAGAATATCTAAGTACAAAAATGTTTTTACATGGAATGATGGAAGTGTTTGAGTGTAAGACTGCTATTAACCCCCCATTCACCTTCAAAAGGCTATTGAAATGCCTGATATTGTTGCTGTGACTTTCCTCCTGATGATTTTCTATCTCTGTGCAAGGCAACAAACAAACATCTTTGTGAATCTTTCCTTAATACCAGCCATGTGAAAGACTGTGTACACATTCAAATGGTATCACAACAGATGATCCTCAATCTAAAGTACAGATGCAAATGTTATCTCTGTTTTAAATTAATAGTGTTTAGGGTTTTTCCCGAATGGGGCAATAAATTTTATTAAACATATTCAGCTGTCATTGATGTTGTGTAAAGTGATATTTCATTAAAGAAAGATACAAAATAGAACACAAAAATTAAAAACAAAACAAAAAAGTATCATCACCTATCATATGACAAGTGAAATTTTAATTCCAAAAAGAGCTGCTGAAGATTCCTTGGTAACATATTTATTTATATTTGGAAATTTTCTATGATCTCAGAACTTTAAGAAGGAAATCCATAAGAGAAAAGGGTAAAAAAAATCCATCTTCAGATACCCAGTTATCTCCCTCATTCAAGGTTATCCATAAACTACAGGGCTAATGTTAGCCTTACAGGACCCATTTTTTCACCATCTTACACTAACATCCTACATTTGCAGGAAATGAGGTATGTCAGATGTCACCATTTACAATGGAAATTACTGCACTTGAAAATGTTGGCCAAAATGAGAAGTGATATTGTACCTTGTTGTACCTGTTAGACTTATGACAACTGTCATCTTCCAGTAAGGCAACAGAAGGGCATTTTGTAAAGGCTTCTACACATAATGAAAGACTTTGTCACCTCTGGGATTTCAACACCTGTTTAATTATTATCATAATCATATAATATTAATATTATATGAGCAATTTTAAATAATAATATATCTATATTGCTATTGCCATTAATATCATCATCATCATCATCATCATGGTTTCCATTTATTAGTCTGTTCTTATCCCAATCCATGTTTTTTTTTTCCTTTTTTGGTTCTCTTCTTTATCCCACTGGAAGTGGGGAATGAGTGACCAGTTTAATTAGTAGTGCCTATGCACCGCCCTAGTTTTTGCTGTTTTTACCCAATATTCCATGCCTCCAATTAACCTTGAATTGATATCACCAAAAAAAAAAAAAAAAAAAAAAATCAAAACCAAACAAACAAAAAAACCCAACACCCAACATATGAAAAAGACATCAATAACCCAATTTTGCATTGGTTTAAATACCATCTCCAGCTGTGTCGTCTCAGTTCACCAAAGTGCTCAGCTTCCTCCCTGCTAGGACATCTCTCCAGTCGTGCAGAGTATGATGTACCAGCTGTACTAGGACCTTGGCCCAGTTCCTCCATGCTTGGGCTCAGGAGCTGTACTTGAGCACATCCATGGCCTGGGTTGTGCTGTTGACATATCTGGCCTTTCCAGCCCTAACCTCACCTGTCTGGATGGAATACTTAGCTGGACCTCTCACTTTCCCAGATTCATGGAACTGTTGGCTGGCCCTGGCCACTGTCAAGGACCTTGACAGTTCAACACATCATATTTGCCCTACACTGCCACCCCACTGGGGTCCTGCTCATGTCTGCTACCCCTGGGAAACAGCTTTGCCAACTCCTTCCTGATATATCCTTGCTAAGCGGGCCACTTAAATCAGGAACACCAAACTCTTCATGTTGAGTGGTTTATAATGTATTAAGCATGGTAACAGCCATCACTCCAGCAAGATACATACTGTGGTGGTGTGAAAACAAGACAGCTCCTAGAAATAAAAGCTGCAGGAATCAGGAAGGATCTAGGCAAGGCATGCTGTATTTTCACATGAAATTACCCATAACAACTCACATGTGAAAACTGGAAATAAAGAAAAAAATTAATGGGATCTGTTTATTACAGTTGTCAATGGATAAAAGTGGGGGGAAATAGCCCACTAAGAGGCCACTAACAAAAAATACAGATTGGTCAATCAAATATTCTGCAAGCTCAACACCAATAGGGTCATATACATTCTACAACCATAGGAAATTGCTATCTTATGCCCCCATATCCCCACCATCACTTAATTTTCAATTTTCTTCATTCTCTATTTCTATTCCTTCAACACATTTTTTAGGTAGTAGATGGGCAAGATACAACATGTATTACAGTTGATTAGGAGCTACATATGTGCTGTTTGACGGATTAGTAAGTGAGCTGAATGGCCAGCTGGCAGGCCAAACAGTCTCTTGAATTTGTTTTGTGACCTTTTACATTCTTGAAGATTTTAATATGTATGCCCTGAGTGTCAAGCGACCACTACTCTTTTCCATCAGTATAGAGTACTGCTATTTTTTAGATTATGCCTCTCCATTTTTGCACAGTTGAAATTGGCCAAGATTCAAAATTATTATGGTGAAGAAATAATAGTCTGGCAGAATGACTAAATAAGCCTTATTTTTTTAAGAAATTGGGTTTTAAAATTAAAAGTGCATGTGAGACACTTTTCATCACTGCATGACATGAGTATTAACAGAAGACTATAAAGAATAAAGCTTTGATTTAAAAAAAAACCCAAAACAACAAAAAAACAGGAAAAAACCCAGAGAAAAACTGCAATAGAGTCCATATATTAGCATATAATGGGAGGGGGGGAAAGTGATCTGATGTAGATTTGGGAAAAAAAAAAAAAAAAAAAAGAAAAAAGCATTTTCTAGAGCAGGTTTGACTTTTCAGGTATTCCATCTCCCCCAGAGAAATGCCAAATCAAAGAATAAGAAAGAAGCCAGCTGATTTATAAGCCAGCTAACAGTCTTTTTTGAGCTATTGCAGCATTGTAACAGTCAGAGATCTAAGATCAAGCATTTGAAAGAGTGAGAGGAATCTCAAGTACAGCACTATATCTAAAGTCTTTCAACCTTCAGAGCAGCTCAAGCTGCAACAGTGCCTCAAGAGAATGGCCAGTACAGGTGAAAGGCAGCAACCCATATTTATACTACGAATCAAGGCAGCACATAGAGAGGGATATTTTCACCCTGAAAAAGAGCTGCTGGCTGTGCTGCTTGCAATGATGTAATTCCTTCTGCCTTGCAGACAGAAGGGGGTTGGGAAGCCTGATTCAAGCCATTCAAGGAAACATAAAGAAATCTTCTCTCAGTACGTGCTCAAGTACCCAAGCATACTCTGTTGGGAAAAATATTCCTTTCCCAAAAAGGATATCAGCCTACTGAGTAACAGGCATGAGGTGAGGAAGCCTCTTCTAATGAGACCAAGTGATCATTCCAGTTTTTGCAGCAGGACACATAAAGGTTGAAGAGGAATCTACACAGTGCCAATGATTCGTTGCAACAGGAGAGGTAAAGATGCATAGAAGTTTAATTTTACTGGCTTCTACTATGAAATAGGTGCATGGAATCTAACAACCTACCAATCTACCAAATCTAACGATCTACCAACTTGAATACAGTGGTCAATATCTCAAAAGAGATTAAAAAGTCACGATTGTAGTTGGGACAAGGCAAACACACCCTAATGAGATTAAGGAAACAAATGACAGTTATGGTGTTACAAAGTCTGTAAAAAGTTCTTTTCATATGGCAACATGCAGTCCTCTCCTGTCCAGCACTACTCAATCATTTTTGAAAATGTTGGTTCTGTCCTTTCTGTAATGACATAGCTATACAAAATTGCACTAGCTTTCTACCTTGTCCAAAATATACAGTGACTTTGGTTCTAATAGTGCTGAAACTACTCAAAGAAGTTTCCTTCAAGAACTCCTGGGAAAAAAAAAAATTCTGGTTGTCTTTATGTATATATGCATTTATTTTAAAGAAAGACACTGAACAATTTGAGCTCATGATCTGGTAATATCATATTTTCATTGGAAATTGAAGGGTTTCTTTAGTTTCCTTAGTCAAAGCTAAAAAAAAAATACTGATAAGAGTACGAAAATACTATATGACAGTCAGTAGAGAAGAAAAGCCTGAAGCTTTCCAAATACTATTATATCAGAGAGTGTGTTTATGTTGCAATATTAGCTGTGAAGCTGGTGTAAAAATGAAGATAATGAAAAATGTAACAATGTGTGTTACATTTGTATGGTGAAACTGATATGGGCAGGATGGAATATTTTGGCCACAAATAAACAAACAAACCCCATTTTGTTACAGTGTCTTGTATGCAGTATTATATCATGGCTCTTGTTTTCTATGGCTTAGGTCTGTAAATGCAAAATTAATGTTCAGAAAGGGTGGATAGGCAGAGCTGTCACACAGGTCATATTGTCCTGATTTACTCCTGCTGAAGAGGTTTGTCCTCTTAGTTTCCTCTGGTGAACTTACAAGACCTTCAGAACATTTAATTTTGGCAGGATTTCCGTTTTTTCTGCAGTCACTTGGGTTGACATATTTTCATCTTGGTGCTAAACATTCTGCTACCTACATCACTCTTTCTGTCTTTTCTGGCCATAATACAGAAGGTTGTTGGGCTCAGTTTTCCTTTTTGTTTCAGAAAGATCTTCTTCAAAAGATTATCTCATGCTTATTGATATGTTCTATTGATTTTGTGCCACTCTGTTGATGAGAAACCAACATATGCATGGATGAAAGGAGTAGTTACCCTGGGACTACAGTGGTTACAGACAAATGAGCAGCAGAAAGGAGTCAAAGTGAATTTGATGTTAAGCTAGCTCTTATCATACACTGTTCAATACATTGAAATCCACTCTTCAAAAATCTGTTATCATCTTCACATGCTATTTGCTTTCCTAGTTGTCCTAGGGTGATTTTATGATGCTTGTATCATAACCGTCGGTTCTGCTTATGCTGGCTATTGAGTTCTGTGCCTTTGAGACTGGTTCCAAGAGCGAGGTGGGGAGAGAAAAAACAGTTTGTCTCCAGAAACTGCTCCTATGCATTCCTTCTCACAGACTGTGTTGTCTGCAGTGATGCCTTGAGAGGCTACCTGGAACAGAGGCTAGACAGTGTTAAAGGAATAAAGTAGGTATTTTTTAAAAAGGCCTTCAAGAATACACCTTGGGCAGTACAAGAGTACAGCCGTGACTACACCCAAGATGGACGATGGGCCAGGAGTCTTCTTATAAACTTCTTTTATAAGTTTTGGTCTATTTACATGTTGGAGTTAATTGTCCAATTATAGCTTCAGGTTATGAAGTCCCATCCACCCAGATCGCTCTCCTCAATTTGCTGTTGTCTACACTTGTTGGGCCTGAAGCTGCAATGGTATCCTTGGTTCTCAGTCTGGAAAAGGATTGTTTTGTCTGACTGTGAAGAGAGCTTGCCAACAGTTTATATGGAGTTCAGAGTTATATACTAATGCAGTACAGAATCTGGAAAATATGAAAGCTAAAATTTAAGGCATCAGCAGCATGGACAGCAGGAGAGAGCTCTCCTTTCCTTTTAGGTAGGTATTCTTTTTTTTTTTTTTTTTTTTTTTTTTTTCTTTTTTTGTTAGCTGCGGCCAGAAGTTTTCTGTAACTGTTCAGCTATTCTTCAGTCTGGGAATACCAGGACTATCACCTGGGGGCCCCCCAAGCTGCATTGCAGCTGGAACACCAGACATGAGCCCTGGAGAGACAGAAAGCTGAGGACACACCCACAAAGAAGACTCTGTCTCTCTCCCATCCACAGAAGGACTTTCAGAATTTGCCATGTCTTCAGAACAATGAGTGGTTCCATCATTTAATATTATTCAGTTTTTCATGTTTGTAAGTACTTTGCTTGTTAAATAAAGAGTTTTTCAGCTTTTCTCAAAGGAGATTTACCTCCTAAACCAGTTGAGGGTTGGGGGGGTAGCTTGAATTTGCTTTCTAGAGGACACCTAATTTCCTAAAAAAAAAATTTCCTCCCAAATCTGTCCCAAACCAGGACAAATACTTTTTGGTGCCCAATATGGGGCTCGAGAAAGTGGAAAAAAAACCTGTTGTTGCATTTTGGTTGTACTTGCTCTGTACTGGGATGAAGCAATCCCAAACCAGGACACCAGTTTTTTAAACTGTGGCTTATACCAGACACAAAATATTCTTTTTTTATTTTCAGTTTTCACACCAGTATACATTAATATCTATGTCAACCATTTTTTCTCGTGCTCATTCTGGTTTTTTATGCTCTTTTTAGGGGTCTCACACCTTTTGCAGAAATTCTGTAAGTTTACATTGACAAAATGTTTTGCCTGTCTGTGATTAACATGGTTCTAATTCTCTGCAAAACTGACTCCATCTCATTGTGCTAATTTCCTCAGATTATGGACTTATTTTAAATTTACTCATGCTTCTTTTATTGATGGTTATTGCAACTTACTGGCACTCTAACTATAAAGGCAGAATATCAGTGGAACATGTTGTTTTATAATGATATTTTAATCTCTGTCTACTAACAAGAGTATCAAAGGTATTATTTGCTGTGCAGTTACCTTTCTACAAGAAGTAACAGTGAAGAGTATATTTTTAATATGTTTTGGTGATTTAAATACATTTTTAAGATATTTAGTGTATTTAAGTGGTTTATTTCCATTATTTCCATAATTAAATTATTGTGAGGTAAGCAATAAATTATCCAAAGACTAATAGTTTTTTCACTTGCAAAAAATGTATATTTAAAAAACCCACATCAGCATTTATTTTTCAAATTTTATTTTCTTTAGTTGCATCAAAAAAGAATAACAAACACTGGACTAAGGCTGCATGTGCATCTGACCGAGAAAGCCATATGGAAGAACCACAAATTCTTATGATAAATTTTGTGTTAGCTCTCATCCATCCTCTGGCATGGGAAAAGTAGACACTGCATCAAATTTGCAAGTGAAGACTCATTACCTCATTCCAAAATGGTCAGTTCCTACCTACATCCCAGTTGCGCTGTGAGCAATGACTCTGAAGATATCTATGAGAATAAATGTGCCTATTAGATGCTGCCAAAGAACCTGACTTGTAGTCACTCTATTCTGATCAGCAAAGAGCCATTGGGTTTTTCACTGCTGACCTGGTATTTATAATTGTATATAAATGTATTATTCCAAAGATAGATTTCCATTTTGCTATAAATCCTTCTAAGAATATTTTATTACTCCTATGAAAAAATTTTTCATGCCTTTTTAAATCTTTAGTCAGATCAGTGTGAGGTTTACATCTTTGTCCTCTGTTCCAGCTTCTTTACAAAGCAATAGGGTGGTTGAGAAATACTATTCAGGGTAATACAATGAACTAAATTTCAGTGACCTCTTTATCTCTTTTCTATTTTCTCTTTCCATGTTTTTTCATTGGTTGTCAGGATGCTTTTTCAATTATTTCTGCAAAATGATACGTAAATTAGAAGGGGGAAAAATTTCTGGAATTCAGGAACATTTTTGATGGTTCATAATACTAAGGCAGGAATTTTCTTTTAGTACATATTATACTGACCATCCAAATAAATATTTCAACTCTTGTATTATGAAAGTGGAAGAGGGGGAGGAAATCATTGCTCTTACCATAAATCTCTAGTCAATTTAGGCAAAATAATTTCTAAGTTCACTTGCTGTTGTAAAAATTTTTTAAAGCATTTTTTGGAAGCTCTTGCATTTTGCAGGTTTTCTTTTTCACAGATAAGTTTTGTATTATTGCTGTAACAAACTTACTGCACTTATGACTATACACATAGATGATTCACTAACATAGTAACTTGTTTTTCAGAATGTTTTTAATTTTTTCATATATGCTATTTTTTATCTATTCATTCATCATTTATTTTTTCATTTATTCATTTATATTTTCATCTCCGTTCTATTCAGTAGGTTCCCTGCAAAAGATGCAAAATAAAGTGGAGCAATTTGTTAAGCAACCTTCCTCTATAAAGAAAACAAAAGACAACAAACATGCAAACATGCTAAAAACTTCATTTAGAGAAGGAAAAAACCGTAAGGTTAATTAAGAACTTTAACTGAGACCTAAGGATCCCCTTTGCAGTCAGGTGAGTCACTTCAAGAGATATCACACTGAGCCAGCAGAGTATATGCTTCTCCAACACAGGGTGTTCACAAAGGTAGAAGCTCACATGAAAATTAGTTTTATGATCAAATGAAAATGAAATGTGCAGTTACATACTTGTAACTTTTTTCCTCAAAGGAGCCCAAGGACACAGCAAGTGACCCTTCATGGCAGAGTGGTTCCCAAATCTTCCCTTGAGGTGAAACAACTCCATGCTCACGCTGATGCAGAGGGTGTTACTTGCTGGGAAAACCAATGCTGTCTTCCTGGAGCACAAGGTTGACAAAATATTCTTGTGAAGTTGTAATTAGTCTGTTTAGAACTTGTGCTGAATATAAGTGAAAGGCTTGTACCAGGCCCTGGCAGGATGAATACTCAAAAGCCATAAATAAAAGGGCACCTGGCATGTTTTGTCAATTGTCCTCATATGGTGGTGTGACTCGGTGAATAAAGCAAAGTGTGCTGTAACCTAGGGGGGTTGGTATTTTTTTTCCTCTTTCTATTTCTTACTACTGAACGTGAACATCCTGATGTGTTTTGGAGGGACTAATTAGATGCAGAATTCCACTGCAACTTGGCAAAAGCCCGTAAAAATGGATTGATTGATTGATTGATTGATTGATTGATTAATTGGTGTTATCTGTGTGAGCAAGTGTCCTCCCCAGGTCACATCAAGTTCCAAGCTTAGCAAGAGCTCAGTGTAAAGGCAAGATCTTTTCATGTCCCTTGCTTTCCTCTCATATCTTATTTTTTTCTGCTTCCATTAATCAATTTCAGATACTTATATAAAACTTTGAGTGATGATGAATAGTAATTTCCAGTTCTTTACTGTTATGAGTCTAAGTTATCAAAGGCCTTATACTTTTAAAGTACACATATTTTCCACTACAGCTAAAGATTTGTATTTTAAATACTAATTTCTGATAACAAGTATATGTGATTATGGAACATGTTGTTTTTATAAAGGCAAATGTCTATTAAATATTTAATGCTGGTCCAAAATAGATGATTATTTTACTCTCAGTAGCAAATTTCCCCTTGAAACGTGCCTGTGTATATTCATAATAAATTAAATATTCAGGAAATGCTGGACTGCTGGTGAAGCTTTTGTTTTCTCTAGGCAGAATCATATCAAGCAGAACACTGTATTTTTCTGAAAAGAAGTCTACAGATAACTCACAAAGATTTGGAGACTGCCATGAGGAATAAGAAACAAAAAAGATTAAGGGCATGAAGACATTTTCAGGCAAACTTTGTTTGTACTACTTGCGTGTATGGAACTATTAATGTTGTCAAATTGTAAAGCTGCTTTGCTGATGATTTATAGATTGCACTAAATTGAAATACGGTGTTTTTCAGGAACTGTTTTATGTTAGGCCTTTATCGTATTACATCATTATCAGTAAAGGATAAATGTAGATAAAATAGAATGCTGCAATTCCTGTGAGATTCACAGTTGAAACATAGAAAGAAGGCCACAGAAAGCAACCAGGATAATTAAAAACAATGTACAAACTATAAAAACTTTGGAGCTCTGCTCCTTATCCGGCATTCTCCTCTACTATCTGATTACTCTATGAGCTTCTTGTAGATGAGCCTTCATAGATGTCGCCATTAAACAGCAGAATACAAATGTGAGTGATTATGTGCTGCTGCAGCATTAGAATACTCACTTGTTAGCCAAGATTGGTATCCGCCCCACTCATGGCAGTTTTTAGCATTGCTTCAAATACATCTGTCATGTCTTCCTCTATGCAGGCAAATTGAACAAATGGAGTACTGTGCTTCCACAAGCTGATTAGGCAGGAGACTCAAGAGTAGTCTGCATGGATGGAGTTGGACACTTGAATGACACATGCACAGCTGGAACATGTTGAGTAGAGTGTGTGGAGTAAACAGCATTGCCAATTTATATCTGTGAACGCCTGTGTCTGTTTTCTTTGGCAATTATTATCTTTTTCTTTCTAGGTTTTTCCATCCTTGACAGAATGACTAATGTGGTCACAGATTCGCTGTCACTCTTAAAAATTCTTGGAAAAAGAAGGCAAGTCTCTGTATGAAGCAAAATTCTGCATAGCAGAGGATATGACTGTCTCCAATATTTTTTTTTCAACAGTATTTTCAGGGTTTTCTTTAATGTTTTTCTTCTTCTAGCATTTTCTTGTTGTATTGTAGAATTTAGTAGATATAGGGTAACACTTCATTGCATTGTTTTAAATAATGGGGCACAGACACTGCAGAGCATAAGCAGCACTCTCTTTGCATAGGAACAAATAGAACTTAATTAAAAAGGCAAGTAATTAAACAAAAATTACTTTAATTTTCAACACTGTAAAAGATACTGTATTTTAAAAGCCTGAAGAGAAGTAATTCTGCAGCCAAGAAGCACTGACTTTAGAATGACAGGTTAATAGGCCCAGATCTTTTACTTGTACAAATCTTGTGCTGAAATTTGTAAACTAAAGCAAGAACCAAGACACCACACATAATTCTCCTTATAGAAGCTCAATTTACAAGTTACCCAGAAGCCACTGCAAATTAGGGGAAATGGTTACAGTAAGAGATAATTTTATAAAACAAAATATTAACCAACCAATTCATTAAAAATGAAATAATGAGACACAGATTTAATATTGAGTCTAAACAATACATCTAACTGATTTCATAAAAGCTGAAGATGATCTGTGTAATTCCTGAAAGTTATGGTAAATAATTGTATCATCTTACCTGGAGGTCACAACTGTTATTAATGTGTATTTCTATTGAACATATTCACCTTAATATAATTTTGTCTTAGTCTTTTATACAGAACCTCATTGGAATGGGAATCTGGAACAAAATTACACAACTCCAAATAATCATAATTATGTCAGCTTTACCCTAGATATTATTACATGTTGCTTTAATTAGAAATTATTTTTTAACTAGTACTGAATATATTTAGATGTTATATCACACTATTGCAATTCTTTGGAGCTGATTGAGAAGAAAGCTGACAGTCTTGTATTCATTATATATTTACAGATGTTTTTACGGTGTAGAAAATACAACAAAGATCAGCATCCTTTGCACTGACAATCTGGAAAAAAAAATAGAAGCAAACAAGAGTCCCATAAAAAGGTTATTCTCTGCAAATGAAAAAGGAGACAAAGGACGTTGCTCTGAATTGAATTAAAGAAAGCATATTTTATGTTAAAAATAATCTTGAGATGATATTACATACTGGTAAGTATGAACAAAACAATCATTAGTCAGAACCATTGAAAGAACAACAAATGAGTCAATATGTAGGCAAGACAATCCAGTAGACATTCTTAGCTGCCGTGTCAGCCCATTATAATAGTGTGTCCCAGATCTGACATAGTGCTTGTGGCCCATGCCAGAGATAAGAAGCTGAAGAATAAGTAGCCTTCGTGTTTCCAACAGAAAGTGCAATTTACTTAAACTCATGAGGAAAGACTAGCAGAGGTCAGCAACTGGTAAGGTCAAATGAGTAAGCAGTCGATTTTCTGATTTAGGTGACAGCATGCTATATCAAATGAAGAGTTCTGTACAGAACCAACAAATAGTTTTGTAAAGCAGGTGCAAAACAAAACCAAAATACAAGATAAAACAAAACATACAAAACAACGTTATAAAGCATGAAGAACATTTAGATTGTCAGTAGTTGTGAATTACACATTAGGGCTGTGAAAGAGATGGCTTTATAATAATGCTATCTTGACAATAGGACTAACATTGTAAGATTAGAAATATGAAAGATCACTGGCTGCTACCTAATATGACAATGTTAGGCTCATAAAATCTTTTATAAGTATCTAAATATAGGTATACACTTAGATAAATATGACAAATAAGTATACATAGATAAATAGGACTCTAGAAAGCAAGGCCTATTAGAAGCAGATTATCCTTTCCTTTTATACTAGATTCTATGTTGGGTGTAAACAATATCATTGCTGAAACTGGTATTTGTGTTCCTGTGAACAACCTCATTTTGTGTGAACCACCATCTTAAAATAAACTAATGTTTTGCTGGTTGTGTGTTGCTTAGCTTGTGCCACAAATAACTCCTCGTTGGACAGTCACTTGTCCTATGTGCTCACTGCCATCCAGGTACTAAACCCGTGCTCTCATTTTCCTCCATACAGAGGGTTTTCCCTAAGGTTATAATTTAGTTTTAAGGCATCTGCATTTTCCATGTTTAAGTAAGTTGTTTTGTAATAAATAAAATTTTTTTTAGGGGAGAAAAAAAAAAGAAACAACAACAGAAACACAAAAAATGCTAGACAGCATTAAACATGATTTAAAGGAGGTGGAAGCTTTTATACTGTCACCATGAATAATAGAAATCCAGAGTGCTTGCACACTGCACAAATGTTCTTCCAGTAGATTTTCTAAACTGCAACCATATGCTTGCAATGCAAAAATATCACAGGGAGTACTGTCCTACTTATTACAGCAAAAACAGTGGGGTTTAGATCTTAGTTAGGCAGCAATGTAATGTAGTTAAAAAAGCAAAGCATTCCCTAGAATATAGTATCTTTGTAAAATTAAATAGTTGCATTGTTCTCTGACACCTCTGATGTATATTCCCCCTAGTAACAGGGACCCAAAGAGGTTCCCATGGAGAATAAGGGGTTACAGAGAAAATATGCAGCAAGAGAAAAATGTGAAAATAAGCTTTGTCTTTGTTGATCTTAAAGTGATGAGAAAAGAAAAATAATAAGCAAAGATTAATTGCATGATTTTAAATACATAAAATTATGAAAGCTTTGTGCACTGAGCAAGTGAGATGATTATCGGAGAATGGTACAGTGACAGCTGTTTCAGCTTTATTATATAGCAGAAATAAACCTGTTGGCTTGTGAAATGCCCCTTTTGTATTTCTAGCACTAACTATCAGCAATTACAGTATGATACCAGAACATATGGCAGTGTAATTGAAGGTGTGGCAAGAAATCAGAGTTAGGCACTTAAGGCCATATGTTGCACTCCACTAAGCAGAGTGGAGGGAAGCAGATGGGCACCAGTTCAAGTGAGGCACAAAGGGCTGGCATAGTCCACCCAGAAGGCAAAGGAAGCTAAGTCACACTTTGGTGTGAGTCAAAGTGGTGAGCCTTTAGGAATGAGCTGGAATCAATCTGAACAAAAGAGAGCTAGCGGAGTGAAAATGGGTTGCTGCTACACCACAGTGTATTTCTACAGACTATTCTCATAGAGCAGCAATGGGTAAATAAGCCAGAGAGAATGCTGACAAGACAGCAAGTAGTTAGGAAAACTGTGTAATAGTTACAGGCCATGAATTCCTCTTTCCCTACCCTCACATCAGACTGCCATGAAATGTATTTCAACTAATTGTTCAGATTTAACAATTCTGGTTTTGTTTGGTTACTGGTCTTTCTTCTTCTTGATCTCAGAAGATATTGCATTACTTTTTAAATCCAGCCATTCTCAGGATAGTTTTAGCAGCAGTTTCTCAGCTGGAAAATGAACCAGTGCTTGTTCCAATTAATGATTATATTTCTTTTTTACTTGTTTCTACAATTGATATAAAGCCTACTTTCAAGTTATAATGGCAAAACTTTGCACCAAACTTACATTAAACTTTTGACTAAACACATAGGTAAGAGATGTGGGAAAGCTAATTTGTAATTCTTTATGTTTTTATTTCAGTGTGTTGTTAAAACAGCAGTTAAAGAAAAAAAAATCAAAATGAAATCTGTTACCATTTTCTTACTCAATAACCTCTTTCCTTCAAGAGTAGTCTTTGTTTGGGAGTACTCAATATGTGAACAATAACTCAGTTTTTAGTTAGCAATTGATTTTCGATCATTATCTCTATCCAGTATTACTTGTTATCTGTGCTTTCAGAAAATCAATAGGACAATAACTATCTCCAGCATATTATTCATTATCATATACACTATGAATTGAATCCTATACTAAGTTTTCATTCTTGTGATTAACAATGGAAACAATATGCTTAGGATTTTTTTCTATAGTAAGAGTTAACTGTTTTCTATGATGAAAACAAAAGGAATATTTTGCTAGTGTCACTGAAGAAAATACAAAATACAATAAGAATATTATTTCAATGCTAAAATCTGAATTTCCATATTACCCTGCATCATGCAGAAATCAGGCTATACTTTACCATGAACCAAACTGGCAATTAAGTAGTTAACTTTTAATAAGACATGTAAAAATGCACAAGCCAAAGAAAAAATACAATTTTAAATTCATACATACCACTCTTGAGTGGTCTGGTTTGTTTTTTTTCACATATCCGCACTATCTTCTTTCACTTAGTTTTAGACATGAAGAACAGTGAGCTCATTGTGCTTCAGCAGGGGGCAGCATGGTATGCAGTTTGCCACTCGATGGTCAGGCTTGAGGTATTAACAACGTGATTTACTAATTAGTATGGAGCTTTGCTGGTTACAGACTGTTGTATAAACTCTATTCCTATCAAAAT
This sequence comes from Vidua macroura, assembly GCF_024509145.1. NCBI lineage: Eukaryota > Metazoa > Chordata > Aves > Passeriformes > Viduidae > Vidua > Vidua macroura. The sequence continues at coordinate 19,842,067 of NC_071611.1, forward strand.
AGGCACAGAAGTGCTAGTTCCTTGAACAATCTGCAGGACTTGGCATAGATACAAGACATCAGTAAAGTATCAAAGAGGAAAAAATTAATTATTATTCAAAAAGATTGTGGGTTGTAGCGTAGGTTAGGACCTCATTTTTTAATCAGTCCTCAGTCATTAGTACATAAGTGCTTCAGATAATAAACATCAGATTACTACTAGTCTCTGTGGTACGCTGGAGACATGAGGTTGACACGGTGATAAAATGACACCATTCTCTGCTTGCAAAGCTGTTCCAGGGTCTTTATATTGCACAGTTTCCAGACCAAATGCTCACACTGAAATCAGTTTTGCTAAAGAATGACGCATCATTAAGCATGGAATCTAAATACATGGTTTTCTTCTATACATTGGTACAATTGGGAAGATTTATATTTAGAATTGATCCTCTGAAGGTCAAAAATGAACATAATTAACCCAAAAGTATTTTTATGTTAGATGTGCTGGTAGGATCAATACATTTGTTATGAAGGTGTGTTGGGCACTTGCAGTATCCTGCATAATTGATTATACAGTTGATTTAAAGTGCTCTGATTCTACTACTTTTCTTTTTTATTTTTTTTTTTTAACTCAGTACCATGAATGAGTTGATTCTAGTTAGTGCTTAAGAATCTGTTTTACCATGTAATTTTCCTGCCATTCTAAATAGACTGTTTTGTCCCTATTACAGTATAAATTAAGGACAGCAGAAGGAAAATTGATTATTAATTTCACTTAAAGCAGAAGAGCAGAATTAATGGTATCACAGCTCTCTGATGAGGATGGGTAGTTTCTTAAACCAAATAGAAAAATAGCTCTAACTGTTAATCAATTACACCTGGATTAGGAGATATTACTAGCAATTAATGGTCATGTAGCATCAAAATCAATGAGGCTTGCCAAAGAAATAATGAGGCTCATAGCACTTCCACTGTGCAGCTACTGTAACCTGAAATTATTGGATCAATAAAGAAAGTCCCTTACGGAAAGTGAGGAAGCTTAATTGCATGCTGAAAAATATTAGGCTAGAATATCCTGAAGAGAGAATGGCTGAAACATACTTGAGCTCTACAGATTAATTAACAATGCTTTTCTGCATAATTTTCATATTGCAAGGGGAAAGAAACATCCATTTTCTTTTTGGTTAATTAAATGTATTCAAAGTGGGTCATGTTACAATTTTGCATGATGTGGAATATGCAGATTTTCAAGATTTCAACATTAAACCAGGTGATACTCAGCAATTTTGCCTTGAGAATCTGAGTTTCTAACTTGAAACTCAAAGCAAAAGTTGAGGGGGTGGGGAGAGTGTTTTACAAATCTATATAAAACTGAATAAAATATTTGTTCAGAACCTACAAAAGCCAAGCAAGCACTATATTTTGCATTTATTCTTGCTAACACATCACAAAATCAACATAAGTGGAGGATTTGTGGGTATTTATTTCAGTATTTTCCATCTTTGAAAAAAGTCTCCTTGTACAGTAATCATCTATTTAAACGTTAGTTTTCTCTGTGGCTGGTGAACTTAGCTTTGTGAATGTTGTCTGTTTCATTTTCTGAAAATAGGGGCTATCAGGGAAGATTTCATTCAAAACAGTAGCAAATGTCAACAAAAAATGCAGCTTGACTTTGTGAAAAATGGCAAACAAAGCATTTGCAGGGGCGAAGGCACATGGATTTGCATACAGGGTCTGCATGCATGTGCTTTATTCTTCCCTACCTGCAATTCCCTGGTCATATGACAAGGGTGCCATGGAAAGTTAGAGGTTTAAGTAAAAAAAAAAAACTAGGAGGTAATTGCAGAGAAAAGGTCAAGTAAATAACCCACTGAGAGTTATAAATGCTTTGCATGAAAGCCACAGCAAACCCATGTAGGAATCTGCAAGACTAGGCTATGAGATGCTACAGAAAAATGAAGGAGTCCCTTGGCCTAGTACTTATCTATTCTCCAGTGGATGGCATTCATTTCAGGGTCTGGATTCAAAATCCAGCAGTGGGTATTGCACTAGTATACAAATAGATAAAGAAATGATACGATGATAAACTAACACTTCTTGGTGTGGTTAAATCTTACAGAAAAAATATTTAAACACTTCATATATAGCCATGGAACTATGGCTATAGTGTCTAACACTTAAAATACTTTTCATTGTTTATCTTTACACTCATAGAACATGAAATCCAAAATTTCTTTAAAATTAATTGCTTTTTAAAACCAATTTTCAAGGAGAACATATGTTAGGGTGTTACATTTTATTACGTACTGGGGAAAGATTAAAATTGATTTATTAGTTCTCTAAGCAGCATTTTCTTGCTCTTGCAGAACCACAGATGTATTATACTGGTTTTATTTTGTTCAGAAGGTAAGAGAAATAAAATAATGTATAAAAAATCTCAGAAAATTCTAGAGTTAATTCTGACCTTTGTATAGTTGCACCACCAGGGAAGCCAGGTATATGTCAGCAGGAATAACTGGAATGTCCCATATGTATCAACACTAAGAATCTTTTCTTGAAATTTTTTTAAGTCAAAGAAACTGTGAAACACACAGTTCCTGAAACCATTCTTAGCTCAGCTGCATCTTTTCTCTTTTTACTAACAAAATAATTGGTTCTCAATACACTTTTAGTAAGCTTTCTTCAATTTGAAATTATCATTTGAGGGGAAAAAATATGGGTGAGGAAGTATGTGTACATTTGTTACCCAACCAACTTTGTCTCCTGCAGCTGTTGCATTTTATCCACCTTTGTAATTTGTAAATGGATACACAGGTCATATCTGGAAATTTATCATTCTGAAAGCAGAATGTAACTGGCTATAATACAGATACCCTGACAATCTCTACTCAGACCATTAAGGGAAAGAAGAAGAAAAGAATGGCCTTTACAAATTCAGTTATTTATGGTTCCTTTCTTTGAGCCTGAGTTTTTTCTTGTTCAGCAATCCCAACTACCTAAACTTCACATTAACAAGTCTCACGATTAACCTGTGATTCTGTGGAAGGTCAGCAAAAACATTCAAACATTCAAGAGCTCTGTGAAGTGGGCTTTTAGCTCCACTTTCTTTCCTTATGTGTAACTGTGTCTTAATGTAAAAAATAGCATTTGTTCGTTCATTAAGTTAAAATTTTCCTTCAATTTTTCCATAGCATAGAAACTAGGTAACTTTTTTTTATACTTTTGCCTACTAGAATAATATGTTCTTTTGAGGGGACAAAATTAATGCTTCTGCCCCACTATATTGTCTATGTCTGTCTTCTCTATTAGCAAATATCTTCCAAATATTTCCTAAGTGGTATCAGACTTGTCAAAGTGACTTAAAACAGGCAAATTAATTGATTACGTATCAGAGCAAGCACTAGAGCAGAGCTTATAGTAAGTGAAAATTTTTCTTCTTTCACCACTGAAGGACTATGTTTAAAATTTCCCTTACATAATACACTGGAAATACATCTATGAGATAAAAATATGTTCTCCAGGATTTTAATTTGGCAAGACAAAAGAAATGTAGCCTAATATGTTGTCTTCCCTGCCCCTTCTCATTATCCTTTTGCATTCTTTCACATATGCGTAGAATTTTCAAAGGTCTTCTAAGGCAGCCTGAAGGGTCTCCATTTAATGTTACATTCAGAATTTTAAAGGCTTATTCTTAATGTTTGGTTTTTTTTTTTACTTTTGTTTTCTCTGTCTATGGATTCAAACAAAGACACCTATCCACTGCCTAATATCAAGACTGTCAAAGTTAAATTCATGATGAGTATGTAAAATTGTTAAGAGAAGTCAGGATAATCAGGGAAAGACTTCATAGATAGAGGATGAAGTATCGAGGACATTGTATTATACCCAGTATGCGGTGCTGCACAGTACAAAAATGTGTAATGTGTTCTCTAAAACATCAGTCCCTGGTTGTATTTACATCTTATAGACATACACACCCTTTCATTAGGTTTCCAATCTTCTTTTCAATTCTACTCTTCTTCAGAGTAGCTCATGTATAGAGAGTATTTTTTGTCTCAAGTTTGGTCTTCTGATCAGTTTGGGAAGAGTCCCTTGTCTTCATCTCTGCTTTTTTCCCTCCAGCTTTTCTTCTAAAAAAAATAAGGGTAGCTTAAGATGTAGCTTAAGAGGGTAGCTTAAAATGTCTTTGATTTCATAATACCTACTTTTTTCCCCCCATTATTTTTCTTTCAATATTGCATAGTTGTTTCTGAATTTCTTTATGTCCATTAGGGGACTTGGGGTACACTTATCAATATTTTAAGCAATCAAATCTTGGCAAAGGCTCTCTTATTCACATCCATCAGTTCAAAACTTGACATATGAGACTGTGTCCTATGCTGTATGACTTTGTTAGACAGCTCTGAGATCATTTCAGCGTGCTTTGGTTTATTAAAGAGCTGTTCAGTTTCCAGTCAGTTTGACAACTGTGTTCTTCCACACATGTAGGGGAAAGGTTCAACAAATGGTCAAATCTTTATGTACAGACTGAGATGCCTATCTTAAATTCCCAGTATGCTGTTCTCCACAAGAGTTATTGATAAAATCCTTTAATTGCCTCTCCACTGACTGCAAGCTGGATGTGCAATAGACAAAATGCATCTCACTCAACAAAATCTGAGGAAAACAATGTTGAATAAGGCACCCATAAAAAATAATAGACTACTCTGCCAATAAAAGTTAAGTAAAAGCATCTTCCTTCTCATCTGATGTGCATCATATCACAACTTCTCATAATCCCGAGCTGATTATTCCTTTGAAGGAAAAGTTATGATGGAATCCATTGGCCCAAGCAAACTCACTCTCTCTTTGTTGCTGAAGACATTAGCATGTTATTCAAAAGAATTTATAAAATTCATCCATTATTGGTGTTATGTACACCAGCGTGTACAATCCAAACATTACAGATTTTACAGGGTGAAAAAATCTTACATTAGAAACTACAATATGTTTCCATTCCCTGGCACTGAGAACATACACAGTTTATTCTTTGCAAAACACTTGCATGTATGCAAGTAGCTAAATACTACATTTACCACTCCAGCTTCTCTTGAAGCATGTAGCATAAGATACATTTAACTCATCTTTCTTCCATCACACTAGATAAAAATGACATTTATTTTCACTTATCAATAAGGCTAAAGAGTATGTCCATTTAGTCTAACAATTTGCAAAAATCCGAAGTAATATCTACATTGAATCTAACATTTTTTGTTTGAATAAGATCTCTTTCAGACAAACACTCTTTCAAAGAGTTTGAGCAGTGGTGATCCTACCTTTTATGGTGAGCTATTCTAACAGCTAATTATTCCCACTGTTAAAATTTGCACCTTTTTTCCACTTTTCTTTGTTCGAGATGCTGCTTGTTCAAGTTGTTATGCCTTTGTTTGCCAGATTAAAGATTGCTTGGGTTCTTTGTTGTTTGTGTACTTGATGTGGACTCCTGAGGGTGACATTCACAACTTCTCTGAAATTTCCCCACCTTGTGATCTACACCTACCTACTAAGCAAAGTCAAACTGATATTAAATAAAGGGGGGAAATGAAGCAAAGCAGGTATTCTCAACTAAATAAGTTGATTTCATAGACAGGTATTCTTTTTCTCTCTTGAATGATCTCTCCTAGAAAGTCCATTAATAATCTTTCTTATGTTATATTTCCTATATTTCCAAAATAGCTTCTTTTATCATTATTTTAATCTTAAAAATCTAATGAGGTAGAAATTTGTTGCCTGTGAGTGTGTTGTGATGAAAGTGTAACTGTAAGCAGTGATGTGTTCTAGTCACAAATAAATTAAGTTAGAAGCAAAACATATCTGATTAGCAAAGTAACAAAAAGGCAGACTTGTGTGATGTTTTTCAAACCTTTTCGGCCAAGGCTTTTCTCTCTAAGAAATGCATACTAGAATTCTCTGTGTTAGTGACTGTCAGAAATGATGATGAATGAAAGAAAGTCAGAAGCCAGGAAAGTAGAACAGATAACCTTCATTATCTTGTTTTCCGAGGACACTGTTTAATAGCAGTAGAGCATTGTAGTGGTTTACCACTATCTTTTCACCATTCATGATGCAAATGTTACAAAAATCAAGAAATACATGCTGGTGCTAGGATTTCATATGGCCACTTCAGAAATGGATTTAATTTTGCTTGGTTGTATATGGTGATAAGTTGCAGTGTGCCCATTGTAGAAGCAAATATATTCATTTGAAAACTTTTGGGCAGATAAATGAAATGTGGCTATTTAAAGGACTAGTCAGGTTGTTTATCAACAGTCTATTGTGGTGGATATGTCTCCCTGGCACAGCTCAAGTTGCACAGGGGTGATATAGTTCAGAAGACAAAAGTGGCATAACTACCAAAGTGCATCCCTCTTTATGCGCTAAGAAAGCCTGCTTCTTGCTTCTGTTTGGTGCATGGGGCACTCAGTGTTCTCAAAGTCTCAGGACACTTTACTGCATTGTTGAAGAGACAACCACACTCTTTGTATCTCACAGGTTAATAAAAAGGGCTGTTCCACTGGGACAGTGAAACTGAGTAAGACTGTGTAAACAGATATCCCCATATAAAATAACTGATTTTTTGAAGACATAACTCCCCCTCTAATTTGAAATAATGTGTTAAAGTTTGTTTGTTTGTTATGGACTAGCACAGTAAGCAAGAACTTATTTCAAGGTTCTTAAACCAGGTTAAATTGGAGACACTTATGTTTAAGCAATCGATAGATAAGCAATAATACCTGTGAGGAGTATAAATGTTTTCCTCAGTCCAAAAAACTCTGAAAACATGTAAAGTGTGTAGTGGTTTGACATGGAAGTGAATTTTTTTTTCAGGAAGTTGGGTCAAACCAATCAGTGGTCAGGTTTGGATATTGGCACCTGGAGTGACCACTGAAAGTATGGACACGCCTCTGAGAACACAGGGGGTTAAAAGCAAGAACTCCCAGGAGAACTCTCTCTTTGGTTCCCATCGTCAGAGAGTGCAGACCTCCCCTGCCCGGCCTTGGGCTGGGTGGGGGAGGGGAAGCTATGTGGCCTTGTCCAGGTAGGCCGAGGGGGCTGAAGGTCTGGAACTGAGCCAGCTTCTGCTGACGGAAGGGTGGAGAGAAGCAGAGATGTCTTTGTCCCCCCTCAGAGGGAAAGAGACAGAGAGCCTGACGGCACCTGGAAATTTGCTGGTAGAGGAGATGCAGAAAGGGGGGGGATGATGCCCAGCGTGGGACTTGAGAATGCTGGGCAGAGATTTCAGCCGTCCAGGGAGTCTGAACTTTTAACCCTTTCCAGGAAATGAGGGCTTTGTAAAATATTACTCCTCCTCAATTTGTAGTGGAAGAGAGACAGTCTGGGACCTGAGATGTTAGAAGAAGAAATATTTAGGTGGGAGGAGATGATGAAGTAGCTTTTGGCTGGACTTTTCTTGTTAGCCATAGACTGAACCAAATTCTCCTGCAATAGAGACTGCATTTTAGGGGGATGCAGTGGTGACCCAGGGAGACCTGTTTCAGCTTCTAACAGCACAGGAACAGCAAGAACAGAAGAAAGCTGAGGAGGGAATGGTGATGCCCTCTGTCTTCAGAAAGAAGATGATCTCTGTTTCTGGACCCTTGGCCCCAGGGGAAAATGGGGGGGACTGTAGTCCCAGGATAAGAAGCTGAACTGTTGTATCTTTGGGTCCGTGGCAAAGCATCCTTAAAGGAGCCCTATGAGCAGTCTGTCCATGCACGGTGGTGAGAGCACTGTGACATGGAATGGAGAGTGTCACACTGGCAGATTTTCTCCGGGCGGTTGCCATGTGTGACATGGAAACACAGGAGGTGGCAACTGTGTTTCTTGGGGGGTCTGTGGTGCAAGAGAGACTTCTCTCTCCCTTGATAGATTGAGTATTGATTATCTGAAGGGTGGTAACTTGATCAGGAATCCCAGGTGATGTTTCATGGTGGGTGTTTTGGAAATTGGGAGGAGGAGGGGTGTTTTAAGAAGTCTTCATCCTGGATTTAGTCCGTGTGTCTTCTGTAGTAGTAGTTTAATAAAGTTTTTTTCCTATGTTATTAAGCTTGGGCCTGCTCTGCTCTGTTCCTGATAACATCTCACAGCATTCATTTGGGAAGGTGTATTTTCATGGGGGCGCTGGCATTGCACCAGTGTCAAACCATGACAAGTGTTTGACAGAAATCCACAGTATGCAAAGGTATTTGTGAAAGTACTTGAAAGTTCTTTTTTACCTTACATCAGAAAAAATTAAAATCAACTAGCACTTCAAAGTTTTTTGCTGTTGAAATTTGAATCATTATTATCGTCTGGGTTTATTTAACCAATGCAGCTACACATTCAACCTCTATCCTCTTCCTGAGCATGGTGAAGAGTATTTATTTCATGTTTCTAAGAAGATTGTAAATCATATGGGATCCTTTGAGGCATTTAAATAATTTCCCTAACTTTTTTCTGAGAAACTAACATGTGTTTGGAGAGACTTTTCCCCCTATAAAACTTTGTCCTACTTCTTGGCATAATATAATGAATTGAAGGGTTTTTTTAACAAAAGAGCTATCCTTTCAGAAGAAAAATATATGACACTAAGGCTTTTTGTGTACTGCAGCTTATTTTTTTTATGCTGGAATGCAAATTAAATTAAAGGGAGACCACTACAATCTTCTAATCATAATTTTGTAAAGCCCGTTGATTGTACAATGTGTGTAACAAATTAATCACCCTACAGTGATAAAGACAAGACATTATCTAAAATGTTACTAAATGTTGGACCCCACAAAAATGTGTTAACTGATAAACATAGCTGTGTGAATTTCATAATCCTAAAATAGGTAGATTAGATAAAATATGACTTGACCTCAGATGAAAAACTGCATTATATTTTATGTTTGTCAGAAAATTTTGCTTTGAAACCTGGAAAAGTGAACCTTTATGTAATTTTTAAAAGTAAAAAAAAATGAAAAAAAAAAAGGAGAAGAAATTTGGTGTATGAAAAAAACTACAGTATGCAATAGTCTGGAGGGATGCATGGAGGACAGAATGAGCACAGTTCTGAGAATGTCATGTTGTCTGCAATATAAAACACATTTCTAAGAGGCAGGCATTCTCAATGATCTGCCTTTAGGATGATGAGTGAACTTGCTCTCAGTTTTTTCCATGTTTTCTAAGAGCATTTATCATTGCATAAATAGAACTGCAGAGAAACACCTTTTCCAAACAATTTTACTAATTTTCTGAGCCTTACCACATCAAGCTGAAGTGCAATTTTTTTGTACTAAAACCAACTCCAGATAATGAAAGCTGACAGAAAGTTCTTTGTTTTGACAAATACAGTATTTTAATTTTTATGCCTACTAAACACTTCATTAGATATTACCAATTTGAGCACAAAAATCTAATCTAGAAGTCCTTTGTCTCAGTTCTCTAATGATGTAGAAACAGATATAATAGTCAAGTGCCTTCTGTTTTCCAGTTTCTGAAAGTTTTTTCCTACAGGCACTGTTAGTTTTTTTACATCTGACTGTTGAACCCTGCTAAAAGGCACATAGACAGGATATGCTTCCTTGCTGGTTTTGTAAATATTTTACTAGGTTTTGGATCAAATAAATGAAAAATCAACACCTTAAATCTTCTAACTAAGGCGTATCCTAAGTAAAGCCTTCCATGAAGACCGACTGGATTGCAGTGCAAGCACTGCTGAATATTCATAAAATGACTGTGGCAACAGTCATTACTTTAGGGCTGTTCTGAGTATTTTTTGATATAATTCCTCAAAATATACTGTTTTGAGGACTATCAATGCATTACTAATTCTTTTTATTTCAGAAAGTTAATTTAGACATAATAAAATAATTACTACTTTCTGACTATCTTTCAGTGCAGCTACAGATATGCTTTTCTGTCATTGTTTTGATTTGTTAGTATGTGCTGATAACACCACAACCTAAGAAGTCTACATGAAAATTAATTAGGTTGTTTTTTATGGGAGTATGTGAGGAGATAAATGGTTCATGATAAATGAACTCTCAGGCCACAAACTGGAGCATTTATTGATTCACTGGCCATTTATCCTGGAATTTACTCCCTAGCAAAAAGAATATTGCTATATACTTAAATAAAGGTTTTGAGCATTATGCTAACCTTTCACCAGACAGTAATAAGTGCCCTAACCAAACTCATTCTGCTTTGCTTCCCATGCATTTTGCTGTCATCATCAGCATTATTATCCACTATAATAATGGATAAAGGCTCAGCAAATTTTAATGTATTTATCTAGAATATAAAGATGTAAGTTCTAGCCTCCACATATTCTTCATAACCTCATGGTGTCTAATAAAAAAAGTACAAATGTTATATTCAATCAGATGTCTGTATCCAAGTACACTTTAAATGGGGATCCCATTTCAGTCAGAAAATCTATTATCTGTTGGGCTTTTTGAAGCATTGGTAGAGATTATTATGCTATATCATATTCAATTTTAATATTTGATGTATAGGCTGATTAAATATTAGTTCCTCATATATAGCTTCTAACACATATATGCACAGTTAATATCCAGCATTTATGCTTATAAAATAGTTGAGATATAAGGGATTGATTAACTCTATGGGGTTTTGTTGCCTTTGGCTAGTCTCGATGTACTTAATTATAAGGTTTAAATTCACTTGGGTTTTGTAAACCATTAAGGCACAAAAAGCAGAATAGTCACAGCAAGGTTTACATTTAGAATATGTTTTAATTGAGGATAATACTCTTTTTTTTTTTCTTGTTTTTTTAAACTCCTCCCCTCCAATCTCTTTCTAGAGTTATGAACTTAATTGCCTGAGAGAAAAACTATTTTAAAGGAGAAAGTGAGCCATGGAAATATTTATCATTGGAGAGTATCTAATCTTTAAGGAGTGCATTCTTTAACATGGACTCACATGGGACATATGCATGAAAGTCAAATATCATGTTTCAGATAATTGGGAAAAAAAATAGTTGGCTCTCAAAGAATGCTGACATAGCGGGCAAAGTATGGCATCAGACATATGGTTCCTGGAATGGTGGTCAGTAGCCAGGCCTTTTCAGCAGCACAGGTCCTTCTAGGGAGTGTTTCTTATATTGTTCGCTGACAATCACTTTAGACACTAGTTTTAGTTGTCAAGTGAAAGACTTTAAAGAATGCTTTATCTGGTTATGCATAGAGTAGCAGTAGTTAATGGAGTGAGATGAAAAAGAAAATTGACTTGGCTGATCTGGAAATTTGAGGGCTAGAAAGAAAAGGAGAAGGAAGATCTCTAATAAATCATCTGAAATGGAAAAATATTCACTGCTCTTGCTGGCCCCAGAAAACCTGTCATTAATAGCACAGAAGGACAAAGGCATCTGACAGATATTAAAGGCCCAAAGATTCCTTGAAGAATTTTGCACAGGGGAAATTCTTGGTCTTAAAGAGAATAATATTTTTTCTAGAATGAGTCACTCATACTTTCTGTTGCTGTAAAGCATGGTTGCTTTGACCTGAAACAAGCCTTCCTTCCCTGAAGAGCTTGCCTAGGGTCCCTTTCCAGAGCAAAAAAAAATTTCAAAATCTGCTGAGCTCCAATACTACTTATGCTGTATAGAAGAGGGAGTACACTACATACAAAAAAATAAAATGGTTCAGTAATGTGACACATCTTTTTATTGGCTATTCTTGTCACTAGCCATTAGATTTTAATACCTATTACAACCAAGAGATCTAACCATTATGGTGGGTATGAGTTCATTATGTCAACCAGTGTCATTCTGGGATCATCTGCCAATTCTGTGCTCAATTTAACCCAAAGGCTTGGATTTACTAATCTAGCCAGCAATGTCTGGTTGGACTTAGTCTAAGGTGGATAGATTTTAAATTTCCTTTAGTACTGTGTGTTAGGAGAATAGTGTGCCTTAATCATTGCTCTGAAAGACTTTGTTGTTTTGCTACTTTCTTTTAGTATTTATTTTACTAGTATTGCTTCAAGTTATAGAGAATTCTTTTGAACCAAGATACAAGGTCCATTATACTTAGAAGACTTTAAGAAAAATCAAGATTTGAAAAAGTGATGAGATTTATTTATGCTAGAAATGACATGTCTCTCCTGTGTGTGCTATTCATAATGACTTTAAATCACCCCTTCAGAAGTTCAATTCACCCCAATAAAAAAACCCTAAGGATTAATTCTGTTAGGGAATAGTCCCTTGGTCTCTATGCCCATTACTTCTACAGAATGTTTAATGGCAGAACCTTAGTCTTACTGGTTAAGTCTGTATATTGTTCATTGAAAAGACAACAGTTTCATTGAACATGCTGATGAATGTCTGCGTCACAGTGGTGTAAAAATGGTGATTAGAGCATGCTGGTGGGAAATGCAGAGATTTATATCTATTGCGGGTAGAACTCATTCTGAAGGTTAAAGGATTTGTTGTTTCTTTCTCAGCTGTGCTTTCAAGTAGATCAAATGTGATCTAGATGCTATGCAGATGAGGATCTGAATCAAGTAAGAAAGGAAAATAGTTTATATAGAATTCTGAGGTTGGAAATAACCAAAATAGAGCATATCTAGAAAATCCCTGATTTTTTTTTTTCTTTGCAACTTTCAGAATTTTAACATATAATATATTATCATATGGGGTCATTATATTAAGAAACAGCCATTTAGGAAACTTCAACTGAACAACAATTTTTGAGATAATCTGAGTTAGTAATTAGATTTATCTGTCCTTTCAGTATGTAAAATTTACAGAAAAAATCACAAGGAAGGACTCATACAAAATATACCTATCAGAAAGGATATTTACCTTGTTCAATCAACTGTCATTTAAACCAACACCAAAGTAAATACAAAATTTAAATCAAACACACTAAAATAATAATAAAAAACCCCCTAATCTTTCCTTATCAATGAAATTGCATAAATACAAAAATTAAATCAAACACACTAAAATAATAATAAAAAAACCCCTAATCTTTCCTTATCAATGAAATTGCATATCTAGACTGCCAGGGCCAATATCACGTCATTTGTATATCTGCAACATAATTGCTAATAAACAATTGTAGCTGGTTCAATTAACTTCTGTAACTGATTTGAAGCACTATTTTGTGTTTTAATGTATGTATAATTTACTCATTTTTATTAGTGACAGTTGTTTCATGATTTTTGAATGATATCACTTTTCAGACTAGGCACCAACTGAAAAAAATGGAGAAGTAAAAGTAAACATTCCTAAAATACATACTTAACCAATCAATTTTTTTAAAAAAAGAGAATTTGGAAAATTTAGCAAGGCATAGAAGCACAACTCAATGAAAATCTGAGACTAAAGCTTAAACCAACTTAATAGAATAATAGCAACAAATAACAACAACAAAAGAAATTAACTAATAAAACCATCTAGTTCAATAAACCCTCCCTGATTCTTTAATTAAACTCCTGTCTCTTTAAGGTGTTTTCACTGAAAATCCTTTAGGAATCTGTGAGCTTTTTGCTGAATTAAGCAGTCAGCACTATACTTACAGAATGCCATAAAAAGTACTGGAGAAATAGTATTGACAATAGTACCTGCTGGAATTCTGCATACTTTAGAGAGACAAGTAGCTAAAAACCTCATGTTTCAGAGGTAGAAGTCCTCAAGAACAATAATTTAAGTAATTTTTTTGTTCAGAACAGCATATGTTTCTTCATCATGTGGCTAGGATTGTAATCTCATTATCTAACTAATTTCTGTGCAAATTAAATTCATGTTTCATGTTTCATTCATTCTATTTAACTTACTAACATTGTAATGGTGTGGGTAATTTTCACACCTGAGTGAAAATTTCATTATCAATAGAAATCCTTGTATCCATAAGACATAGGCAAAGCCACCTAAAGATGTGAGAATGATGTTGTTATAGGGGAGCCAGTTAGCTCTGAACCTGTCACTTGGGTTAGTGATCTATTACAGAGCAGTTGATCCGCTTCCCATCATTTTAGACATACAGTGGAAGAACTAGAAGTGTGATATACAGTTGCAAGAGAACAAAGCTACTAGGGCTGGCAAGAACCGTAGCTTTTAAAATCTGAAGAACTAGATCTGACTACAACTTTAGAAACACCTCAAAGAGACATTTTTTATCTGAATAAATTGGTTTGGTGTGGCCTGGTTTTTGGTAGCAGAGAGGCCACAAAGATGGTTCCTGTAGGAAGCTGCTGAAGCTTCCACCATGTCTGGCAGAGCCAATCCCTGATGGCTCTGAAGATGGACATGCTGCTGGCCAAAACTGGGCCAATGAGAGAGGTTGGTAATGCATCTGTGATGACTTATTAGGGAGAAAATCAAAGCCACAAGGTTTTTGCTCCTAGTCAGAGAAGGGGAGGAGGTATAACCATGTGAGGGAAAACATGGTGACAACAAAGGCAGTGGAGGAGGGGGAGGAGGTGCTCCAGACATCCTCTGTGAAGATGGGACCAACACCAGAGATCACCAGGTTCACATCTATTTGCCTGAGTTCCCAAGATGCTGTGTGAACATTTTTTATTTCCCCTGAGAGAGGAGCTGGCACCATCTTTCTCCCCGCCATGTGGTAGGGATTTTTTCTTTTCCTTTGCCATTTTGGATCTTTGTTCTGATGTGTGCGGGGTGTAAGGTCCCACAGTTCAATATCCAACATTTATTTACCTCTTACTGTGCTGTGGGCACTGATGGTCAATAAACATGTTTTTTTTCCCTCCACTTTCATCCACTGGTATTAATTTCTTATTAGCAGAAAGGGATTCTTGGAACCCTTTTTTTTAGAGGAAACACTCATTCCAGAGTGTTTTTCTCCTAAATTTCTCTCTAAACCAAGACAGAAACATAGAATAGGACCCAGTGCTCTAGTTGTCCAGTGCCCTCACCAGTGCTTAACGAAAAGGAAGGACCTTGTCTTGTCCTGCCGGCAATGATGTGTCTGATGCAGCCAAGAATGCTATCAACTTGCTTTGCCCCAGGGACACAATGCTGGTCCATGTTTGAATATGGGGTCCATCCGGACCCCCATGTCTTTCTCTGCCAAGGGGCTTTCCAGCTGGGAAGCCACCAGCATATACTGGTGAACGAGGATATTCCTCCCCAGGTGCAGGCCTTCACACTTGCCCTTGTCAAACTTCTTGAGGTTCCTGACAGCTCAGTTCTCCAGCCTGTCAACATCCCTCTCAATAGCAGCAAAAACCTTTTGCATATCAGATGTTCTTCCTGGTTTTGTATCATCTGCAAACCTGCTGAGGGTATAGTCCCCCTCATCATGCAAATTGTCAATTATGTAAGACTGGCCTCTGAGATAGTTGCTGGCCTCCAAGTAAACTTCCACTAATCCGAGCACTCTAGGCCTTGCTATTCAACCAATTTTCAGTTCAACCCTTATCTTTCTGATATGATCAGTCATCACAACTACCTAGAAACTTATTAATTGCAAATGTACTGAAAAATGTCTCACAAAAGACTGTTTATGCCATTGAACTTTCTTCCTGTACCCCTTTTTTCTCTAGTAGTATTTTGCACCAATTTCCAATTGGCACACACCAACTTTAAATGAGTTATGGTGATGAGTTAATAATATCTAAGAGGAAATGTTATGAAGTGTAGGAAGGAAAAGAAATCTAGAAAACTTAAAATGCTAGACCTATTAAGATGTGTGTATGAGGAGTAAAAAATTGTTTAAGGACTTTGTACCTATCCATATTTTATCTATTGTGCTAAAAGCCTGTGACATACTGTTTTCTGAAATACCTGTCATGAGATGAGCACTTTTCCTGATAGCACTGGAGGGTTTTTATAAAATTAGAATAACATTCTTCTCAGTATTTGCCTGCCAATTTGGAGGAACCACAAAAAACACAAAATGTTCATTGAGGAACTATGCCATGATTTTATTTTGAGCTTTTTGACATGTATATTTGTTCCCTGGCACATATTTCTGGCTTTTCCATGTGGCATTCTCATAAGCACTTTAAAATATTGCAAAGTAATGCTTTGGTCTCTGTGAATGCTCACAAGGAGTTTGTCCTATACAACAAAATGTGGTGAGTTCAATAGAAAAGATGTTGAAAATCCAGTTTAGGTAATGCTAGCAAGTGCTAAATTTACATTGATTTTTAACATTTTACTTATTAAATAGCTTTAAATAATTAATCCTATATTTTTGGTTTTGTTTGGTTTGGTTCAGATTCAGTTTGTTTTCTTTTTGTTCAGACAAACCCCAGCAGGCAAGATTTATTATTGCTTAGTAAGAATACTAATAATTAAAATCCTCCCCCATATAGTCACTCATAGTAATTATTCTGTATTCTTTTTAATAGGTAGATTTCCATAATTTTGTGTGAATGCAGTATCTAACCTGCATAAACTATAAATAACCAATGATGGGTAAAAGAAATTTTAAATAGAAGACAGTTCCATTGAAATTGAGTACATGCTCAAAAAACCTTCCCCACAAAATCTGCTGTAAGCTATAAGCCATCAGCAGGCAAGAATGCAATTCCACAATCAGTTTAACTTGTAATGTTTAACAAGTAAAGTAATCTAATGTAATCAGTTTAACTTAGTCAAAATGACTAAATAGTACTTAGAAAAAATTTGCATGGGATAAACAGCTACTACCAAAATATTTATTTCTGTTCACTTTCTCTCTTTTCATGAAAGATGGCTCCAAATTCTAAAAAAAAAGAATTACTTTCATATTTTCTTTTAGAATTGATCCTCTTTTCATATAACCAAATCCTTTCCTTTTGTAGACTGGTGTACACTGCTGCTATAGGTTTTAGCTTAGTAAACTCTTCAACAGCTCTGCAGTTTCATTACGTGTCAGAAAACTTCTGGGTATAGCAATGTCAAACATTAGGATGTGATAGTTTGGATTAGACAAAAAACTAAAATTGTAGATCACTGAAGATTAATTTTGGACCATTTCCCACTGTGAGTATTTCTTGGTAATGTTGGCTGGGAAAAGTAATTGGGAATAAGTTAAATTGGGAGGGAGTAATCCTTAGGACATAATGCCCTATCTGAATGACTGTATATCTCTTGCCCATCTGTATATTTTAGTCTCGGCACACCTATAATTGTAGGAATACAACTGTTCAGCCAGTGAGCCTGTTAATCTCATTTTAATTTGATCTTTGCAATCAGAAAAATCATCTGCAGCTGAGGTGACCAAATCATGTTCTTATAAATTATTTCTTGAATTAATTTTCTTCATATACATGTGCCTCTCTGTTTTACCATCACTAACATTTGAAAGCTACAGAGTCATATAAAGAACATGGTAGTGTCAGATTTGATCAGATTATTTGATTTACATTAACTGTGTCTGTCTGTTCATTTTAAGTAGTTAGATGTTGATGTCAAAGACGGTGGAAAAACTGGTCCTAAAACATAAGATCCTAGACTTCCGTAGTGGGTTGACTCTGGGGTGGATGCCAGATACTCACCAAAGCAGCTGCATCGTCCCTCTCCATAGCTGGACAGGGGAGAGAAAATGTAACAAAGGGTTCATTGAGAAAAGGACAGAGACAGATCAGTCACCAAATACTGTCACTGGCAAAACAGAATCAAATTAGAGATATTAATTGCATTTATTACTAGCAAAAGCAGAGCAGGATAATGAGAAATAAAATAGGACCTTGAAAAGACCTTCCCCCAATCCCTGTCTCCTTCCCAGCTCTACCTCCTGCCCCGCTGTGGTGCAGGGAGACAGGGAATGGGGGTTACGGTCACTTCATCACACACTGTTTCTCCCACTGCTCAAGGGAAAGGAGTCCTTTTGCTCCCATATGGGGTCCTTCCCATGGCAGGCAGTTCTCCACAACCTTTTCCAACATCCCACGGGCAACAGTTCTTTCCCAACTGTTCCAGCATGGGTTATTCTTCCATGAGGTGCATGTGTCCTTCCATGTGTCCTTCAGGCACAGCCTGCTCCATCGTGGGTCCCCAGTGGGGTCACAAGTCCCACCAGGAAACCTGCTCTGGTGTGGGCTCCTCTCTCCCCAGGTCTGCAGGTCCCTGCCAAGAGCCTGCTCCATCATGGGCCTCCCAGGGGCCCATGACCACACTCTTCTCAGACATCTGCCTGTGGGTCTCCTGCACAGGCTGCAGGTGGATCTCTGCATCCCTGTGGACCTCCATGGGCTGCAGAAGCACAGCTGTCTCACCATGGGCTGTAGGGTAATCTTAACTCTGGCTCAGCCTGGAGCACCTCTGGTTTCTCCTTTTGTACTGCCCTTGGTGTCTGCAGAGTTGTTCCTCTCACAAATTCTCATTCTGCTATTCTCTGGCTGCAATTACATCTGCATAATAACATTTTTTTCCTTCTTAAATTTTATCACAGAGGCATTAACACCATCACTGATCAGTTCCATCTTGGCCAGAAGCACATCTGTCTTGGAACTGTCTGGCAATATTTCTGCTGCACATGGAGGAATCTTTTGACAGCTTCTCCCAGGCACCACCCCTGTAGCCCCCCCGCTATAAAACTTGGCCATGCAAATTTTGAAGTATCAGTCTGTAGGAGCTGGCCCTTTGCAAGTTCTTACGTTGCAACAATTGATAGCTTAGTAGCCCTCATTGTAGGAGTTAAAAAGAACCTACATTTTCTACAATGTCAAGGTGTATAGTGGCAAGGTTTGGAGTACAAGGAAGGAAACTATACATTTAGGAAAGTGTGAATAGTGAAGAGATTGGACTGATTGAATTGCTTATTCAATGTGAAATCTTTTAAAGTAAGCACTAGGCAGATTTTCTCATTTTAAGATTTGCATCTATTTTATTTAGGATATTTTATTCTTTAATATGAGTGTTAACATATATCATTGACCACATATGACAGAGAAAGCCTAGAGGAATAAAAAACTCAAATTCAAAAGTGTTATGAATTAAATTTCTTATCTACAACATAGGGTAGAACTTTTTCAGAATTTTTAAATCTGTGTAAAACCAGCTTATCTGCTCATCTTTGCTGTTTATATGAGACTCACATTTCAAATTTTAAATATTGGAAGGTTACCATAAGTGAGAACTAGAAAATATAGCATTCAAGTTCAATGAGAGATATCAAAGAACAGTATTTTAGTAAGGGGGCCATTAACATGATTAACAGCATTATCATTACAATATATAATGCTAGTTGAAACTCATATTGTCATCTGGTATATTCTTCATTAATACTAATACCCATTCATTAATACTAATACCCATTAAATAAATATTTTTTAAAATTTTGGTCACTTAAGATAGGGATCAGATGCTTCCAAAAAGTCTAAGTTAGTCCCAAAATAGCTTTGATGTTCCAGGAGAAACAAATCCTTAAATGTGAGTACACCTGAAGAGTGATGTGTTTTATAAGTAAAGGAGGCATTTTTATGGAGCTATCAGTGATAATCAACTGTGTCAAATTTGAACTAAGAGTAAGCTGCAGTTATTGAGACGCAAGCTTCTGAAAAGTAATGCTATGTAGATCTCACAGCCTCATCACAGAGTGAGTTGTATCACATTATAATGTGATATAGATGATTCTTGATTGAGTAGAAGCATGTAATTCAATTGAAGAGTTCTGCTGACACAAGAGCAGCCTTCAGGTGATTTATGAATGAGAGTAGAGCACTTCATTGAATTACAATCTTGGTATTCAGCTTGGAAAGGGTTTTCAATATACATCATTATCGTCATCTTGGAGAGGAGGGGGGAGAGGAATTTAGGGAAAGGAAGAAAGCAGATAATAAAACTTTTTAATTGGGAACATGTGCAAGGATATAATTTCAACTTAGATTTTTAAGACAAAGTTTATAATATTTGGATCTATGTAGAAGCTTGAAATTTGGAATCTTTTGACATAATTTTATGTTTCCCCAAATCAAAACACTGGGTGTCTCATGACTGTTTCATGATATGTATCATAATTAACTTTTTTCCATTTTTTTTTTTCATTCAAAAAGCAATTAGTCCAAGTTTTCCTTAGCAACTATAATTTAAGACCACTAAACGCAATAAACTAATTCTTCCCTGAAAATTCACTGGCTGAATAAAGAGGCAACTGTTCCCATGCAGGAGACTGTTAGTGTATGGAAAAAAACCAATCATAATGAAAGCAAATTTTCCTTTTCCAATGTAAGTTTTTTTCAGCAGACATGTATTCATGGGCCTGGTACACAGAAGCAAGTGAAGGCGATGAGATTGCATCTCATTTCCCCACTTGTGTATGCATTATTGTGTATGCAGGGTTCAAGGCCTCTGATATGTCCACCTATGTGCACAGATTTCCTCACAAATGAAGGCCTGTGAAAGTGTCCATGCAGTGAGTTTGTGATCTTGCCACACCATAAATCAGAACACATCCAACATTCAAGAGACCCCAAGAAGTCAGACTGGCCCTTGGGTTCAAAAACAGTGTTAGCCATAGAGAACTGATGCAGTACAAACATTGTGTAACCCCTTCTGAAACTTCCCTAGAACATACCAGTTAGTCCTGAATTATTCAGTTGCACACAACTATCACTAAATATTTGATATATTTAATTATCAATGTGGTTCACCAAGTTCTACTCATGTATTATGAATATAATGCAAGAACATGAACAGGTAATAACAGAGTCATTTTGAATAGGCAAGGAACAAGTAGAGGTGGTATTGTTTGCCTTACAGAGAAGCAGTCAGGTACCTGTCTTTCAGGGGTGTTATGTGAGAAAGTTCAGACATAAAAAGAGAAACAAGTTAGGAGTGTTGCTAGAAGCAGCTGTGCAAAACAACAAGTTGCACTGATTCCCTTTCTGAAGCATGATTCCTTCTCAGATTCTTTCAGCATCAAGGGCATGGATTTTCTCATAGGACATATAATACCAAGTAATTCTGCTGCCACAAGGATGGCACACCAACAACTGAGGATGAATTTGAAAAGGTGAAGTTTAGCTTAATTTCTGCTTGTTGTTTAGTTACATGTTATCAAGAGAGTTTCGTTTCTTTTTTTATCTATAACAGTTCACATTTTTGTGGTGGTGGCATGTGATAATGAGCAAGTGAGGGCACAGTCTTGAAAACCACTATTAATGTAAATTTCATCATGAATATCATATGAACTCTCGGTCTTATCTCAGCATGAAATCAAACAGGTCGCATTATGACCTGCTCTGTCTGTCAACACAGAACACACTGCATACAAGACTTAAGATTAGAATGAGGAAAAGAGTACCATGGGAGCAAAGGGAAATTTATTGCTACAGATTCGGAGCCTGCTGTCACTATTTGTGTAATTTGAGGCATGAACATGAACATGGGTTCAGCTGACATTAAGACAGCACTGAGAGAACCAGAAAAAGGAAGAGATAAACAAGAAAAATTACAGATATCAGAGGGTAAACCACCATGAGACAAAACCTGAAGAAAATATAATATTATACCTAATGTTCAAAAAAATATATTTTTATAAACTATCAGTGGTAGACCAGAAAGATCTGATCATCAGCTATATAACACAGACTGATTTTTACCACTGACTTCATAGTGAATGCAAAAAGGGTTATCAGACTTTAAAGATACACTCAATAAAATAAAATAAAATAAAATAAAATAAAATAAAATAAAATAAAATAAAATAAAATAAAATAAAAAATAAAATATAAAATGAACAGAAGATGGTTATAATAATACAAAGAAGATCATGAAGAGCTGATATATGCAGCATATTGTCAAAGAAATTGCTTCATAAATCACAGAATCTTTGAGTGTCTGAGATGATGCAGCAGCTCTGGAGATCTGTTAGTCCAACAACTTCTCAGAGCAGGGTTAGCAGCAGCAGGTAACTCAGGACTGTGTCCAGGTGTATGAGTACCTCCAAAGATGGAGACCACAACTCTCAGGACAGCCTCTGCCAGTGTTTGACAATCCTCTCACAAAAAACACCTCCACTACCTGATAGCATAGCCCCTGCAAGAGCACACCTCCCACAGGTGCCAAGACCTATGCCTCTGGCTCCAGGAAAAAATCATATACATTGCTGCAACTTCTTTCTGCACAGGTACCTTGTCCCTCAAGAGCTGGGGTCTCTGATGTAGCAAAGACACAGAGAGTATTTTCTTAGTGTATTATATTAAAGTACTCATCTTTCACTAAAAGCTTTGGCCATAGGCACACACATGAGATACCTCAAGACAAAATTACAGCTAACAAATTATTTGTGACATAACCAGAAATCATTATGAAAAGATAAAGAAGTTTACTTCATGTGCTAAAGTATGTAATTTGAGATATGTTTATATATACTATAGGTAGAATCATGGATTTGAAAATAATAGGACAAAAGGACCCTTCCTCCATGTGTTGATTTTGGCTGGGGTAATTTAATTTTCTTCACAGTGGCCAGTATGAGGCTGTGTTTTGGATTATGTTGAACACAGAGTAGATAATATAGAAATGGCTTTGTTATTGCTGAGCAGGGCTTACCCACAGGCAAGGCCTGTTCTACTTTTCATACTGCCAGGCCAGTGGGGGTCCATGGGAGGTTGGAAGGGACACAGACAAGACAAGTGACCCAAACTGACCAAAGGGATATTCCAGACCATACAACATCATGCTCAAGAAGGAGGAACAAGGTGCAAATTTAGAGTGATGGCATTTGTCTTCCCAAATGACTGCTGCACGTGGTGGGGTCCTGCTCTCCTGGAGACGGCTGAACAGCTGCCAGCTCAATGGAAGTGGTGAATTAATCCCTTGTTTTGTTTTGCCTCTGCCCATGGCTTTTGATTCCAGTATCAAACTGCCTTTATCTCAACCCATGAGTTTTCTACCTTTTACCATTTAATTCTCTCCTTGATCCTGCTGGCAAGGCAGTGAGTGAGCAGCTGTATCGGGCTTGCTGGCTGGGATTAAACCATGACACCTCAGTAAAATCTGTGAAGAATATTAACACTTGAAATAATCTGATGATTCTTTCCTGTGGAATTTTTCTATAGGAGCTTGGAAAAGGACCAGTCTAACTGCTCAATGCCACTCATGAGGATAGACAATTTTATTTTTTAATCCCACATTTGTATCTGTTTAGTGTTATCTTTCAAGTCAACACAGAGGCAAAATACAATTACAAGGGTGTTCCCTCTGACACGTTAGAGTTTTGTCCATTACAGCTCCAGTCTGCCCTGCCAATAGGAAAAATAAATGGCTCACAAGCATTCAAGCCCAGAAGAGTATGGAGTTGGTTTTCTGAAAATTTGTTGTTATAGTTTGATTTTTTGTTTTGGGATTTTTTTTTCCCCAGTTGATGCAGAGTGAGGGAATCTGCAAGCACACAATTCAAAAATGTTATTGAATTTTTAAAGGTCTTTAATCAAACTGATCAGTTTGGATATATTCAGTCAGAAGATTTACCATGTGGAACTGGAGAGAGATTAAGAAGTCCGCAAAAACTTGTTTTAATTTGAACCCACAGTGGATAGTTAGACTGATGTGCATTTCATCTTATATACACTACATGTGAGTAAATATCTAATCCCATCTTTCTAAACTTGTTAAACTCAGTACTATAAAATGAAATGAAGGAGTTGGTAATTGCATTTTCAAAAGTATACCTAGAGGCCACTGACTCATATGGATTTCTTAACTTCTTGTTCTTAACAATAAAATGGGACATGGAGCTTTAAAGCCCAGCAGGGCTGCTGTGTAGTTTAAGGAAGGAAATGAATTCTGAGAGCAGTGAGCTAATAAGATGCCACTTTTCCAACTCTCTTTCCAGTGTTCTTTACAAAAGGGGATATTCTCAGAAGCTCTCTGAATAATGAGAAATAAATATTCTAAAGAACATAACCAAAATAACTAAATCTGTGAAACAGATTCTGTGAAACTGTTCTTCTACAGTACTTACTTCTGCCCTATTAGACATCACTAACGGTGCTCTAAGGACAAAGATGCCATCTTTCGTGTTGTCTGAGAGGTTTGTTTTTTACAGACAAAAACCTTAAGGTGAAGCTGTTAACAAAAAACAGGGCTCTTAACACTAGTATCTTCACTCTCCTCTATTTAATTTTCCTGCTTGGAGGTTCATCCTGTTACTCCTTCCTCCACATTGCCTCTTTAACTCTTGCATAATCCTGCTGCTAAATTCCCTTGTTGTCATTGCAAAAAGTTCCAGTTTGGCAGAGCACCATATCACCCTGTCTTGGGGGATTTTATGATAATTAGTCTATTCCCTGATCATCTGCTCTATGCCCAGAAATTGCTGCTGTGGCTTTAAGGTGGGTCTGGGGGCCAGAGGCAGTTTTGGGGCTCTTCAGCAGACTTTTTTGACAGCCTCATCCCCAGGATTCCAGGTGCCATGCAGACTGTAGTTTTTTTTTGTTTAGCTTGCTTTTGTTAGCTTAGGAAAGAAGGTTTTTTGCATTGGAGAGATTGCAGCAGCAATCCTTTGGCAGCATTTTTCAAGGTCAGCTGGAGGTTTGGTTTTGGTCCAAGATCGGAAAGAATGACCAACAAGAGAAGGATCAACTGGGATCAGCCGGAAAGGTGAGGGGCTGCTCTGTCTTGGCCACAGACCTTGGAAAAGCCGAGCCAGCACGAGAAAGCCCATTTGCTTCATCTGCTGTGAAGAGGGGACCAACATCAGAGATTCACCAGGTTCCATCTGGTTTTGCCAGAGCTGCTGTGTGAACCTGTTGTTTTTTTGGTTTTTTTTTTTTTTCCCTTGAGACATTTTTTCTCCCCACCATATTGCCAGCTGTTGTGGGCTTTTTTCTTTCCCTGGCATGTTGGGTTTTTTTGTTCCCGTATGGGTGTGTGTGGAGGGGGAATAAGGTCTGATTATTCAATACCTAGCATTTATTTACCCTTTTTTTCCTATGCCACGTGGGCACTCAGTTTGTCAATAAATGTTTTTTTTTCACTTTCATCCACTAGCACTCATTTCCTTTTTTAAAGAGGAAACACTCTTTCCAGAGTGTTTTTCTCCTAAACTTGTTTCTAAACTGAGACACACCCTCTCATGGTGTAGAAAGTGAAAGCACTGCTTATGAACGTGATTCTGATAATTTGCTGATCATGTACATGAGTAGAATTTAAGGAATGTAGTGGAGAATCTTGCTTTGATTCTTACTTTATTGAAGTTGTATTGAATATGTGTAGTCAGGTTTTGATAGCATGGGGGTGACAGGGGTGGTGCCTGGGAGAAGCTGCCAGAGGATTCCTCCATGTCTGGCAAAGTAAAACCCTGGTGGCTCCAAGACAGACCTGCTCCTACCCAAGGCTGCACCTACTGGATATGATAGTGTTAATGCCTCTGTGATAAAATTTAAGAAGGAAAAAAATGTTATTATGCAGATGTAATTGCAGCCAGAGAATAGCAGAATGAGAATTTGTGAGAGGAACAACTCTGCAGACACCAAGGGCAGTGCAAAAGGAGAAACCAGAGGTGCTCCAGGCTGAGCCAGAGTTAAGATTACCCTACAGCCCATGGTGAGACAGCTGTGCTTCTGCAGCCCATGGAGGTCCACAGGGATGCAGAGATCCACCTGCAGCCTGTGCAGGAGACCCACAGGCAGATGCCTGAGAAGAGTGTGGTCATGGGCCCCTGGGAGGCCCATGATGGAGCAGGCTCTTGGCAGGGACCTGCAGACCTGGGGAGAGAGGAGCCCACACCAGAGCAGGTTTCCTGGTGGGACTTGTGACCCCACTGGGGACCCACGATGGAGCAGGCTGTGCCTGAAGGACACATGGAAGGACACATGCACCTCATGGAAGAATAACCCATGCTGGAACAGTTGGGAAAGAACTGTTGCCCGTGGGATGTTGGAAAAGGTTGTGGAGAACTGCCTGCCATGGGAAGGACCCCATATGGGAGCAAAAGGACTCCTTTCCCTTGAGCAGTGGGAGAAACAGTGTGTGATGAAGTGACCGTAACCCCCATTCCCTGTCTCCCTGCACCACAGCGGGGCAGGAGGTAGAGCTGGGAAGGAGACAGGGATTGGGGGAAGGTCTTTTCAAGGTCCTATTTTATTTCTCATTAT
This sequence comes from Vidua macroura, assembly GCF_024509145.1. Taxonomy (NCBI): domain Eukaryota; kingdom Metazoa; phylum Chordata; class Aves; order Passeriformes; family Viduidae; genus Vidua; species Vidua macroura. Next base: position 19,868,070 of record NC_071611.1, read on the forward strand.
CCTGCTCTGCTTTTGCTAGTAATAAATGCAATTAATATCTCTAATTTGATTCTGTTTTGCCAGTGACAGTATTTGGTGACTGATCTGTCTCTGTCCTTTTCTCAATGAACCCTTTGTTACATTTTCTCTCCCCTGTCCAGCTATGGAGAGGGACGATGCAGCTGCTTTGGTGGGTATCTGCATCCACCCCAGAGTCAACTCATGCATACACAGACAGACAGACATACATACACACACACACATGTGCAGATATATGTGTTTAAACATACATATATTTCTGTTGACTTATGTACAAACATATTTCTGTACGTGTGTGTATTTTTGTATACAAATGTATTTTTCCAAAAATTTAAACATCTTTATGAATTTGTATTTATATTTGTGTGACTCAATCCCTTTTCAGTTTTGGGAGGTGTTTTGGTGGGATTTTTTGTTTATTTTGGTTTAGGTTTGGGGCTTTTTTTTGTTGGTTTTCAGTTGTATTTAAATTGTGCATATCTATATTTTCGACTTCCTTGCCTAATTAGATCTTAATAGAAACTCTAAATTTCAGGCTATTTTATGGGTCTTTATGTTTCTAAGCTTTAGTTATGTAATGCTGTTTGTTGGTGCCATTTGTTCTCCCATTTACTTGACTTCGGGATGAAAACATTGAAAACACATTTTTCTAGAAGCACACTCTTCCACAGTCATAATCTATGCCATTATTATTTTCCATCACTGTAAACTTATTTCCTTTTCTTTTATTCATTTCTTGCTCATTTTCTTAGCTTTCAGTAAGTAGTTTGTGAACAGAAGGTTGCTGGAAATTATTAAGACACACAGCCCACAGAAGCAAGAACACCAGCTGAGTAGTTAAAGCTGATTTTATGGTAAAACTTAAAAGCTGGGAGACTGTCATGGTATTTTTTAAGAAAAGGGAAAAATATCTCCTCAAGGGGCATGGATAAAGGGAAGAGTAGAGAAGGGACTGGAAGTGAAGAGCATTTTATTTTATTAGTGCCCTGTAGGTTTGCACCACAGATAAAGTTGATGAATGAATTAGCAATATGCAGCAAGTTCAGCCCTGTACAACAGTACAGTTCTTTCCTCCTGAACATAAGCCAGCAGTGTGCCCAGGTGGCCAAGAAGGCCAATGGCATCCTGGCCTGCGTTGGGAACAGTGTGGCCAGCAGGACCAGAGAGGTCATTCTTCCCCTGTATTTGGTACTGCTGGGGCCACACTTGAGTGCTGTGTCCAGTGCTGGGGGATTTTGGAAGGATGTTGAGATGCTCGAATGAGTCCAGAGAAGGGCAGCAAGGCTGGTGAGGAGTCTAGAACACAAGCCCTATGAAGAGCAGCTTAGGGAAATGGGGTTGTTTATCTTGGAGACAGGGGAGACACCTGTCTCAGGGTAGACATTCATTTCATTCTCTAAAACTCCCTGAAAGGAGGGTGTAGCATGGTGGGGGTTGGTCTCTTCTCCCAGGCAAATAGTGATAGAATGGTGGGACACAGTCTCAACCTGTGCCAGGGGAAGTTTAGGCTAGACATTAGGAAAAAAATTCTTCACTGAATTGACTAGGCATTGGAATGGGCTCTCTAGGGAGGTGGTGGAGTCACTGTCCCTGGAGATACTTAAAAATAGACTGGACATGGCACTCTCAATATCATGGTTTAATAGATCCTTATCTATTAAGGTGTTAGGTCATAGGTTGGCCTTGATGATCTCAAAGGTCTTTTCCAACCTAGTTAATTCTGTGATTATGTGATTCTTCTTCCTCTGTCACCCCAAGACACTGTCTTAAAGCAAATGGTTTAAAATTGGCTGATATTTATTTGTACCTGACCACTGCATCCTATTCCAGTTCTCCTGTTTGGAATAAATGACATTGTTCTTGCTCCATTATATAAAGACACTTTGTTTCCCCAAGAAAATATGGGTGACCAGGGAGAGGACATATGCAGTGCTCTGGAAAACAGAAAAGACTGTGAGCATGAGTGAACATTGTTGGAGACCCTCTCTGTTTTATTGTAGTGCTGAATTTCCCTCAAATATTGCTTTAAGATCAAATAAAGTAGTAAAACATTGTAGGAATGAGTCAGCAGCCTGGAATCTCTCAAAGTTGTCATACAAGTGAGTGGTCCTCTGGAATAAAGTAAATTAATTCATTTAACCCCAATAGCATTGTTCAGATAAAGCAACGGGTTGTTTCATAGCTGGAAGCCATTGATACAACACACTTTCATTTCTTTTATGAACATGCCAAAACTTATTTAAAACCAACAACATTTACTGAATAGTTTTATGAATAGAATTCAGCCACAGAGATGAAATTTTTGAAAACTTCTGTTATAAAGATTAAATAATTTTCAGCGACATTATGCTCTATGGATTTTTTTTTTTTTTTGCTTAAAAATATGATGAAAATTGCTTTTATTTCACTACAATATCCTTGGCTGAAGGAAAAAATTAATTTAAATACTTCTAATTTACCATACTGTCATTATCTGGTACACAAATTCCAGGTGTATTTGAACAGATGCTGCCTAGACAAATGCAGATAATTTACATTTATGTTTGGATAACATTAATGGATCTACAATGAATACTATTATGACATTTGAAATACTTGAATTTGAGAGGGTTTCTTTTAATTTTATATGAAATCTCTCAGAGGCCATGTCCACTCTTCCCCTTCTCCCCCACTCCCAATTCCTGATGTTACTGAATGTAAGGAAAATGTTTTAAAGTTTATTCAACTGTAAAGATAGTATATGGGGGAAAATAGGTTAAAAAAAAGAGGCCATTTTTCATTCCTTTAAATATACTTATTTCTAAAACCTGATAATAGCAACTTTATTGGCATAGTGCTAATTGGTAATATCATCAATGTTCAGGTAAAATGCTTAAATTCCTTTTTGTCCTGAGAAGAGTTTAGAGTATGCATTTCTTCATTCATGTTTAGAGTCTCCCTCACTTTAAGCAATATGTCCCAATTGCAAAAAACCCAAAAAACCAAAGCAAACCCAACAAATCTCAAACCACAAAACAAACTAACAACAAAACAATAACAGCAACATCAATGAAAAAAGTAGCCCAAACAAGCAAAGGACTGGGCTATATATTGGAGTTTCATTAATTTCTTGCAGGGCTAATTCAGGAAGATGAATCCCAAAATTTTGTTACAATTAACAAGACAACAGCAGACAACCTTGCTGCATGGGAAAGCTCTAGTAATAAAGATCTCACTGCTTGTTAAGCATGCTGCACTGTGTAATCATGATGATAGCATAAATCAGGCCAGGGTGATTCTAGGGGATGAATTTCAATACTAAGATAAAATGGAAACATTTGCACTAAATTATATATTGGCTCATTTGGGGAAAAAAAAACAGAAGGAAATAATTTATAATGAGTATTATTACCAAAGGCAAATGATCTGCCCAGATCTGCATAAATTATCTTGATATAGTTGTATAACTTTTATGTGACATATAAAAGCTGGAGATCCACTAATGCTCCTCCATTCCTCTTTAGCATACACTGCCTGTTTGGCCAGAGTGTGCCCCTCTTCTTGGCTGTGCACCATATAAAATATTATAACAACCCATGGCTCTTGTGCAGTATGGTAGTTACAGTTTGTTTTGTAGAGTTCAGTATGTTGAAGTCATTAAGAATAATATGCACTTGAGATTATTCAGGAAAGCTGGACAGAATAGAAAAAAATTAATCTCAAAAAATTGTATAATCATTAAAGCAGAACATAGCTTTCCCCAAGCTTCAGAATGCAACAGATATCCATTAGATGCCCCATTCATAAAATCCAGGATTTTTGCTGGAAGTATACAATATTCCAAAAGTGGCAGAAACATTTTTAAGAATAGCTTCAGAAGTACTTTAAGAAAAGATATCATGAGAATATTCTTTTTTTTTTATTGCTCAGGGTCTTTTTGTTACTTTTTAAATTTTAGTATGGCTAAATAAGGTGATAAAAAGAACAAAGAATCCAATTTTGTCAGGATTCAAGACATGTCAAATTAGTCTCTTCCTAAAAGATTGGCTGTTTTTTCTTGTATTGCTTTACACTGTGTGAATTGTCAGAAGTGTGTCATAAAATTGGACATGCCACCTTTAAATATTTGAATCTTTGTTCTACAGTCTGGCCTTGTGTAGTTTCAGTTTGTGCTTTTCAATCAAAATAAACCATTTTATTTGAAAGAATCTCCTTGGGTATTTGGGACATAACAATGTGTTTTCTTTATATGTCCTTTTTCATTCTCTGCTGCTTTCATTATTAGAACATTTTGAAGATAGACCTGTACTCCTGTCCTGAATTTGTGTAAAGATTTATTTGCCTAAGTTTAGCTGACAAATCACTAGAAGTGCTATGCAGCATTAAGTCATACTGCTGATGAGGAAAAGCATACAACTGTGTTTAAATAATCAAAGCATATAATTTATAACATGCTAATGAATGTTTTACTAATCTAATCAAACTGTTAAGGAGCTTGGTGTAATTTAAAGAGAAATGGAAGTATGAATATCTTTCAAAATGCAGTAATAAAAGTTTAATCCTGATATCAGCAAAGCTTTCCATCAAATTGTTATGCTACATCTGTCATTTGTGGCACTTATGGCTATCATAAAGTTGTAGGTCTAAAAAACACCAAAGAAGTTTTATAAAATGAACCTTAAAATGTAGACTAAAATCAGCTGCATAAAATTAGGTTGCTTTAAAGGACCAGGAGAATGTAGGAAGAAGCTAACTGGAATGAGGCTTCTGACTTCCCAGACACTTTGAGGAGTGACTCAGTAAATTATACTTGTCCATACCTCTTTTATTATTGTATTCCAGGGTTAGGCTAAAAATAATTGTGTGAATAAATAAGATCAGAATGTTTGAACTGTAACTTGAAATAAAGAGGTAGTAGTAGTTCTGTGGCTGGATACATTTATGACTCCTTGGCTCCTTCTAATAAGGTATGTATAGACTGCCTGCTCTAAATATTCCTAGAAATATTCTGTTGTAGGCTTTCTTTCCAAAAGACTTTTGTATATTATACTGTGTTCGTGCAGTTTAGCATAATGTAGAGGCCTCAGAAGAGTTCAATACTGTGATATGGTGTATTAGAATAGCATTCAGTATTTTAAAAGTCTTTGGGGAGTTTCTTTACATATGGTTTTATACGATTATCAAGTACAGATCTCTTAAAACATAAGGGAAATTCTCCTGGTGACAACCATTTTTGAAGAAGCAGAAGCCACCATTCAGTCTATGAATACAAAAGTCTTAAAAAACACTATTCCATTAGTTAAGTGGAATAAGCTCTTAAATTAAGAAATTAAATTTCATAACTTGATTATCAGAAGATTTGAAAAATACTAAACTGTACCATAATTTACTTTTCCTTCTTCCTGTTCCAGAATGCAATTTTAAATATCCTAGGAACAAAGACTGTCTAAGAAAATTCTAACTGCTTCAGAGTCACTGTATTCCTGACATGGTAATGTTCATGCACTTGAACTTATGTTGTGACTCTTGGAAGAATGGCAGTTGCAAATAGATTTTTTTTCTAGCTGACTAGGTGTTCATAAATAAAACTTAGAGATGTAACCTACTTTATAAATGGCTACAATATCCTGAGGCTGAAAATAAGTCAGGAAAAAAAAAAAAAAAAAAGATACTGTAATCTTTGCTTATACCAACAGATATTTTTAGAAAACACATTTTAAAACCACTTAGAGATTCAGTGAAAACAATAACTCACTTTTTTCAGATTTTCCTAGACAGTATATCTTTACTGCATAATTAATTCTAGCTGTTATTTATCTATTATCCCTTTCCATCTGAACAAAGAAGCTCTGAGCAGGATTTAAAAGGGCTTTAAATCTTATCCATTTTACCAAGATGGAACATAGGCTCCATTAAGACTCAGGATGATACATCAGTGGTAAAGATATAAGTGAATGAAGTGTTCTGAATATTCTCCTCTTCCTCTTTCATTATTGAACATGAAGAACAGGTATAATCTCCCACAGAAAACTGAAGAAGAGTCCTACACAAAAGAATACACATACCTGCTATACTTCCCCAGACACAAAATAAACCTCATATATGCCTGGGAAATACTTGCATAGTGCATATGACAATCTAAAATACAGCAAAAAGGAGCAGTGCTCCAGCACAGTATGTTAGTATACTTAGAAGAGAAGAGAAGAGAAGAGAAGAGAAGAGAAGAGAAGAGAAGAGAAGAGAAGAGCAAATGCTTGATAGCACTTAGCAACTCCGCAGCTTTTTCCTAGGTGTCTGTCAAGCTCATATGAGGATTGATATCAGTTATGACCATGGAAAAGATCATATAAATCAAATGACAGCATGTTAGGATGATACAAACTGCTGTTATCTGAGCTGAGACTACCATATACTCCATACCTAGAAAGAATTTGGTATGTCTAGATGCAGGGGCAGGCTCATGCCTAGTGAGTAGGCAATGATATTTTTCCTCTGCATGGAACTTTTCAGCACAACAGCATATTCTCCATTATAACTATTAGGGACTAGAATTCATTAATCTTTCTGCATTAGCACAACAATCTACATCTGGCATGTGCTGTGTGAAGCACAGTGCAGCAAAACTGCTTCTGTTCACTGCTTCACTACTATGTAAATATGTCCAAAGATATGTGAATGACCCCTGCACCTGTGCTCTAGTCCACTCTAGGTTCAGTGCTGAATTTCAGCAGCAGAAATCAGAAATGTGCTTTTGCACATGCACTACACTGGTACATATCTATCCACTTGAAAAGGTACAGCATGGCCTTTAAAACAGATAGGAAAATTGTGATATAAGGATATTTAAAATCTGGATGTAACACTGATTCTCAATTTCAAATACTTCAAGAGAATAAATAATAGTTCTTGACAGCAGAAGACAGACAATGGAAAAATACATTTCATATGTCCTGTGAAATCATTGCTAACTTTCTAAAATGGGTGATATACAAAAATTATAATTTATTGACAGAATTAAACATATTGTATTTATTTATATTGATTTTTCCTCTCTTCTATGTCTTTATTTCTCTCATATCAGTTTTTTCATTTGTTCCAGCATCTAACATCGTAACATGAAAATAGTTGGTTGGATTTGATTTGGCTGTTTTGTTTTTTTTTAAATAATTTACTTAGACCTATCTATTTTCTATTTCACATTAATGTGAAAAAGAAAGAGATAAGATAAAATAGAAGGCACTTGTCTTTATGCATTCATTCATGAAGATGAGATACCTAACATGAGAGAAAGACATTTTTAATGATATCCTGTTATTAGAAGTTTTTGCCCTGCTATCAGAAGGTGACTATACAGAGACACTATTCTTACAGAGACTTATTCTTTTTTAAATGGAAGACTTTTGAACTCTGGACTGTGAGCTGTAGCATAAAATCTATTCTAAGAAGGGCAACTGTTCTGATCCCAGTAAATATAGCTTTAAAAAATGGTTGAAAGCCCAGATGAATCAGGAGATTAGTAATAGACTGTAGAGCCTTTTCACTGCTAAGTCATTAGTTCAAGCCATGACTGGCAGGGTTTGAATCACAGCTCTTTGATGGCAGTTAGAAAGAGTGTATGAAGAAAATTCTGTAGTCTTTGTTCCTGTTTTGTTTTAGAGGGCATCTCTTACAAAATCCTCATTATTAAACATTCAATAGAAGCCCAGTCAACTAAATGGTTGTTCTGTTTCAAGCCCTGGCTGTATGTTGGGAAACAAGCTTTTTTACATTACTATGAGATTTTTTCACTCTGAATCCCCATGTCATAGGAAGTAGCATCTGCATGCAGAGTAGACAAATGTCAGCCAATCTTTCTGCTCTGGTTTACTGACTGTAAAATGTAGACAATGCTTTTATTGTCTCCATTATTTGACTTCCCTGTTCATTTACATCCTAAACTCATCACAAAAAAAGTATGCTTTTCTTGATGATATACATGGATCAGAGCAGGGAAGGTTTACCTATGAATACTATTTATGGCAGTGGGATTCTTAGTTGTCATAGTTGCATTTCCCTGAAACACAAGAAATAATACTGAAAGAGGAACGTAGACTAGATTTGAAATCTAAGTCTCTTCCTTAGTAAACATGTGAAATGTTTCTGGTCTAGCTTCTTTGTATATAAAAAATTGTCCTCTTTATACTTTAATGTTCAGATAAAAGGAAAACATTCTATTATTTCTTGAGGTCTCTTGTTTCTCTTAGCTTTATTGTGTCAGTGCACGTTTTACTAAACATATATCTCTAAGTGACTGCCACTAATACTTACTCAGCACAGACTAAGTGTCAATTTTTCAAATTTACCCTGTCTGGAGAGCTTTCTATTTCTTGAATAAATGTAATAAATCAAGTATAGTATATCTCATAGTTTTCTTGAGAACAAATTACTAAAATATATGTACATTAAGAGAGGACAAAACCCACAAGCCTAAAAACCCTTCTAATGTTACCTGTGAAAGCACCTGCAGAAAAACAAACCAACAAACAAGAAAGCAAATAAAATTAACCAGAAAAAGGTGTGGTGCAATATCTTGGCAATGAATATTAGCTTTATGTAAAACTGTGGGCTGGATATATGTCTCTTTGGTAGGTAATAACTGTCACTCTTCATTGAGGACAGCTGTAACAAGCCACTTGTGAATTGCTCTAGAAAAAGAGGAGTAGCCATCACTGAAAGCACATACTTTTCTACAATAAAAACATATTTGGGTTATAAGACTTTGCTGAGGTGTGTTTTGGCTTACTGGGTCTTTTTGTTTGATTTTGGGTTTCTTTTAGTTGGGAAATTTGCTTTATTTTTCTGGGTGGTTTTTTTTAATTTTTTTTTTTTTTTTTTTTTTTGTTTGGTTGGTTTGGTTTTCTTGTTTGTTTTTTGTTGTTTTGTTTTGTTTTGTTTTGTTTTGGTTTGGTTTTGTTTTTGTTTTTTTCCCCATAGAGAGATGTGTGTCTACATGTAAGAAAGAGAAAGGAACTACAAAAGCATCACTGAAGAAATTAAAGAAACTGAAATTAAAGAACCTCCTGAACAGGCACTGAGAATATGACTCTGAGGAAAGTTTAGAGCAAGGGAGCTTTCTGGAAAAGCATTCAACAGATGTGGGGCTTTAAAGAAGTGAACTTATTTGTCAGTTGATTTGTTAACATTTAGGCAATTGAATCTTTGGGTTACGTCCCTTACTCTTTTAACAATTACTATTTATGAAATGAAAAAAAAAATTATGGAGCAAAGCTTTCAGTTTATCTGGTTATAATTTTCAAGGAATATTTTGACTGCCAATACTCAAAACAGGCTCTGCTTCTTTGCTGTTCTGGGTGTGATATTGAAGTACAGGCTCAGGAAGGCAAAGGCAAACCTTTACAAGAATTTTAGGTCTAAAACTGTTTTTCATGAATATCTTGTTACTGAATTATTGAATTATGCCATGCTGAAGGATCTATGAGGTAAATTCAAGTATTCTCTGGGCATTTGCTAAGGCTTTCTTTTCCTTCTTCATAGTCACATCACACACAAAATAGATAGATCAAACTATTTTTTTACTTTGTCACATAGTGAAATGAAACACAGCTTTCTGTACACTCTTCTCATTTCAGTCACATATTTTTAAAATTATTTAAAGAGAAGAGTTGGACTTGATACAAACCACCTTAATAACAGCAAAAGCTGCACTGACACTGGCATCTTATAAATTTTTTTTAAAAGTTAAAATTAAAAAATTGGCTAAGAAGCCAACATTTTTTTTTAATTTGAGGAGAATAACAGTGAATGACTACAGAGTTGAGCTCAGCAGATCATCACTCTCACTGGACATACTCTGTATCATTTGGGAACATTTTGTATTAAAAAAATAATTCTGAACATTCTGTATGACAGCTGCTCACATCCAGTTTAAAGGATACAACAGGATATAATTCCCAAATTAGGACATAAGCAGTGTTTAGCCAAAGGGAATTAATGATTCATGGAGATTGAACGATGCCAAAGATTGAGACAAAAGTTGGTAAGAGCTAAAAATGCATCATAGAAAGAATACATGGAAGAAACTATTATGAAAGGGTAGAATTGGGTTTAAGATATGATTTAGGAAAGACATGTGAGATAAGGAGATCTGTAATTTCTCAGCAATTTCTTTATCTTACTTCTGAAAATTTATGCACGGATCTCAGAATTTGCTGACACTTTGCTGCTTGCCAGAATAAAAATAACAATTCAGAGCTTCTGCACAGCTCTTGTGGTATGATCCTAGCACAAAAAGCCCCCAGTCTAGGTGACCTCAGAAATTAGTTGACTCAGATCAATCAAACCTTCTTTTACACCCTCCCTTACACAGGCCAGTGACATACAGCTACTACATTTGCAATATTAATATGTTGGTATCCTAAATTAAAAGACCAGAAGTGATGGAAAACAGGATTAAGAACAGAAATATAGAAAAAACCCCATAAAAATAGCATGAAGAACATATGCAACTATATGAAACTGTAAACATATACAGTAAGGTGAATTTATTACTGCTTCGAACAGATCTGTAGATTTTTGAATTGTTTGCTGTTTCTAGCAAGGAACTATATTGCATGTATTCAATACATTTTGGTAGGCTCTGGTTATAAATGACATAGAGATGCTAATGAGATAAGTAAAGTGAATGTGAATACAGAAATACTTTTCTAATTTGGTGTTACTATAATTGAATTTTAATAGTTTTGAAAAGATATACTATATTAGGAGGAGCACTCCCTTGGGGGTGGAGAGTTGTGGATAGACTAGAGAGATGGGCAGTCACCAACTTCTTCTGCATGACTTGCAGAAGAGCCAGTACTAGATTCTCCACCTGGGATAAGGCAATCCTGGTTATATGTAAAAATTAGGGAATGAGAGGCTGGGGAGCAGCCCTGCAGAAAGAAATGTCTCCTCTCTCTGGTGACCAGCAGTACAGCATGAGGGAATGGAATGAAACTTCATTCATTAAGTGTCTGGATGATGCTCCTGGTTATATGATTTAGTTTTAGGTAGTCCTAGAAGGAACAGGAGTTGAACTTAATAATCATTATGGCTCCCTTCCAAACAGAGATATTCTGTGACTCTATGATTTTACATTATGTGGACTCAACAGTCCCATTGCTTATTCTTTACTTATTTTGTTAATTTTGTGGTAGTATGTGGATAGAACTTTATTTCAATTCCTGAAAAAGAGCCTATTATCTTGATAATAGACTGGCAGGAATATGTTCAGTGATAAAGCTTTAAGTTACTGTATTTACCTCAAGACTGCAGGGTTCCTCCAGGCAACAGCGCATAAGCAGTGCAGAATAAAATTCAGATGACATAAACAGAACCCTATGTGCACCAGGAAAAACTGTTCTCTGCTGTCCTATTTCTGTCAAGCATTGCAGAACTAATGGGAAGGTATTCACTTGATCTATTTGCTTTTCCCAGTGACTGATTAAAATTCCCTAGCTTTTGTAGAGGCATAAAACCATTTCATCAGTCCAGCAAGGCACCTTATGTAATTTAAGTTTGATATTTTTGAGGGTGTGTTTACCATGATCTTAATCACCAGAATAATTCTAAGTATTCAGCCTGTAATGTTACCCACAACAGGTACACATATCCTTTGAATCATTTTTTCACAACAAATACACACTCTGCATGTGAATTAAATAAGATCATTTGATAGAGTGCATTAGTAACAAAGTGGCCTCATTTTGCTCGTCTATATGTTGATTTTGCTCAGAATGCATTGGCAGTTACACTAGATTTAAACAATTTTAAGCGAGAAATTGTGTAAATTTAACCTTACTGTAGCTTCAGACCAGAGTGCCACACAAAGTATGCTAATTGAAAACTACTGCAGTTATAAATATTTCGCAAAATGTCTGTGTACGATTTATGACATTCTCTGCATCCACGCATTCATAGTAATCTACAGTAATACTACTTTTACAAAGCCAGATAGTAAATCCTTTATTTCCATTAGTAGGCACTCAGTCATTAATTCAGGAGCATTCCTGTGATTAACAACTCGCCAGTGGAATGGAGAGATCAATATTCTCAGCCCTTCCTCAAAACACATGTAATAGAGACAGTTAGAATTTCTATAATGAAGAGGATGCTATCAGCAAGATGTTTTTGGATGTCTCAGTGCTTTGAAATAACCCATACAGGAAAGAAAAAAAATAAATAAAAGAAACAAGGAGTACAATTAATTTCTTTTTTTTCAAGGGTTCTTGGACTTAAACATGAGGAAAGAAAGCAGTATGCAGAGGTAAAACTGTATTTACCAGAGGAAAATCTTTGAGGCAGAAGGACCATCTTTTTTGCTACAGTAACTGATGACTGTGCTCCTAGCCTTTGAACATATGTGCGTCCTTATTTTCATGTAACCAAATAAAAAAATGCTGCATGTAAGTGAAGAAATATTATTTTGCTGTAACACTGACTGCTTATTGCTATGGTAAGCAGCAATCTTGTCTTTCTTTCGGTTCACACTCTTGACTAGTTCACTGTTTCATCACACTGCTTTCTGTATTTCAAAGGCATATTGTCAACATCAATCTAGCTTCTATTTAGAAAGAAATAGGCGGGGAAGGGGTTAGGGAAAAAATACACAGGAAGAAGCATCTGAGTATGCAGGTTTCTCTCTCTCTCTTTGTCTGACTTCTCTGTTTAGACTGCTATGTTTTCTATCTAGGGCAGTGACTGTGTATTCCTCGTGCTTTTATATTCCTAGCACAATTTAAGTTCCATCTTGGCTGGAAATTGTAGCACAAATTAAAAATAAAATACTATCTCATTATATGAAAATGACAAGTTTTTCATTTGGCAGTGTTCTTTTGCTTCCTTGTTGTAATTGCTTCTAATGGTGACCAGTAAAGGGCTTCCTATTAATGCTGTTTAGCAGAATGAAATAAGACACTGGCAACCAGAGGAAATATTTTTGTCTTCATTTATAAGATCTTTCTATTTCATATTTAAAATAACATATTTTTGCATCATTCCTAGTTCATAATTTATTTAAGGAGATTTTTTGTTGTCTACACATTTTCTCTTTTAACTTCTGAAAAATGATGTGTGCATGCCTCACAAATATAAGCTAGGAACACGTGTGACTGTTCATAGATTTAAAGCAACATTAATTATTTTAAGTTCAGCTATAAAACCAGAAAAGATTGCAGAAAACCTAATGGTCACTGGATAATAATAAAAATGTGTATTCATAAATGACAGACTTGTGTTAACTCATGGGATGACAGGTTTTATGTAACTTTAAGCAATTACTATTACAATTATTTAAGTAGATTCCTTTCCTAAAAGTCTCCAGACACTCATACAAGTAATCTAAAATATTTTTTTTACTTCAGGAAGGGGGAGAATTGGATAAAAATTATGTTAGTAATAAGCTGCTTTGTCTTGTGTTTTCTTTTGTTTACAAGCCAAAAGAGGAGTGTATTCATAACTTACCGCTGGGAGTAATTAGCTAATGTTAAAATATTGATTTTACATTAAGCAAGAGAAATGTTAAAATATTGACAATGGAATGTACTTCTTATTAAGACTGTCACTTCCTGAGATAAAAAGATACTGTATTCTAGACAATCTTCTCTGTAATTTCAATATGTAAATTTCTTACTATTTTACAACATGCAGAACTGCTTAGTCAGGCATGGAGAACTTTCAGCATGCTGGTGCTAAATAAAGGTACAGGTTAAAAAGCTTGTTTGGATTAAATAAACTTAGGGCCCAAGTTAATGTATGAATCACTTCAAATCATGCTTTCTCACTTTTTACAGAAAATCAATCATGTGAAAAGGATGTAGGAATTTTCATGAGGCACTATGTAACCTTGCACCAGACCTTACAAACTTGCTGTCACAACTAGAGCTCTTTTTTCTTGGCTTTTTCTAGCTCTCTTTAGAGATGCAGAAAACAGATGCTAAGTAGGTTAACAAAGTTCCTCAGCTTTAAGGTATTTTTTTTTTCTTATGACAAAATGGAACTATAGCCTGTAAGTGTAATGAGGAAGAAAGGCATTCACCCTGTAATATTTTGGCATTTGCTTTTCCATGTGAGCATCTACATATTTTTGTAAGCACTATTAATTTTACTGGTGTCCTTGAAAGAGATATTGTTTGTATCTCAACTCTTATTTTAGAACAGACTGGGCTTTACAGCGTGAGTAACAAAGAATCAACCTTAGCAATGGAGTAACATCCTCATTTCTGTATAACACTGCTATTGGTACTGCTTCTCAATAGTAGGTCAATAGAATAGGCAAGGTGTCAGCTCAGAAAATAAGGTAAAATTATACTTAGGAAAACTTAAGGGCAATGAGTAGTTTCAAGTGCAGGTGGGACCCTGGATAGGCACAGATTTTCCATACATTTGCTGGGAACTTTTCCTAAAAATAGGTGCTCCAAAAGCACAGAAATGGCTTTCAAACCTTGAAGATACATGCTATTATGTTAAATTTACAGAAAAGATAACTCTCAAATGAAAAAGATATATTGTCTCACATATATTAACATAATAAGGAGATGATAAATTTAGCCCTGGCAGAATTTTTCTGAGCTTGGTCTACTCCTGCTTTCAAGTTCAACAATCCTTGTATCTTCACGAGCTGAAGCAAAGTCCTCAGGAAAATAAACTTCTTCTGTCACCGTGGGTGCATAGTGGGTTTTGTATTCTTTATTTGGGCCTGAAGGTCCCCCCCACTTTCCCTTCCTTCATCTATGCTTGCCTACCTCAAAAGATGAGGTCCTGGTTTCCTGGAAGAAATTTCCACCTAACTGAGCAAACATCAATTATTCTTAGAGCAAAAGATTCTCTTGTTTACAAACATATGTTCTCTGCAAATTGCAAAATGCAAACAAACATCATATGCACTTCCTGTCAAAGAAGTTGCAAGAATTCAGTTGGTGTTTTTGTACAAATGCTAGCACCTTGGCAGGACCCCTGCTTTCTTATCTGCTCAGCAAACAGGCACTACTGGAGGGAGACTTGAAGACAATAAAGTATTTTTTGTGTCATGTTCCTGTGCTCTTTCCATTGAGTCTGATGGAAGGCACCAGTTAGAGAAAGGCCTGTGAAGGTTCACCTTTGGTTGAACCTAGGTATGTTTCTTGTAGGTTTCTGAGGAACTTGTAAGCCACCAGAAGGTATTTATAAAGGTATTTATAAAATCACTTACATAAATGAAATTTTTGTCAAAAAAATTGCTCCATTAGCAAGCAGAAGCAGAGAAGCTGCAGTAGAAATTTCAATTGATACTTGTGCCAAGCAAGCATAATCATGGCCCTCTTCAGGTTTCTTTAGATTCTGCCTCCTCAAAAATATTCAGCAGCATTGTACCTTAGATGCAATGCTTCTAGGTGTGGTGAGAAAACACAAACACTTTTTCCACGCAGTTCAGATCATGCCATCTGTCTCCCTTGAAAAGGCATCTTCTGACAAAGAGGATGGCTTTTAGACCACCAGGGAGTGTAGAGAATATGATTGCCCTAGATCTTTTTTAAAATGAGGTTGGGCCTGTTTGAACCAACACCCACATCCTCTTTACAGAACCAGGTACAAATATATTGTCATCCTTTAAAGTAAAATTTAAAAAAAAAAAAAAAAATCTTCTCTTGCTTCACTGTGTCGCATGGATTTTATCCCTAAAATGGGACAAGAAAAAAGAAAGAAGAAAAAAATGCTTCCACACAAAGCCAGAGATACTGTGACCTGAGAACATTCACTTTTATAAAGAACACCATATTTCCTGCTCATTCTCTGTCTCCTCCATTTCACCTCTGTGGTGCATTGTGTTCAAACATAGCTATTCTGAAGCTAAAATAACCATTAAAGTCTTATCATTCTGGATGAGACTCTGAATACTTCACAAAGCATTTTTCAAAAATGAACGTATTTTATCCTTGTGAAATAAAACAGTATGGATGAAGAGCTGTAAGACTGAAGTCAGTGAAAAAGCTGATTATAACAAAAGAATCTAATTTTTAATCTTAGATTCTTCTAGTGTTATATTAGCTTTTCTTCCTGCTTTAGAGAATGTGAGGATGCCACACATCCTCAAGGACTAAAAATGGACCAATCATGGACTGAAAAAATATTTAACAAGCATTAAACTAACTAATTAACTAAACCAACCATTTTCTGGATGATGCCTAAATACCTGCCTTAACAGACACAAGAAATAGATCTGAAATTACAAAAAAACCCTGCAAAGTTAAAAAAAAAGTGGATGTATGCACATGAACTCACATATATATTTAACAAATATGAATAGTCTCTAAAGGTATAATTAGTGGAGAAGGAGATAGAAATTTTATACTAGGCAAGAAATTGGCCAATTCAGCTGAGGTTCCCTACTGCATTGACAGCTGGCTGAATCTTTATATATGTTAGATGTATAAGTGCTACTGATTTATTGGTTTGTTTTTCTCAGCATCCTTTGAAAGACAGTGCAGGAGAAGAAACTTAATAATGACCTCCAAACTGGATTTTTTTGCTCCTTTTGTTCTTTTATTTGTTTGCTTGTTTGCTTTTTTTTTTTGTGAGATAGGGTAGAGGTTTGTATGATATTCCATTTTTGAAATTAGTGTAGTCCAAAATTAACTTATTCTCCATCACAAGTAAAAGGAAACATTGTTCATTCTCTTCAAATACAGTGAAAGCATGACTATCAAGAAGAAGAGTATACTGGAAAATTGACATTACCTGACGATTTATGTCAGGTCAAAAAAGGAAAATAAAAGAGTCTGCAAATTTACTCTTTTTATTTAACAAACAATTATGCACTACAAAAATATAAAAAAAATATTAAGTATTGGTTAGGTAATTGAATTTAATTGTACCTACATTTCAAATAAGTGCTTTTCAATATAGTGTCATAACACTTGCTCTCATACAATAGTTGTGATCTGCATCTCTTCATTGCAGCATCTCTTCTGTAGCTATACAATATTTCCAATACTCTGCTGTTGTTGTTTACTGTTGTACTGTTGCTCACTTACAGTGTGATCAGATTTGTATAAAAATTTTGTGCTTGCCATTGCACCTTTTTTAAAATTAACTCATAACTCAATCTGCACATATTCAAGGATGTTTGCCATAGCTTTGGTGAATGTGATGATCTATTTTCAGCTTGGTTTTCAAGGTCAGCTTAATCTAAGACCTTTATGTTGTCTGTTTTGTCTGAAAAACCATATTGTCTGAAAACAAAATCTTGTGTGAAGTCTGCTAGATTCCAGCCCTGCTTCCCCATGGAAGTGTCTACAGAGGTGAGGCAGGTGTTCCACTCTAATTCACTGTTAAGCAGACCATATTAGAAAGAAAGCCTGATGAGGTTGTAGTGAGTCACAAAACCACGAAGAAAGACAAGAAGGGCTGTCATTATGGTCTTATGAATAGAACACAGGTAGTCATTATGAGAATTTGGAGTTCTGCTCGCAGGCCACAAAACTACAACTTTCCTCCAGGGTAGGGGCTGTTATAAACTACACAAACCTTCCAGGGTGCAAACCAGAAACGTTTCTCCTGTCTTTCCTCATCTCCATGTAAAGTACAAAATTTTGCTAGAGAAATTAGGCTGTGCCACTCACTCTGATTCACTGATTATATTTTTGTATAGCCTCGAAAGGAGCTTGCTTCAGGTAGACTAAATAGTAACTACTTTTCCTCTCTTTATATCCCACCATTTCAAAGTCATAAAATTAAATGTATTGATTTAATGACATCATTTCTGGGCCAATACTTATTGTTGTTTACTATACTATTAGTTCTTCATTATTTCTACCATGTACAAATTGCATCTTGAATCAGCTTTTCTGGGTTTGGCCCAAAAGAAGGTTAAGAAATAAATAAAAAACATCCTCATGATCTCATCTGCTATAACAGTTTTTTGCCATTTCACTCAGCTTCCCACACAGAGCTCAGTACTGCCCTAAATGTACTAAGCTGTTCCTGGCTTAGTACCTTCTCTTCTCACAGTTAAATAGCCCATATAGCTGATTCTGTTCTTGTTCTATTTTCTCTTTGATGTTCTCAGTCAGGCTGACTATGACCTTCTGGAATTTTTAATATTATATATTGCATAAATTATTTTTTCTCTGGGATCTTCAATATTTTTTCTCTTATGCAAATTTTTCTATCCATTTCCATTTTTTACAAGTAGCACTACTTTCCTCTTGCAATGACTGATTATCACTGCAATATGTAATCACCATATACTTAGGGAAAGACACTTTTTTCCTTTATTATTCACTATGAATTTTGAACATAATTTTCACTCCTTAAAAGTCATTGTATGGATTGAAACATAGAAATACTGTGATTGTATAATATGTCTCCTTGCGGACTCATCATTCATTATACAGGTTGACTGACTGTGGGTCAGTAGGCTCTATTGGACTCTTCCTAGAAAGGATCTGACATAAGACCTTTTAGGTAGGTAATCGATTTAAGTATCAAAGACCGAATTTTTATCAACAGTTACTGTGGTGACACCCATTATTTTTCAGTCTGTAACAACATGGTGTGCAATTTTGCATGCCATGTCATACTTACCCACAGTAACTGAAAGTGACAACTTGTCTTGCCTCAAAGAGATTGTTTTGTATCCCAACAAGGTGAAAAATAACAGCCAAAAATCAGGTAACACACCACAAATGGATTGAATTTTCTCAGTTAGGTAGACTAAAGAAAGGAGTAGTACACCCTTATTAACCAACTGTAGCAATCATATTAGTCAAAGAATGTTTGAATTTAGATAAGAACAATGCTTAAAATGCATGATGATAAAAGAATAGACTGCATTCTTTACATAAAATATAAAACTTCTAGTTTTCAGAAGATTTTCAGAAAAACAAAACTTGAAGTAACATAAAGAAAGAAATTATGCAATACACAGAATAAATTATGAGGAATGGCACAAAACATAACTAACAACTTGAAAATAAAATGCTAAAATATTAGTTTTTGTAACATGTCACTATGTACAAGAATAAGGTGAAAGACACCTTATTTTCTTGTATTATGCAAATAATATCTGATATTTTGAATCATATCTCAGCTTTAAGCACCTGAAGTCCATTACAAGTGTACACAGAAGATTGTTTAATTTGTTACTAAAGCAAAGCACTTTCTGGCAAGAAGAGTGAGAAGAACTGCTTGTTTGAAAAAAAAAAAAAAAACTGGAAACCTTTGTGGCACTTTATGGTGTAGGCAAAGTGCATTTTTTTGACAATGAGGAAAATTCAGTACAGCTGACTTTAGAATATTCAGTGATTTACAAAATTTTACAGACCCTTTTGGCTTCAAATGTCTTAGCTTCTATTTATAAATCAAGTTTATTTGCACACCTATTGAAGCATAGGAATATAAAATGCCTTACAGAATCACAAATTAATATTGTGCTTTCTTCAAGCACAATTTGATAGTATTCTATGTAGACTTCTTTATTTGATAGTATTCGATATGTAGACTCCCAGCTTGTACTGTCAAGTACTCTTTGGTGAGGGGCAACCTCACCAGTTCCCAGGACAGGGGGACAACCTCTGCCCTGATCCTGCTGCCCACATTATTTCTGACACCAGAAGGCCCATACCATGGGCCTTCTTGTCCACCTGAGCACACACTGGCTCATGTTCAGCCGCTGTTGACCAGCATCCTTTTCCACTGGCAGCTTTCCAGCTGCCATTTGTTGCATGAGGTTGCATGAGTGCTGCATGAGGTTGTTGTGAACAAAGTGCAGGACCCATCACTTGCTGAACCTCATGCCACTGTCCTTGACCCATTAATTTGGCCTATCTACATTTCTCTGTAAAACCACTAGTGTGGTGTTTAGTCAAGTGTTTGATTAATGTACCTAATGAAGAAATCTGGTCTTGCTAATAGAAAAAATCATGGCCTCTTTGTATGGAGATTGAAGGCAGGTGCCAAGAGGATGGTGCCAAACACTATTCAATGGTGCCCGGAGACAGGATGAAAAGCAACGGCCATAAATTAAAATATAATAAGTTTCACCTCAATATGAGGAAGAAGTTCTTTACATTAAGGGCAACAGAGCACTGAAATCGGCTGCCTAGGGAGGTTGTGGAGTCTCCCATTTTAGACATATTTAAAACCTGAACGCAATCTTGTGTCACTTGCTGTAGATGACCTTGCCCTGGCAGGAGGGTTGGACTGATCTCCAGAGGTCTCTTCCAACCCTAACTTTTCAGTGATTCTGTGGCTCTGTGATGATGACAACTTCCACACCTAGCACTCTCCACTACAACCTGTTATGACTTTCTAGAACTATCTCTTTGGGCAATTCAAAGCAAGGAAACTCTGCTTAATGACTGTGTAATGAGTTTGGTAGGTCTGAGATATTTGTGAAGCATTTCTTGTAATCTAGTTAATTTACATTGCTACAGTACTCAGAGAAACATAATCTCATTCTCCATGTTGCAGTACACTACATTCTAGCCTGATTACATTTTCTAATAGTGTCCAGAGATCAGATGAAAATGCATTATGTGATTGTTCTTGTGTGTGTGTGCAGATTTCACTTCTCAGGTATACAGATCTTGGGCAAAAGGTTCAATAACACTAATATAAAGAAAATTTAGATATGTGGAATACAAAATTTTCAGGGCAGCACACACTGAGTGATACATTTGAAAAAAAAAACCTAAAACCTTATTTTTGGTGAATGCTTTACTTTTTGTGGATCTGGGAACTTACACTTCCAAAAACCAGCCCCTGAGAAATTCCCCCAAGCTGATATTTTTTACGTGCTTGGATGACTATCATCTAATCAAATGACTACTTTTCTACAGGGTTTTTGTTTTGTATGGAAGAAAGATAGAACAAGCTTTTAAACAAAGTTTATCAAGGGCTATGAATCTAGCTGACAGCTAAGGAGCACACAGAAGCATAAAGCAAGTACTTAGACACCACAGAGGATATGTAGGTTAGTGATATTTCTGTTGTGGAAGAAAAAAATGTGTCCTATAAAATATTCCTTAAGAGTTCTAGCATTAAACAGAGGACAGCCAAAAAGTACCATCAAATAAGTGTTAGAGAATTGGTGGTGCTCATGTAACATGGATTATTAGTTCTGAAAGCAAACTGCAAGGGAAAAGTTGACAGGCAGGAAATAAAGAGGTCATTGTAATAATGTGACAGTGTTTTGCCATTCTGGAGGCACAAGCTTTCTTAAGAATCTATAGTGTTATTTTCTACAGACTGAAAGCAAGGAGAGAAATGGTCGGGGATTCAGATGGGGGTGGTTTTTTGTTGTTCTTCCCTTCCCTTCCCTTCCCTTCCCTTCCCTTCCCTTCCCTTCCCTTCCCTTCCCTTCCCTTCCCTTCCCTTCCCTTCCCTTCCCTTCCCTTCCCTTCCCTTCCCTTCCCTTCCCTTCCCTTCCCTTCCCTTCCCTTCCCTTCCCTTCCCTTCCCTTCCCTTCCCTTCCCTTCCCTTCCCTTCCCTTCCCTTCCCTTCCCTTCCCTTCCCTTCCCTTCCCTTCCCTTCCCTTCCCTTCCCTTCCCTTCCCTTCCCTTCCCTTCCCTTCCCTTCCCTTCCCTTCCCTTCCCAGAACTTCCCTTCCCAGAACTTCCCTTCCCAGAACTTCCCTTCCCTTCCCAGAACTTCCCTTCCCTTCCCTTCCCAGAACTTCCCTTCCCAGAACTTCCCTTCCCAGAACTTCCCTTCCCTTCCCTTCCCTGCCCAGAACTTCCCTTCCCAGAACTTCCCTTCCCTTCCCAGAACTTCCCTTCCCAGAACTTCCCTTCCCAGTAACTGTGTTACTGTTTGGCAGGAATCTCCCTTTTGACAGCTCAAAACACACTTTAGTATTTTTCATCTATTTTTCTCATCTTCTGACATATTGGCATTACTTTCAGGGTTACTAACAAATGAAAAGTTAACTTCATATGCTTATCATTTGTTTCTTATTTATACTGTGATCCATTTGCTCTTTTGGGAAATGCTGAGGAGCTTCAGAAGGGTATAACATTGCAAAAACAAAGTAATATTTTTTTTTCCAATTACTGTATAAGTTTTCCAAATATGGTTCACTGCCTATTTTTTTCAGGGTCTTCTTTAACTTGAAGGACAGGAGAAAAGAAAGACCAGAATTTGCTATTCACTACTGCTTACTTTAAACTTTTCAAGAGGTCATCTCACACTGCACTGCACTGGGAACTTTGATATGGTATACTGCTTCTGAACCTCAGCTAATCCATCACCTGGTGGCAGGCTGCACACAGTTAGCATTAAAAGAGAATTTCATCTCTCAAATTCAGATAAGAATCTATATCTATATGTTCATTTTGTGGAACTTTAAAAATAGGTATAAACAACTACTACAAGGCATCACTGTAAAGACCTATGTTATTTGTCAGTGTACTACAGGGGATACCAATTCAGATTGACCACATCATTAAGTGTTATTGAACTGTTCCAGCACTTAAGCTACATCAAAAAACTGTCTTGGCTGCTACACAAAGTGTAGCCATGCCTCTTTTCTATGTACCTAGAACATCTTAATTTTGTGCTAATGCCAGAGGGAGGCCTATAGAATTAATGATGCCAGATAGCTTGACCATAGCTGTCAAGATTCATGAAAATTCTGAATATGAAAAATGAGGATCTCTTTTCATTAAAGACAATTAAATACTCCAATACATGATAGGAAAGCATTATGCATTACAGTAATGAAGTGTGTGATAAATTGTTAGCTTAGGCATTTCAAAAGAACTCAAAAGCTGAGATGTGATATCATGCTTAGAGAGATCGAAGATCTTCTGCAATGGTAACAGCTCCCATCTTCAGTGACCAGAAAGCATATTCACTAGAAATTGGTAGTCTTGATATATTCCTCAGAATTTCCCCAAACTGCTGAAAATGTAGTGGAAATGGGTTTTGATAGGAAATTCCATCTCTTTGGAGGTAAACCTCAAAAGAACTCAGTATCAAATTTGCTTTATCTCTGATTCATTCCTAAACTCCAAATATGATTTGTTTTCTAAATCCTTGATTTTCATCCTGCCTGTGGTATTGAAACAAAATAGGAAGAAAATGCTCTGTGTCAGACTAGGGATCAATGTTTGGCAGGAATCTGCATTCTGAAAGTTCAACTCACCCTTCTTGATTATTTTCCATCTATTTTTTCTCATTTTCTGACGTATTGGCATTGCTTTCAGGGTTTCCTACAGTGAAGCATTAACTTGATATACCTATAATCTGTTTCTTATTTATAATATGATCCATCTAGTGTGGAAAAATGCTCTGCATCAGAGCATTTTCATGCCTTCCTTAGATATGCAGGAGATTACATCAATTTATTTCTTCATACTATATTTCATACAGTATTTTACATGAAATATCAAATAATTGTCAATGTATATATGAGTAATAAATATTTTCTAGAAAATTTCTGATCCATTAAATATTCAAGTAATCTTAATTTTTTTTATACCTGTTCTAAATATGAGGCTTAAAATATAATGAAATTTAAATGCTAAATATCTTCTTACCTAGAGTATTCTATACTTTTGATCTGTGGGCCAGAACTGATTAGTACTAAAGAACTTCCTGTAACTCAAATTTTCCATCTCATTCTTCAATATTGCTGCATTTGCTGTGTGAACTAAAGGAAAAGTGTTTCTGAACACAGTTTTAGGCACTGGATTACTGATCAATACAGGCTGTATTTGGGCAAGATATTTTATTTATTTTTGACTGTTGGAGGCCTACTATTTTGAATTATGTAAAGACTGTCAGAATCCAAACCTATCTTGTGAAATTATATTAGTGTGGAGAAACAGGGTCTTAGATTCTGCTGTTTACAAATTAAACTTGTTTTGGTAGAAGAAGAAATTTTACAGGCAAGTTTTTAGGTAAAAACTGATTCCCCATTAAGAGTATTCTGAAAAATATAAACCACAATTTTACTTTTGTTAAAGTTCTACAGACTCTAAGGTCTGAAGAGGGCATATAAATCAAAGCATTATTTTGCATTTTTGAGGAATCTGTCTAATATCATTTACATACTTTGCTCTTTTTCCTTTTTTTTTTTTTTTTTTTTTTTTTTTTTAATTAAGGCATTCTTTTCATGCTCTTCTCTGGGAGTATTGCCATAGCAGAGTGTGTATATTAAAATTATTAAATCTTTCATCTTCATGAGAACCTAGTAATTTTTAAAATATAGTTTTAAAACATTTACTACCACAATTTGTGAGGTCATTCCCTGCCTTATATGCTAGGAAATAACAAAATTTCTTAGCTAGTGCAGCTGTCTTAACATCTTTTTTAAGATGATGCTGGAATTGTAGCTGGTAGGAGAAGGTCATTGAAAAGCATGTAATGCAACATAATAAATAATTGTAAAAGTTATCAAGGGGAAGAAAAAAGCAATGTATTTGAAACTTCTAAGATCTACCATTCATAAAAATTGTAAAGAATATAGAAGAAATGGAGGAAAAGTTGTCACAAAGCACAGTAAATTTTGTCATTTCATGCATATGCAAGAATATTTCCTTATGTGAGTATACTGTTTAGAGGAGGCACTCTGACACTGCAGAAAAAGGTACACAAGGAATTGTAGGGTGGCCTTTTTAACTAAAAATACTGGCACTGCTGTGTGTCAGACCGTGACATGAGAGAATATATATAGACTACTGATTTCCAGGAAATAATAGTGGAGCGAAATATTCAGGTTTGCTCTTCACCCGAAAGCAACGCTTAGCTGAATGCTGGTTGCAAATGTTGTACATGCATTAGATATAACACTGTAAGCATTGAATAATTCTTGGTACTACTCTTGTTTGGCAGTAGGGTCAACATTTTCTCTAGTAAATGATTGTGTTTGGATATCTTTTATTATGTGTAGAAACTCTGAAGTCAGTGTGTACATAGGATTAATCTGAGCTTTTTTATGTTATCGAGGCCTTGTATCATTGAATCTAGCCTGAGAAACCTACAATTCCTCATGCAGGAACTTAGTGACATAACCTGCTGGACAGGAATTTGCAAGATATCTGGAGAAGTTATGATCTCTTAATGACATAATGAACTCTAGCCCTACTTGTCTCAGTTTCTGCCTTCCAGCTTTGCACTTTTTCTGACATTTTACCTTTTTGTACTATTTTTCTCTTTCATATTGGACCTGTTTACTCAATGGTTCCACTGCTTTGTTTCTTTTTTAATTTCATAGTCTACTCGTGCAAATCACAATTTTTTCTTAAAGTAAACCTAAACTGAGATGCCATGGCTGTGGTCTGCAAAACTAACTTTTAGGCCCTGTCACCTGAACACTTGGCTCTCAGGAAAACAAAACACTCAGGAAAATAAAAAGGGGGAAATCAATCAATATGAGTTGACCCTGCAGATCTTCATCTTCAGCCCTTCGATTGTTCCTTTTGCTCTCATCCTGTAGTAATTAGCCAGACCACATTTCTGCCATGCTTAATCTGCTCCTTATAGTATTTCCAGGTAAGAATTGGTAAAGTTGTTTCATTGATTATTGAACTGCATAGTAACACTGCCTTGCTTTGTCTCATTCCACATATGAATCTTATGGCTTATGCGCAGGAGAAAAATCAGGTAGTGGATGTCACCAGCTTCACCGCTACAGACACACTTCTCTTTTCTTTGCAGACATCTCAATATTTAAATATTTAATTATATGTTTAGGTCCTTCTACTGCCAACTCAGCTGGCCTTTACATGGCTTAGGATTTTTTTTCATAAACAGTGATAACGAGAATTTCTTGGCCTCCTCCTTCTGATTTTAAATAATTCACATACTTTTTTTTTACCCTTGAATTTCATGCTGGCAATATGCCTGGTAGTTCTAAAGAGTCTGTACACTGATGTTTATCACAGGACACCTTTGAGATCACAAAACAGAATGCATTGAATTTCATCACCAATTAGTTTCAGAAAAAAGAAGATAGTTACAAGCAGCACTTCAAGCAGAGGCACAGAGTATTTTCAGCTGCTAATTTTGATGTTAACACCTAGGGAAGCATATAGTTCTGCTTTTATAACCATTAATTATGTGCTAAATATTTTCAGGGAATCTTATTTTTTCCCAAATGCTTTCTTTCATTTGATTAAAGAATCACTTTGTAGCAGATGTACTAAAAATTTTTAAGGAGCATATTCTGTTCCCTAACTGGCTCTCCCATGTCCCCCAAAAATCAAACAAACCAAACAAAAAAAATAAAAAAAAATAAAAAAAAAAAAAAAAAATCATGGGCTTAAAACAGTTGGTTGTTCTGAAAACAAATGTGTTGATTTATTTTGTTCTTTTTAGCATGAGATATGTGGTGTGCTATTTCTAAATAAATGGTGCCATAAGACAAACATATGCTGCTCTATATCATGCACTGCAGGTGCTGCAGTACAAGGTTGCATAATGTGCCACCTGAAACTCACAGAAGCAATTTTCTTTAAAACGCCAGATTGTGGAGGCCTAGCTCATGCTGATAAGCACCTACTGACGCAAGCAGTTCCATTAAAGCTCCTCCTTTCAAGTAAGTGAGAACTTACATCACTAGGTTTTATAGGCCATCTCAGAGCTTCCAGTGTATTTTGGCATTAAAAATCACATATTGACTCATATATTTTTAGATTCTCTAACCATATAAACTATGTAGAATATGGAAGGTGTTGGCAAGAATTTAGGATTTAAAATGTTTCACATTACAGTATTTATTAGATTAAATCTTATAAGCCTGAAATCCAAAAAACCTCTGTTGTAAGTGCAGTCTTTACTAATGCTAACATTGAACCTTATTGATATATAGGTCACATAGTCTTTTAGGTAGATGACAGGACAGAGGACTTACATATACTTGCCATATAACAAGAAGAACAATCTTAGGCAGATGGTAACAGTATCTACAAGGGAAGGTAGGTAGGAAACTCATGGTGGTTTTCTGACCCAGACATGTAATTCAAGTTTGTATTATAAAATACAATACTTCTCTATTTTTAGAATGTGGAATTCTGCTGTGCTGCCTGAGATAAACTGTTTAAATCTGTACTGAAATAATTTCTGTTTAGCTCTTCCCAAGCCTGCTGCTTTCAGAATCTGAATTCCTTGTGACAGAGACCACTGCAAATTTATTTGGCAGAATTATAACATGAATTTTCTGCCTATACAAAAGAAGGACATTACAACAATACTGTTGTGGTACTTGGTTTTGCAAATCTTCTCACATCACCTATGTAGACAATTGTGGAGGAAACTAGACATGATTTAGACAGAATTGGTAAGTTAGTCATCAATTGACTAGATTGAAAGCAGTTGTGGTGGTTTAACACCAGCTGCAAATTAAACTCCCACTGCCACTCATCCCCCACTCCTTCCAGTAATAGAGGGACAAAGGCAGAGACTATGGGTTGTGATAATAATTTAATAAAGGAAAAAAAGCAGTGGAATAAGAAATTCACAGTAACAGCAATTAACTAATAACAAAAGTATACAAAGAGAGAAGCTGCTTTGCCCACAAAAAAAGGTGTTCACCATTACTTAGTTCCACATGGCTGCTGGGACAAAGACAACATGGCAACCATTCCTGTGCTAGCAGCTCTGTGTGGTTTCCCCAGACAAAAAATAGATGGAGGCTGTTTCTGCACTCTGTGCATCATGACTGCAAGGACAAAGGCAAGATGGGGGCAAAGGGGCTCCTGTGGCTAGAGGTTCCCATCCGTGAGCCCCAGACAATGTAAAACAAGGATGGATTAACCCCCAAAAGCTCCATTGTCCACATTGTGATGCCCACTTTTCCAAACTGCTGTGCTCAGTTGTGGTTCTAAGTACTTGGCTCAGCTTGTCCCCTTGCACTTTGGTCTGCTCCTATTTCACTCCCCACAGCTGTTGCTGGTCCTCCACTTCTCCCCCTCAAGTGCTTCAACTCCACTGGCTGTGGGGCACACACACGGGCTTGGACACACCACCAATGTTCATTTTTCTTCTTTAAGTGGGGCATGCAGTCTAGTTGGCTCAGGCTTGCTGCTTCTTTTCTCAGAGCAGCATCTTGGGCTTGCTGCTTCTTTCCTTCAACACCGTGTCTTGAAAGCGCAGCTTGAAAGGACAGGAGGGGGACCAGGAATTGCAGCAGAAGACTGGGTCTGCAATGGCTTATCCTGACACCTCTCCACTCGAGAAAGGGAAGGAAAATGATTGACTTACTGGTGTGCGCTTGCACTTTCTTCCTGAAACCATGACCCCCATCATTAATGTAGGTGGTATAGAACAACAACCTAGCCACACCTGGTGCTAAGCTCTACCCCTCCCTGAAAACAATACTAAGGAACCACAGTTC